>NW_026652277.1:3565598-3886900 GCF_009828535.3 Hylobates moloch | reverse complement strand
ATATATTTATATATGTTATATATTATATATATTATATATAAAATATCTATTATATAGTTTTTATATTTTACATATAATATATATTTTATATTTTATATATATTATATATTTTATGTATATTTTATATATAATATATATATAAAATTTACACTCTCGTAAATGATGAATAAGTGTAGCCAGTTTTTCACATTTTTTTTTGTAATTTTGGATCATTCAATAGACAATAATACTCTCTTTGTTGCAGTAGTTCATGTAGTTTTGATTGCCAGTATAAGTGGGTGCAACCCTGCAGCATATGTAACATTATGCTGGCAGGTTCTCTATGTGGCCGGAGACAGTGTCTCCACAGCAGATATTGAATGGGACTCCCTGCCCTGTGGCCAAGGCTTTCCCACCCTGAAACACAACACAATGCAGAGTCCTGCCGTTGGCTCAGGCTTGCTTGCAAAAGCAATGAAAAATTTTCTGGAAAAGATGAATACCAAGAACCCAGAATTCAAAATATGAAAGCCTATTCAAGGTAGAACGGGGCAGGGCAGGTGAAGGGATTATGACCAAGATTTGAAACCCACACATCAAAGAAAAACAGAGAACCTTACCAGCTGAGAAGGAAGGTCGAAGCCAAACTCAAAATAAGAGCTGGAGAAGAGTATGTGGGAGGAGCTGGTGTCATCCAAGCACATGGTTGAAGCTGGAACCTGCTTCAAAAGCCACTGCTACAGCCCAGAGTCCCACCTCAGGGAACAGTGCCTGAGCATACGATCCTGAACTCGAAGGTTTATATCCCTGGAGCCTGCTGGGGGCCAGGACCCAGAACAGGATGGGGATTCCAACCTCAATGGACACACCATTCAACTGAGCACTACAGTGACAACCACAAGGGTGGCAGGAGACTCCTTCATCATAGCTGTCCTTCCTCTCTGCCTGATATTCAGACATAAAAACCCCAGGACCTGTGAATAATTGAGAAGAAGTCTTGAGCAGGACCCATCGTGCCATAGTTTCTGTTCATGAAGGCACACTGACATTTGAGCAATTTGCTGGGGAAAAAGAAAAAAAAAGCAAGTGAAACATACCAGTCATAATTGTGCTGTTGAAAGAAAGTTTTTTCTGTTTATTGACATTTTGAAATTCCTGTTTTGAGATTTTCTATTTATATCCTGTATCCATTTTTCCTCCCTGGATCTTGCTCGTTTTCTCAGTGACATGGAAGAGCTGTTTATATGCGAGTGATGCCAACTGTTGTTGTGTGTTTTGGAAATATTAGTGAAAGAAAACAGCTAGAGAGAGAGAAAGTGAAATGGAAAGTAAAACAACTTTTTGTTTTTAAGATGTTCTTATTTACTTGGCACTCTTGCTAATAAATTCTTGTCAATTAAGTAATAAAAACCTTATAAAATTATTTAGAATCCTTTTAGAACACCAGATCCTTAAAGGAGACTGGTAACTCCCAAGTTATTTAGGACACAGAAGCTCAAACAGATAAGCTGGGAGCTGGGGAGGAAAGCGAGAACAGGAAGTAAAAGGAGGGTCTGGATTGACAGTGTCACATGTGATTTGGCAAAGGGAAAGTTAGAAACAAATTTCCATTTGCTTGTGAACATTCGTGTGTGGTCAGACTATTCTTGACCATTCCAGAAAACTGACCCATACTCACAGTTGGAATTGAGACAAGGAATACATTGTTCAAAAAACAAATTGACCTATTTTAGACAGAAAATATAAACCTTGAAATCACATTTCAAAAGCATTAAAAGTCAAAAGGCTGATTTCAAGTTGTAGCATGAATGTTTACTTGTAGGAAACCAGCAGCAGATTAATTATTCTTATATATTCAAGTGAGCACAGATTGAAAACCAGCCTTTGGCCGGGCTGTTATGTCAACACCAAAATTTTAAAATGTGAATGAAACAAATGATCTCCTTCAAGTAGCTCAAATTCTGTAAAGGAAGGGCAGCTGTATAAACAGACAAGTGCAAGTGAGTATTAGTTATAGAACTTTAATGACAAAGACAGCATTGCAAAGTGGTTAAAATGGAAACTCTGAAGACAGAATAACTAGGTTCCAGTTATTAGCTGTGTGACCATAGGCAAGTTGCTTAGACTCTCTGTGCCTCAATTTCTCATCTACAAAATGGAAATAATAATAGAACCTACCTCATAGTTTGACCTTGGGATTACATTCATTAGTTGATGCCCATAAGCATTCCAAATAATGCCTCCCATGTTATGAGCACTCAGTAAGTGTTAGTTGTTACGATGCTCATAAAGAGCTTCAAATCTCAGTCTTATCATCTGTAAAATGGGGATAGCAATCCCTGCCTGCTCCAGTGATGACTATGATGCTTCTGTGAGAATATGAGAAAGTGCAAAGACTTGGAGTGTGATTAAGACTGTTCAAGGGAAAAATGTGATTTTAACTCATACAAATCCCTCTAAAGTATCTCCACCACATAAAAATAATGTGTAAGTTTCTTCTTATTACATAATAAGTACCATTTTCCTTAATTTTCCACAATGGTTCACTTTGTGCTTTTAATGAGGCCCAAATTGCTGTTTGGAATCAATCAGCGGTCACTACTTCACATGTCATGAATATCATTAAACAGAAGCAAGTCAGAGGTAAACATCCAGAGGGCACAAGACTCTAGGCAAAGCCCCCTTAACTTTCCAAGGATGTGGAACAGCCCATGAACACACGTTCCAGGCAAGACAGCCAGATGCACCATGTACATCCAGGATGTGAGGATTAGGACGACGGCAATAGGTTTCCCTACCACACAAAGTCCTCCCAGCCCAGCCGAGGATTGGTATGAATGAAGTGGTAGGACGAGATTTTCTGATTCTCATCAACTGGATTCATCATTTACTTTACTCAGGATCAGCTCAGCCAGCTCAGCTGATTCTGTAGAGAAGTCTGATCTGGTGCCTAAATTCTGCCCCCAGGAACAAATGCCCTGCTAAGGAAACTCGGTCGGTCACAGAAGACACTGCCCATTCTTCCTCATCCTCAGCCTATCCTAGGCTCCCTTTTCTCACTTCATATGCACGTATTGAAAACTTTCAAGCTTGAGCATGGAGGTGGTTCATTTCCAAAGCCACATTCAAATCTTTCGGTGAAACTTCACAAAATAGCAGACAATAGATGAAGGCAGAATGAATAAGCAGCTCTTATCCAGCACCGTTAAAGATGTCCAGAGTGGAGTGTAGCTCCCAGGCTGTGAGAATGCAATCATAGTTAATTTGACTCTGTTAATACCATGGGAAATATTACTTGTGATTAGAGAATAAAATAAGACTATCTAGAGATGTCTATAGAGTGAAATGGCTAATGTTCTCATAATTAGATGTTGGCATGTAAAAATAAAAGAACATTTCTCCTTCCTTGCAGTGAATGGCCACCAGCCGTGTGCTCGTCCTAGGATTTCTAACAGCTCTTTGATAGATGATGGAATGAGAGAAAACGTGTTCCCCAGTGTGCTGGTGACTGATCTCTATCCCTGAAATCCATACCCTTATGTAATGTCATACTATTTCTATGCCTACAAAAACCCTAAACAAGGCTGTAAAATCAATGCATTTGTGTTCAGGTTTTTTGGTTTCCCCATTGTTGAATTTAGAACTGAGAATATTAGTCAAAGATTGGTTAAATATGTAATTTCTGAGTATCAAGCCAAGAGTTTTAAAAGTACCTCTTTTTTTGTCATAGTTTTTGTTTTGTTGCTATCTTGATCAGTGTTATTGAAGAGACAAAATATCACAGTCTTAGCCGTCTAAGAGTTCACCATTTACGTAGGTCCCAAGGCTCACATTCATGAAACAGTAAGAGGATAAAGATGAATGCAGGTTTTATGACCGTGAACTTGAAGGATTAAGGACTCAAAGAGAAGTAACATTGACAGCTGGGGCGTCAGGATTCAGGGAGACCTTCTGGACCAAATTGCCTAAGTGGACCATATTGCTCTGGATGAGAAGAGGAGATAGGACAGTGTATTGCAAGTAAGGCCCTCTTGGGCCAAGGTCAGATAAGTCCAGGAATAAATCAGACTGGCCTGTGGGGCACTTGGATGGCAGGAGGAGTTTGTTCTCCAGAATAGCAGGATCAAATCCTGGAGGACACAGAGGCTGACGTAATGCAGTGCACTGAGCTTTTGGAAATGCTTGAGCAAGGAGACAGATGAAAATAATTTCTAAGGAAGATTAGTCTGGCTGTAGTGCATAGAATGAAAAAGAGTATGGAGAGTCCACGTTAGGTCATTCATCTGGGAAAGTGTTGCAATGATCTAGGGATGACAGTCGCACACTCCACCAAAAAGACACACTCAGAGTACAATTTGAGGGAAAATAACAGAACTTAGTGGTTAGCATAATGATAAAGATATTTTTTGCTTGGAATATGTGATTTTAATTCTTTCCATGGAACCAATAAATTACTCTATTTGGGTCTGTTTAGTCTGCCATACTTAAAGGGAAAGGAAGCAGAGGCTCTGGTCACAAACCATCAGCAGAATCCTAAAGGAATCTTTGGTTACTATGAGAATTCCCCATTACCTATATACCTACCATTTGATTTTTAAATAAAACATACTTCCATATCATTCTGTGTTAGGTTAATCTGCAAAACAACAAATATCTCATACAGAATTTCACATCTTCTCCAGATCCTTGCTCCAAAAGTTGCCAACAATCATACCACTCTCAGCTAGAAAGACTTACAGATCAGAACTGTAAAGAGTAATAGTCTCTTGGGCCGGGTACGGTGGCTCACGCCTGTAGTCCCAGCACTTTGGGAGGCCGAGGCAGGTGGATCACCTGAGGTCAGGAGTTTGATGAAACCCACTCTACTAAAAAACAAAATTAGTGGCATGGTGGGGGGGACCTGTAACCACCACTAGGAGGCTGAGGCAGGAGAACTTTGTCTTACAGGTTGGGTTCCCGCTGTCAACAAGGCAAACCCAGCCTTTACTCTCAGGGCGCTCAGAGCCCAAAACATCCCTCTATAGATAAGGTCTTTTAAAGATTTCCTTTCGAAATTATCTTCCCAGATACTGAATACAACTTGAAAGTAGGTGAGTCTTTCTTTCCCTACTTTTTATAGTGCAGAATAGATAGTAAATATTTACCAGGGTCTTGTTCATTCATATACCTAAAATGACATTTTAATGAAAATAATTGTAAATCAGTTTATCTTTATGCTCTGAGGCCTTAAGATTTGGCATGGTTTGGGGCCTTATAATGTATTCTCCCGGCCAAGCCAATTTTCATGATCCAAGCTAATGGCAGGCAGAGCTTCTGGAAAGGCTGGGGCAATGCTTCCAACTTCCTGGGAAGGTGGGGGTTACTCTCATAAACCCAGGGCGGGAGTGTTGTCTGAAGGCCTTGTTGGGAATAAAAAGATAATTAATAGGGTGCATGATACTGAATATAAATTATCCACAGCTATGCCTCCCCTAATTAAACAGAAGAATGAAAACAAAGGGCAAGGACCAGCTTCACTTGTAACTCTGGTTTTCTACATTGCAATGTTGGAGGTTGGCAGCGCTCCCTATAAATTCTCTTTTTGGTGAACTCTTGCATAAGTGTTTGTAGGAACAAGTACAAATAGCTTAGTAAGACACTACACCCCAGTTTGTTTCTTAAAACACAAAAAGTAAGAAATAACCTAAAATGATGTAGTATACAGATCTGCAGAAAGGAAGCTTAGATTTCAACGTTCATCTTATTTTGAGCCAATTTATTTGGATACTGTAAAGTCACCCTTTAAATAAAAAGATGCAAACATCAGTGAGAGCAATAGTCTTCCTCTGAGTGGAAATATCTAATAATTATTTTGAGAATCTATATTTTGAATCTGCCATGTGAGTTCAGTTTTTTGTTTGTTTGTTTGTGTTTGTTTTTGTTTTTTGAGACGGAATTTTGCACTTTCACCAGGCTGGTCTCAAACTCCTGACCTCAGGTGATCCACCCACTTCGGTTTCCCAAAGTGCTGGGATTACAGACATGAGCCACGGCGCCTGGCCGTGAGTTCAGTTTTAAGTGAACTGCTATTTTCTAAAAGGGCATGCTTTAAAAAACAAAAGATGATTTGCTGCATGTGAGAAAATAACGTTATTAAACATTTACTTCCCAGTCAAAACCTTAAATACCCTAAAATATTCTGGGACTTTCCTGAGCCAATGACATGTGACCGCCGGACATTCAGGCAGCATCAGACACCCTGGCTGCTCAGGAGGTGGCACTTCCCCACGCACCCAGGTCTGCTCCCTCCTCTCTGTCAGGGAGTTTTATCGGAAGATACAAGCTGTGTGTATTTATTTCCATCTTGCTAGTTAATGCATTGAGAGTATCTGTGTTTTCTAAAATGCTTCTTATTTGTTAGAACACCACCATTTTGCATTTCCTAAGAAGAAATGGAAGAGACACAAGTGACCAGGCTAAATGGAGACTCGGCTGTTTTATCTGTTATTTAGAACATGCAGTCTTAGAAAATCACGTCCCTTAGCCTAAGTTTCCAGAAGCTCAGAGCTATTGTAATACGTAAAAGTCTCATCAAAGCTAGAATCTACTATGACTTAGATGCCCCATACCCTGCCTGCTTCCTTCATCTGAATACTTTGTGAAGGTGGAAAGGGAATTAGAACGTTTTCCATCCATGGTAGCAGCTTTGTTTTTTTTTTCAATGCAAAAAAATACAATTTTAATGACAAGCCATTATCTTCTTTGATCTAAAAGGGAACTTTTGTGCCAGGCATGGTGGCTCACGCCTGTAATCCCAGTGCTTTGGGAGGTCGAGGTGGACCGATCACCTGAGGTCAGGAGTTCGAGACCAGCTTGGCCAACCTGGTGAAACCCGGTCTCTACTGTAAATACAAAACTTAGCCAGCTGTGGTGGCAGGCACCTGTAATCCCAGCTACTCGAGAGGCTGAAGCATGAGAATCACTTGAACCCAGTAAGCAGAGGTTGTAGTGAGCCAAGACTGCACCACTGCACTCCAGCCTGGACGACAGAGCAAGACTCCATCTCAAAAAGAAAAAAAACTTTTTTTTCTATTGGCTAAGCTAAGCTAAGGATATTTAAAATTTTAGAACCTCAACATCTGAAAGAAAAAAAAAACAAACAAAAAATAACAAAAAACAGGAAAAAAAATGTTCCATGTCTCTGAAGGTGGAAAAAATGGGAAATAAATATTTCACCCAAAGTGACCCAGCTCCGCGGGGATGTAATGTTTCCCACAGCCTCTTCCGGCTGCTGCACTTCTTCATGAGTAAAGTATGCTGTTTACAGTGTGTCCAGTCACCTCTGGTCCATGTGGGATACACCAGGACAGGCTTACTAAAACTCCATACCTGGTTAGAGAGGTGGAGTAGGGGACTCAAACAAGAGATGGTCTTTCACTTTCAAAGAACTCTGATTTAAAATAATTTTTGGTGTTATGGACTGAATTAACCATTTTCCCCAAAATCCATGTGTTAAAGGTCCTCATCCTTAATACCTCAGAGTGTGACTATATTTGGAGGTAAGGTCTTTACAGGTAATTAAGGTAAGATAAGGCCATTAGGATGGGCCCCAATCCAGTATGACTGGTGTCCTTGTAAGAAGAGTTTAAGACACAGACACTCATGGAGGAAAGATGGTGGGAAGAGGCACGAGGAAGAGACACTGTTCACAAACCAAGGAGAGAGACCTCAGGGAAACTGGGAACAAATTGGTTGATCAGAACTCTGACACTGAAAAGAAATGACTTGAGCTTGATCCATAGACTAGTATAGAAACTTCTGTCTTTTTTAAAGGAGACCCTTAGGAATTGATACGCTAGTTTTTTTCCTTATGAATGGAATTTGATCTGTCATATCCCAACACTAGGAATGGTTTCACTTCCCTCCTATTTAGCATTTCATAGTGACAATCAAAAGATGAAGATTTTAGCTTTGTTCCTTTTCCTTCACACATTGGAACAATTGGATGATTTTTATTTTAATGTTTTCTGAACTTTCCAAATTTTCTCAATTCCTTCCTCCTTAGAAAGCTCAACAAATGGGAAAGAAACATGATTTCATGTTTCCTCCAGAAACTCCAGATATTTCTGAATCTCACAGGTACACTCAAGCAGTATATTTCTGTTACTTATTTATTTTTCTTAAAAAATACTCATTTACCAAATAGAAGTGGACCAACGTGACCTCATCAACAGGCTAATTTGTTATTAATGTTCAGAAAATGCTCAGAAGGTGCTGCTACTTTTCATATTTCTTACTGATGAATGAACGGGACAGAATTAGAAATTCTTGGCAATTGGCAAAGGGTCCCAACACATGCAATCACTTCCTCCTATTGCAGAGAAGGAAGTTTCTGTATTAGTTGCTCCAGAAAGATAAGGTGCACAGAGGGCTTTGCAGGGGAAGGAGGTAGGAAGCCTGGAGGTGGAAGAACCGTAAATAGTGTCCACGAGAACGGCAGGACCAGCGGGACCAATGCTGAACGTGCCCTGGCTCATAGTGATCAACAGGCTGATAGTCGCCAATAATCAACAACTTATTTGTACCAGAGACGCTGCTTCTGGGTTCATGCAATGGTTATTATCCTATGGATACCTTTTCCTTTATTGAATATTTCAACACCTCTTTTGCTTCTGTGTCAGGCCTTGTTCTTGGCTCTGCTGCTGCACAGTGGGCCAAACAGACAAAAATCTTCATCCTTACAATCGACTATTAGCACATGGACACAGTGCGGCCTTATGAAATAGGACATTAGAGTCAGATTGTCTGCATTTTTACATTGCAAATTAAGATAAAATATGTTTTCACCTTATAAGACCCCCCTAAAGATGACAGTAAACAGTCCATATATTTGTTACTCAAGGCATGGTATACGTTCCCTGACCAGAAACAACTAAGCATCATTCTGTCTCCTGCCTAGGTTCTATTTCTCCAGTGTCATTGGGACTTCTCGGAGAAAAGTTCTTTCTCTTCCTCTGGATAGCACAGGGTGCAAATGCAATTCCTGGGAATTTTGCAGCCATTTCATCATCATGAGGGAAACGATCACGAGGATAAAGATGTTCCATGGGGTTTGGCAAATCCATGAGAATCACAGAGCACTGGTGGCAGGTGCCTGCTCAAATCATTTCTGAATCTTGTCCTCCCTAGAGACTTGCCAGTTCCACAAATCATGTAGCTACTGTGCGGTGGTTTGAAAATACACATACAAATTCTGTGACACTTGTCCTTTCCAAGTCTAATTTTCCTTTCCTCTGAAAGTGGGCTGGACTGAGTGACCTGCTTCCAGTGAATAGAGTCTGGCAGAGGTGAAAGAGGCTTTTGAAGTGAGGCCACAGCAATGCTGTCACTTCCACGTTGTTCTCTCTTGGATAACACAGTCTGGGGATGACCATTGTGAAGCCATAAGGGCAATCCAGCGTGGGAAGAAATTGGGCCTCTTGCCAACAACCACTACACATTGACCACCATGGGAGGAGCTGCCCTGGGGGCTGATCCTCCACCCCCAGTAAGGTCTTCAGGTCCTGAAGCCCCCAGTGGCCTCCTGAACTACAATGTCTTGAGAGACTCCAATTACCTTGATCTTAAACTCCTGATTCTTAGAAACTGAGAGGATAATAATTGCATTAAAACTTTAAACCTCTCTATGTTGAGGTGATTTTTTTAATGCAGGAAGAGATAACTTTTGTAAATTTTGGTAGCACAAATAGATGCACAAGTAGTGAGGAGTTGGAAAAATATTGAGGAAGGTGTAAGTGACAGCAAGGGGAGCCTTGAAAACACTGAAAATAAATATATGCTGGTTGCTATGAGAAGGCTACAGGGGAAGGCTTAATGTAAAGTGAAGAAAATGTTGTTGAAAATGGAAGAAAACTGGATCCTTGTCACATAGTGGCAAAAAGTTTACCAATATTTGCACTTGCAGTAATGTGAAAAATAGAAAATGCACCTAATAAAGCTGGTGATTGGCTAAAATTTCCAGGTAGAGTTTTCAAAATGCCATTGGGCTGCTTCTTGGAAGAAGACAGTATCAACTAAAGGAAGAACAGATACCAAAAGAAGAAACAAGGACTCCTTAATTTTGAAAATTATCAGCCTCCCCTGATGATAAATAATGTTAAAATTAAGAAATGACCCCCAGGCAAAGAGAAAACCTGGAGTACTATCAGAAACACATGGCAAAAAGTTGAAGCCAGGTGTGGTTTTCAAATTCTTTTTAAAGCCTCAGAAAAATCAAAGTTGAAGTCTCAGAAAATCACTCATTCAAACAATAAAGCTTTTAAGAAGCATAAGACTGTGGTTCCTTAGTAGTTTAGACAGGATGCCAAGGTCAAAATGGGTTATCTTAAAGACATTTCTAGGTATGGCTTTGGTAAGACGGAATACACTACAAGAAGATTCATGGGAGACCCACACAATTTTTCAAGACAAGTGTAGCAGCAGATGAACCACTAGCTTAGACTGAAAAGGAAAGAGTCAGTTCAAAAAGAAATGGCTTCTTAAGACCCATAAATTTCTATAAGTAAAAAACAGCTGAGGAAACTACTCGGCTTGGAGCACTGGCCACATTTCATGGGGGGAAAAAAGATGACTCAGAAGATCCAAGAAGGCAGAGACAGAAGGCCTGTGGAATTACTCATACAGCTTGAGACCTGCTTAAGGAAGCACCAATATGTGTCCTGGGAAATTTCAGAATTGCTATGGAGAAGTAACTGCCATATGCCTGTGTTGTAAATGGAAATGTGCCATGGTGGTTATTTTGTGCCCCTTGCACCGTTATACATTTGTGTTGTATTGTTCTAGCTCATAGGTCTTCAGATCAGGAGAAGCTGAACCTAAGCAGTTGAACTTCAGTAACAACACCAATGAGATTTGGAAAGAGAGTGAGTTGAGTGTATTTTGCATGTAAGAGGGTACTTTTTTTTTTTTGAACTAAGGTAAGAGTTCTATTTTTTATTTTTATTTTTTTAGAGACAGGATTTTGTTCTGTTGCCCAGGCTGGAATACAGTGGCAGGATTACAGCTCACTGCAGCCTCAAACTCCTGGGTTCAAGTCATCTTCCCAAGTAGCTAGAACTACACATGTGTGCCACCATACTCAGCTAATTTTTAAAAAGCTTTCTGTAGAGACAGGATCCTGCTATGTTGTCCATGTTGGCCTCAAGTTCCTAGGCTCTAGCAATTCTTCCACCTCACCTTTGC
This sequence comes from Hylobates moloch, assembly GCF_009828535.3. Taxonomy (NCBI): domain Eukaryota; kingdom Metazoa; phylum Chordata; class Mammalia; order Primates; family Hylobatidae; genus Hylobates; species Hylobates moloch. Next base: position 3,875,701 of record NW_026652277.1, on the reverse strand, counting down.
AAAACACTGGGATTACAGCCATGAGCCACGGTGCCCAGCCAAGGAAATAAATTTTAATCAAATTTTTATAAACTGGAATATCTCTAACTTGGCTTTTAGAGTGTTCTATTACAGACGTTTATGATATACATGGGGGTATGGATTAAACAGCATTCCCTGCCCCCACAAAAATTCATATGTCGAAGCCCTAATCCCCTATGTAACTACTTGGAATAAGGAAGTAACTAAGGTTAAATTAAGGCATAAGGTGGAGCCCTGATCCAGCAGAATTAGCGTCCCTGTGAGACCCCAGAGAGCTCACTCTCTCTTTCTCCACCACATGAGAACACAGCAAGAAAGCAGCCATTTCCAAGCCAGGAAGAGAGCCCTCCCCAGGATCCAAATTATCAGGCACCTCGACCTTGGATTTCCCAGGCTACAGAGATGTAAGAAAGTAAATTTATGTTGTTTAAGCATGTCCCTAGTCTGATATTTTGTTCTGGCAGTGGTATCATTAATCTGAAACCCTAAGATCCTTGAGAATAAAAGAAATGATGATTTGGGCCTCATCACAGCTTGTTTATGAGTTTTGAGGCTGTAGTTCCTAAACCGTATGACTTTGTCAGCCTCCGGGTTTTAACGGGGGACGCGATGTAACAAAGGCACTTTTACTGTGAAGCTATAAAGTTTAAGGCATTTTTGGCTCCAGCTCAAGGAAGACTGAGTTAGAGGTACTTTCAGTTTGAGTTTTACTAGGATATAACTGCATGGCTCTTTGTCAAATGTAATAAGCAATTGCTCACCCAAGCAATAACAGAGGAATGCCTCGGAGGTGTGCCCCTCTACACCCATGTCAAATACCTGACATCAGGATGCCAGGTGTAGCAGGCCATGGTATGCCCAGCTCAGCTTCTCAACCTTGTTTAGAAAGTAACCCCTTTAATAGCATCTGAAGGTGTTGAACTCTTCAGCATTTTTCAAGTTTGTGTTTTCATTTCGAGGTTGTCTCCTAGATTTAAAAACGCACGTGAACAGTTGAATTTTTCTTTAGACTAAGTATCACAAAATGGCCTGCTCACTATAGTATTCCAGCCTTAGAAATTGGGTTTTGCAGTGTTTTAAGGACTCCCAGATATACAATATACATTTGAAGACTTAGAAAGACAAACACAAACAAGATGGAATAAGTTTATTTGAAAGATATATAAAGCCTGAATGTACCATTATAATCTAATTTGAAGGATGTTTTGGAAAGTTGCAATGAAATTGGAAATTATGAGCTCCTTATTTATACACATAGAATGGTCATATTCCAACCATTTTAAGTGCATTTATTAAATAGAACATGAGAGAAATACAGGCACAATATTAATGGAATATAAAACAAAATAAAAAGATATGTGTTGAGAATAAAATACTTTATCTGACAATGAGACTAAAATGTAAAACCCATTTTTTCAGATCAAACCAAAAGCAGTAATTTATTGCAGCTGAGAAATAAATTTCAAGCAGAAGCCATGAAAAGGTTGTAGAATTATTTGATAAGAAGAAGAAAGAGGAGGGAATCATAGACACCCACTGTGAAAAGATTTAAAATCTTACTGAATTTACATAAAATACGAGCACTAAGTTAAAATGAAACATATTAGGCCACCAGAAATGGGAAGTTTTTGATAAATGGGTTAATGAGTCTCATTAATCAATCTAATTAATCATAAGTAAACGAAAACTTTTTAAAAAATCTTGAAAGTCCTTGTAATCTTATAAATTATGTATTTTTATAACAGATAACTGATATTTTACTTATACTATAAGTTTTTTGATTGAAGATTTCACAAATTGAACAACAGCCTTAAATTTACATGCCATTACCAATAATAAGTTGTAAAACTAAAATACTTTTTTGGAACTATTAATTTTAAAATATTACATTCTTCAGAAAAATTAAATTTTACTATTCATTTAATTAAATAAAGATACAATAAACTTTTGCACATGAGAAGCTGCTCAATTAGAATTCTAACAATTTTTAAAAATTCTTCGGTTAGGTAAGGCAGCTAATTTTTACAAAATTATGTTAAGTTGCTGAAATTTATAATATTGTCATATTTGTATACTTTTATAAAGATTGCAATGTGTTTGATTTATTTTTCTTTCTAAATAAAATTTCACTTTATAATTTATTTTATCCTTCTTTTGTGTGTATGATGTAGGCTTGCTTTGTAGCCCAGGCTGGAGCACAGTGGCATGATCTTGGCTCACTGCAACCTCTGCCTCCCAGGTTCAAATGATTCTCTTGCCTCAGCCTCCCAAGTAGCTTAAACTAAAGTCATGCATCACAATGTCTGGCTAATTTTTTATATTTTTAGTAGAGACCGGATTTCACCATGTTGGCCAGACTGGTCTCAAACTCCTGACCTCAGGTCATCTGCCTGCCTTGGGCTCCCAAAGTGCTGGGATTACAGGTGTGAGCCACGGGGCCTGGCCTATGCTTTTAGCATTTTGTCATCTTAAAGGGGGTCCTCAAAAATGTGTGTTTCTGACCCTACAAAATGGGATCAACCCACAGTGCAAAGTAACATTTATGACTAGGTACTGGTTCACTTTCAAAAAATATATGGAGAAAATAGAGTTACTTCGCTCTATCTTTTTACTTTACTGTTTTATAGCTATTTAAAAATGCATTACAGTTCCCCAAATAGATTATATTGTGTTAAACTCTCTGTTTTTTTTTAAAGTAAAGGCAAAATTATTATAGATCTCTTTAAATAAGAAAAACAACAAAAATGAGGACATAAGACATATTTATTCCAGTTAATATGCAATTCAAGAATAAAGATCTGGCAAAATAAGAGAAAAAAATACTTCCCAAGTGGTTATGCTTGGAGGGATATGGATGTTAGACTCAATGAAAAAAAAAAAAAAAAAAAAAAGAAAAAGGAGAGATGAGAAGCCTTTTTCAATCCCCTCAGATCCAAACCGAATCTTTCCAATCATCCTCACCTTGGGAGGATGGGCTGGCTGCCCCTGACCAGACCTACAGTAGTGAGGATGGGGGAACACACCACAATACTAACACAAGGCATTTGAAGACTAGCTGGGCCACTTTCATGTGAAGTCGGATTGAAGTCTCTGGTTGATAGAAAAGTTGTATCTAGATAGAATGGTTTTTGTGGATGATGCCATAGAATTTAGCTAAATGGTTGCTTCCCATGGGAGGGCTTTTAACAGTCGTTAAAATACTTCCATGCTGTGAATATAACAAGAATCTCTGCTTTGGTCCAAGCCAACAAATTGATTTTCACATTAAATAATAGACTGAATATAATATTTTAAAGTGAATATGATATATTGTAGCATCACTGCTGGAACTTATCAACAAGAACTCTAATGAGTGTTTTTCTATAAATATTTTTTTTCAAGAGTAATTCTCTTTTATGAGCTGCTTAACCTACCGTATGCTTGAGATACGTGACACTTTATTAAATGCTCAACAGCAGAAGCATTTTAGAAAAATATCAAGTGGAGCTAAAACATAAGAAGAAAAAGAAGAAGGTGATGAGGAGAAAGATGGAGGATGGAAAAAGAAGGAAGATGTGGCCGTCTCTGCAAGCTTTATAATATCATAGAGGAACTCGAGATAGAGCTCCAGGAAGACAGTGAGCAAACCATACATGATCAACCCACAATACAGACATTCTGGAGACTCCAATAAGTGGATAACACAGCCTCTCTGTAATTCTGATTATCTGGTTTCAAAGAGAACGTAATCAACTTGTCAGCTGGTAGACTACATTTTTTAAATAACAGGTCATTGATATTTTTATCTAATTCAGAAAACGTTTCGAATACGTCAGCAAAATTCTATAACACTTCAAACCTTCTCAAAGCCTACATTTAAAAAAGTTATCAATAATAGGTTTGATGATACACTTACTGCATTCTGTTAATCGTGTAATAATTATATAAACTAATAAAAAAATTTCATCTATCTTAGGATAGGAATTTCAAATCAAACTGCATATTTTTATTTGCTAAATATAAAATTGTATATGTGTGTTATTGGGATCAGCCTTGTACAAGTAGTAATTATAATGACAATTCAATACAGAAAAATGTAACACTTAGAGCTGCATGGGCAAAATTAAAATATTTTGTTTTCAATTTATGTATTTCCTTCACAGAAGGAATTATGAAACAATCAATAAGAATGTTTTGAGTAAAGATTACATTAAGATAAAACTATGGAGAAATAAAATTGGAATACAAGTTCAAAGAGAAAAAGGAATAATGTCCAATTTCCTGTAATTGAAGAGCCTGTTTGTGTATTTCTTTTAATAGGTGGTGGTCAGTATCAAATCACTTTGTTATTGACATTCCACTGACTACATTTTGTAGAACAAGTTCATAGTTTCATTTTTATCTGTCCATAGTATCCTGAAATTTGCATCATTTGCAAATATTTCAGCATATGAAGAAAAATTTTGTATGTCCATTAAAAACGACTGAGAGCTTGCATTTTGCAAAACAACAGGATAGAGCAGTGACAAACATTTGGAGATCAATGATCTACAGCATCTGGAAACATCCTTTCTCCCTCAAAATTACCTGAAGATTCACATAGTTTTTATTCATTTGAATAGCTTTGTCATTTTTCTCAAAATGGTGATCAATGAGAAAATTCGCTTTATTATATGTTTCTGTGATGGACTATGTATTACTTTGCTGAATTAAATAACAATTTATCACTATTTTAAATGACTTTCTTTCTTGAAGCTATTATTTCTGATGAAGTTCACTTTGTTTGGATTTAGAAAATCCACTTGGAGGGAATGTTTACTTTCCTTAATATACTTTATACACATGTTTTAACAGTAATCTTATAGAATTTTACAAATATTTATTTATTTATTTACTTATTCATTCATTTATTTATTTTAGAGACAGTGTCTCTATCATCCAGGCTGGAGTGCAGTGGCAAAATCTCAACTCACTGCAACTTCCTCCTCCCAGGTTCAAGCGATTCTCCTACCTCAGCCTACAGAGTAGCTGGGATCACAGGCGTGCACCACCACACCCCACTAATTTTTGTATTTTTAGTAGACATGAGGTGTCACCATGTTGGCCGGACTAGTCTTGAACTCCTGACCTCAAGTGATCCACTTGCCTAGGCCTCCCAAAGTGCTGGGATTATAGAAGTGAGCCACCGTGCCTGGCCTAAAAATGGCATTCTTAGCATCTAGTAATCTTATAACACTTTAACAGGCACACACACACATACACACACACACTTAAGGACCTTTAGCTTTTAGCACATTAGAAATATATTAGGAGTTATTTTAAATATTAGTTTCATTAGACATACAAAAGAAAATAAATTAAATTACAGTAGATAATTGAAACTTGTAGTATATAGTGCGTAGATGTAACCATCTGGACTCAAACTGGGAGGAGCAAAATATAATCTTAGCTGATACGTTCTGTTCTGAACAGATGTTTCCAACCCCACGTGGAGGATATGAATCTCTTAAAATAACAACATTTCCAGGAGCAACATTAGAATTATCAGCAACACATTGCTGTTCACTAACCCTAATGAAAGTGTAAATACAGACAGAATTTCATAAGTGCCTTCAAAATGGGAGAGGATTGTAATTTACTCTTCAGGATATTTTGCTATATGTGGTAAATGCCCAGTAAATATGTGTAAATGCAGCTGTGCCCACAATTCTGTTAAGAAGTTTCCATATCCTGAAACTAAGGCAGAAGGTCATGCGTGCATGTGGGTGTGAGCTAGCCATTCTAAATCAAAGGCATGTCACCCCTGCCGAAGCCCCTGCTGTCAAGAACTCTCAGCATTCCTTCTCTCGGTTGAAATCTAGGACTAACATTTCCTCTATTCAGAAACATTCCGTTCTTTCTTGCCCATGCATAGCTAAGTGATCTTGTTCTTTAGATGAGATCCTGCATCCAGCTCCTTTGCCTGAATGTAACTTTTTCTTGCTTCTGGTGTGACGAATAACCCAGCAGTCATCTTGCCTTTAACCATCACCCAGAGTATTTAAAAGGGAAAAGTGGGAGGCATCAATAAAACAGGAGGACATGAAAGACATAGGACAAAAGTAATCATGAATAAAGACTTCCATTCGCTGCACGTGAAACAGTGTCTGTTTTCTCTGGACTTTGCTGGATGCCTGTTCTCTACAGCAGGAATGAAGCAAAAAGTGAAACCATAATTCCTCCCCAGAGTGACAGCATTCTGGCCTGGGGAGCCGAAGTGTGCACAGGAATCAGTCGCCATTTCAGGCTAACATGACTGGAGAAGCAGACATCACCTGGATACCGGGGCTGGAAAGTGAACCCCAGACGAAGTGTACTGAAGGGTGCAAGGGTCTTGGATGGAAAATTAGAATCCCTATTTTTAAAGAAATCACGGACATCTAAGGAAAAGAAAATACAGGCTCCAAGTTTTTGAATTAAAGGGGTTTTAGAGTCTGCGAAGTTGACTGACTTGATTTATCCGGAGGTCAGGTGATGTTAAGTGGCGTGTCCACAGTGGAGATGCCAGACTCTGACAGGAGCCCACTTCTTCGGATCCTTCTAATTTCCCTATGGGGTGAGGCGGGGAGTGAGGATTTAAGGTTAGGAAGCTCAGATGAAACTCTACAATCTAAAAGAGGACTCATTAAAGAATATGGGCCAAAGGGTTCAAAATCTATCACTTTCTCAAAACACAGTGATAATTTATTGCAGAAATAGGCTGAGTAAAATTAGGGTTCAAATGGAAAATCAGAGAGCATTTAGGAGAACATTAGAGGCCCAAACAAAAATGGGCTTTGTTTTGTTTTTTTTGTTATGTTTGGCAATGGGCAAAGTGCTCAGAAAAGGACCCCAGCCTTGAAGTAGGGGGAGAAAGAGCCTCGGGGAGGGTTGGAGGATAGAGGGACGAGAACAGGACGGGGGCGGCAAGGACAGGCAGGGACTCTGCCCCGGGGAGAAGGTTACTCGGCGCAATTCCGCACAGTGGGCCGGGGCTGTGTGTCGACGAAATCGCCCATTGCTAAAGAATCCTTAGTGCAGTGAGAGAGCATAGGGCCTTCAAACTACTGTCCAGGGGACATTCCTAGTGTGCGGCCAGGTGGGTCCCAATACGAAGGAGAAGAGGGGCTCTATGTTCCAGGAGCAGGTCTTTGGAGGAGAAAGTCTGGAGATCCTTGGGCAGCGAGAGCAGGTGCCCTTGTGCAAGGAGTCATAGGCTTGGGCTGGTCCTGAGATTTGGGGACCACCCCGGGGCCACTCATCTTTCCAAGGAGGGTCCATTTGTCTATGCCGGATCCTTAGAGCAATACTTCTGTCTCAGAACCTCTTCTCAATCCATCCGATCTCCATCTCTAATCTGGCAGGTGGTCCTCAGCACACATCTCCCTCTTGCCTCCCAGGCCCACCCAGCTGTGGGAATTATCCTATGCTGTGTTCCAACAGAGCCCAGGACTTCGTCCTCGTCCTGAGGTCCTGGGGCAGGAGAGCTGTCCTGGCTCCACCAGAAACCATCTGGTCTGGATGGAAGGGGAGTTACTCGGTTTTCCCAGTGGCTATTACCTCCTGTGTAAAGTCAGGGTGAATTTCTAAGCCCTTCACTAACTTTAAGTTTTGATGCTATGACTAAGAGGACCTTTGTTTTGTTTCATTTGGTTTTTCAAAATGAGTTGTGTGTGAATTTTTTACTATGCCAGAGTCCAAGCAGAAAAGAAACCAACAGAACGAGGATCTTCTATGACGGCTTCTTGTTAGCATTTAATGCAAATAGAGACCATCTACGAGACTCAAGACCAGGGCTGGTCCAGCCGTGGTGCATAGTGATGCTGAAGAGGAGGAGGTGGGCTCTGAACCCCTCCAACAAAGTTTCAGGCCTGTCTCCAAAATGTACAAGGTTGTAGCTTTGGGAAAACCACTCAACCTTTTGGCACCTCAATAATTTTATCTATAAAATGTGAATAAACTCTGCCTCCTACCCAGAAGGAATGTTGTAAAACCAAAATGAGGCATTGCACAAAAACAGGTAGAAAAAGTGTCTGGCTCACGGTAGGTTCTCCATGCCTCTTATGATTGCATGGTTAAGACCTGGAAGGGGGGGGTTCACGCTGTGCACTGAGCATATTGAGGCCAGAGAGCACTCAAGCAATGCCAGGAGCAAGAAAGCAGCAAGGCGAATCTTGGGTAAGGGTGGTGGGAGATAAGTGACATTCTGATATGCTGCAGAGAGAAATAGAGGGAGTGGATCCCCTTCTCACAAGGGTGTCCTGGCATCCCGGACTGGACTAGTCAGCCCTCCACCTCACCCTCTGCCATCTGCCTGTCTGGCTATAGTAATTGGAGGAAAGGTAAGCACTTCACATAACAGAGCAGTAACAGCCCCTCTCCCCAAGGCAGCTGTCCACTGCAGGGGCCACAGGGCCATGTCCCAGTGAGAAGCTGTCCACTGCAGGGGCCACAGGGCCATGTCCCAGTGAGAAGCTGTCCACTGCAGGGGCCACAGGGCCATGTCCCAATGAGAAGCTGCCCTGTGATTTTCTGAAATTTCCAAATTGAAACTCAGAAGTCCTGGCGGGTCATGGTGGCTCACGCCTATAATCCCAGCACTTTGGGAGGCGAAGGTGGGTGGATCACTTGAGGTCAGGAGTTTGAGGCCAGCATGGTCAACATGGCGAAATCCCTTCTCTATTAAAATTAAAAAAAAAGAAAAGATAGCCAGGCGTCGTGGCGCATGCCTGTAGTCCCCGCTACTCAGGAGGCTGAGGCAGGAGAATTGCTTGAACCCAGGATGTGGAGGCTGCAGTGAGCAGAGATCCAGCGTGGGTGACAGAGTGAGATTCTGTCCCCAAAAAAAAAGTCCTTTTAGGAGTCCAGAGATGGTGGCAGCTATGAACCAATGTAGTTTTACAGAAAATCCAACCCAGAAGTCAAAATCTGAGTAATCAGCAGCTCATTCTTGCTGGCATCTGATTGTCCCTATAGTCAGTGCCTCTCTCGACCCACTCCCATGTAAGGGTTAGGAAAACCCTTACATGATCTGGTTTGAGTTATATGCAACCAAAGAGACTTGACTAGCACACCTTCTGCTGGCACACTCTCAGCCTAATACCACCACTACTAAAACTCATAACACTCTGTTTCAACACAGAAATAGAAATACTTACAAAAATATGTTGCTTTGACTACCTCCATCTCTATGCACTAGGTTGCATAATATGAAGTCTATATGATAAAGTATATAAAATGTCCAAGTGACATTTCATTCCAACACAGAGCTGTCTTTTGGTCCTGATTTCGAACGCACAGTGTCAGCCAGGATGCAAACTTAGACCCCTGGGGCACTCCTCAGCACTGCCTCTTCTCACTGTCCTGATTTTAACACTTGGCTGACTGGAAACCCTTTTAAACAACGGATAAATAAGATTCCCCAAACATGTTTAGCTCAGCTTCCTAAAAGTGTAGAAATACGATTTTCTAATACTGGACATCAGACTCAAAATACAAACCAGCGAGAATAGAATCTCCCTGTGGATCCCTGTTTAATTAAATCTACCAGTTTCCTGGGAGGAAAAGTCTTACGGAGAACAATTTTAGCAATTTACCTGAAATTTAGCAATTTACCTGAAGTCTCCAAGGTGGGGAAAAAGAAGTGGTGATGTTCTCACTCAAAACAGGTAGCAATCTCCCAACACGCTAAAAATCCCTCAAACTTGATTTTCTGGCCTCCTGAAAATCCTCCCTCAGATACACTGTGCAGTCCTCCAGATGAAGAAGGAATTCAGCTTGTTAACATGTAAATCTTTGTGTACAAAGATGATTGGAACTAAATGATTATTTTACCCTGAACATATAAAGGTATTACAAAAAGCAGATATTTTTCTTTATGTAGGGGCTATAGAAAGTGAAAAAAACTAAAAGCATTCAATTTTCTGTCTGACATATTAAAATGTGGATGCTTAAATTAATATGGGGTAAAAAGTAAAAGATATATGTATGTGTGTGTGTGTGTATATATATATATACACACACACACACACGCACACACACACATATATTTTTTGAGACGGAGTTTTGCTCTTGTTGCCCAGGCTGCAGTGCGATGGCGCTGTCTCGGCTCACTGCAACCTCTGCCTCCCAGCTTCATGCTATTCTCCTGCCTCAGCCTCCTGAGTAGCTGGGATTACAGGCACCCACCACCATGCTCAGCTAATTTTTGTATTTTTAGTAGAGACAGGGTTTCACCATGTTGGCCAGGCTGGTCTCGAACTCCTGACCTCAGGTGATCTGCCTGCCTCTGCCTCTCAAAAGTGCTTGGATTATAGGCGTGAACCACTGTGCCTGGCCAAGAGACAAAAATATTAAGGAAATAATTTACCCTTGAAAATATATCCTGACATCGGTTTTTTCCTTTATTTTTCTAAAGAGATCAACAATGACACAGGAAACTGCTTTGACACAATCAACAAACCAGAAATTGATGTCAGTAGTATCCTTTTGAAAATAACTAAGACTAACTTACTTTCAGTGATTTTAAAATTCTTCTTTCTTCTATATTTATCATAGACTATTATTCCTAGTGCCTGCCTAGTCCCTATTACTAGAATTTAATCAGCAAGCTTTCCTCCAAATTAGGCAGTATATCCCATTCATTTCCAATAGATACATAAAATCAAAATGGGTCAAATTGTGCAGCTTATTGCTTAGTTTATAATAAATATTTCCATCTGTAGGCAGCAATCATGACTTAGAAACAGAGGCACATAGTATGTAACAGTAAATAACTAAAATAAATTAAATAACCCTTCAGCTCATTTCTTGGAATAAAAGTTTAACTTGAGATCTCCTTGTGTGTAATATCAATTGCTTGAAAATGAAGAGAAGAATATTTTTATAAAGAATAACTTACGGTTTTAAATAAGGTATTGTTTCTATTAAAGTGGACTTAATTTAAAGTTATAAAAATTAATTCAAAGATTTTTTTTCCTTTTAAGAAGGAATCTTCCTATTGCACTACTCCATCAACAAATGGAAGAAATAAACTAAAATAAATATGGATTCCACAGTGTTTACATACAACTTAAACACAACATGTCATTGTCTGGTAAAATATTTGTAGGGCCGATCAGAGTACAGACTTGAGGATACTACTTGAAATAAACAAACGCTTATCTAAATCTCGGAGGCCTGCAAAATTAAGTTTGGGATTTCTCAGCTGCAGGGAGCAGGCTTCCTACAAGCATCTGGACTTGGATCTGCACTTGGGACCGTGAATCTCTGGAGCCTGGCCCGCTGGACGCAGATGTCACCAACGCCATTCTGCCTTCCCCACCGTCATCAGAGGCTGCTGAGCAGTAGTGCCCTGGTTTGCACCTTCAGAGATCAGCAAATAAGGTTTGTTGTGCAAGACACAAGCTTCAGCTGGTGTTTATCGGTCGCACTAAGCCGCGTGAGATGTTCTCAGTTCCTACCGCTCCTTCTGCAGTAACTATTGATGTGCAATTTCTAAAGCTCATCTTTAAAGTACACGGCATGGAGTCTGAGCTCCTTCAAACAACTTCTCCCCTTCACATTCCTCACGGCACTATTTCTAGCAGGCAGTTGACGTCTAGGCTCTGAAGTGGACATGTAAAGGCTCAAGGTCTCCGATTTCCTGCGATGGCCTTCTCTTTTGATGTCCAAATCAAGACATGAACAAGCCTTTGAGGACCACTGCATAAGGCTGGGCCCTGTCAGTTCATTCAAGTACCTCCGTTAATACTTGTTGAGCAAATGCATAATCTACCCATTAATTAGGTTCCATGCAGCTAAATCAGCAAAGGTGAGAATCTGTGGAGCTGACCTAGGCCGCCCTCCTAGGAACCTGATATTTTATTGCTGACATGCAATTTTTAGTATGCTTTTGTTGCATTGGGTGCTGACTAAAACATTCATTTTTAAATAAAAATACATAAATGTTCTGACTTTTCTCAATTTGCTTCTTCAAGGCAATACAGTAGAATACTATTACATGGATTTTTAAGTAAAACACTATAAAAGAAGAAAAAACAAAAAGAAAAACATCGTTCTCTAAAAACAAAACAATTCTACTCAGTCACCACCCCTGCTTTCATAAGGAGGCATATATGTATTTCTAGTCGCCAATGTTGACATTATTAAAGGTTTTCCATTGTCATTTTCTATTTCGATGAAGAGAAATATTGTGCAATATTTATCATTCAATGCAGCCAATGCTCAAGTGTCCAGCTCGATAGTCCTTCAGCTCCCTGCATGGTGGTCCCTGTAGCACTTCACATTTAAAAACTATCCTATGAGTTATATCACTTCATCACCATCAGAACCTTAGGAGGCCCAAAGAATACTATGCCCCAGGGCACCTAGCAAACTGCAAAGCACTTGAATTAAATTATTTCCCCTGAAGCAACCACCTTCGCACCTATGCCATGTGATAAGCTGATCAAAGAGATTTGTGTTTCATTAGGAGTCAAGGATAAAATTGGTAATAGATTGAGAGATGTTTGTGTGCAGTGTGCAGTAATAATTAGGAATGAAGTAGTTAGCTTTTTGTCACTTGGATGATCAGCGATTAGCTGCTGGATGCTTTCAAAACAATAGTTTATTTGTATGTCATATATCGTGGTGAAAACAATCTCACTGGTATTATCAGTGAGCAGATCTTTCAAAAATGAAATGGGAGCCCCATCAGTGAGTTGCACACACTACCTTTTTAGGACAGAAGGGAGACATACACTTGGTGTTTTGGGCTGAGGATATTTGTGATTGCGCCAGGAGTTCAGAGCTGTAACTCATTGCCATAAAACCCCAGGTTTTTTGTTACAAATAGATGGGCCAAACCAGCATGCTCATTGTTTGTAGAATACTTGTAATTGTTTACACAATCCTTGTAATTTCTTCCAGTGATGAGGGATGATGTGCCCCAGCAGAGAGAGGAGGGAGAGGCTGAACCAAGCGACTGTGAGGCATCTCAGACATTCGTGCGGCAAACATGGTACCAAAGGTCTCTCACACAAGGGCTTCTGCACACACAGACACTTGCTCAGTCCTGTTCCAGGGTCAGGGTCTGGGCACTGAGACAAGAAGCAGATGGGACTGGAAGCTACGACTGTTCCCTCCCTGTTCCTTCCAACTCCTGCTCTAATCACACACCCCGTGCACTGTACAGATGCAGAGATGATATCACCACCGTGGGTGTTTGAACACTGGATCCAGAAGTGGGGATGACACTCAGGTCCCCCACCACCATCCTTGCCTCGGGCACCTTCCTCATTGAGGTCCCCATGATGAGATGAAGAAAAGCTTCAAGGGCCAACAGTGAGCAGAGATGTTGGGTTCACTCGCTAACCCATCTCTCTGTCCCCCCGAGTCGGATTCCAGTTCCTCGGCTGCCTGCACCAGGGGCGCCAGGCTGCCACCACCCAGCAGGCTCATCAGCCTCAGAGAACCATCCAGACCTGAGAGACCCAAAGGGCAATTCCAACAGGGAAACCTGTAGAACCAGCAATGATTTAAAAAATAAAAAGATAAAATAAATTTAAAAAAAAGCAAACAAACCCCTCAGGAATGCAGGCTGTTTCCTTATCTTCATTTTGGACCTGTCTTCCTTGCAAATTCCGTCCAAGAAGAGAAGACTCTTCCCACTCCAGCTGTCTCTGCTTTGCCGACGTTACTTGGTCATTGGTGGTATTACCCACTTCAACATGGAATTAGCAGCAATGACTCCTCCAATGTGTACTTACAGAGAATGACAAATGCTTCATGTGAATACAATAAGAAAATGCTTGTGTACTTTCAGCACCTAGCATCTGCCCCTGGGGAGTGCAAATAAAGTGGTTCAGTTCCCCCGATTTCAATAATTTATTACATCTTTGCTATAAAATGAATGAAAGAGAAAGTCAGTCATTATCCATTTTAAGACGTGAACAGGGACTAAAGGCAGAGCCGTGGGCTGCACAAAACAAAAATGATTGGGATTGCACCCTTCGGCGCCCTCAGATGTTTCACCTGGAAGTGCTCTTCCAGTGCCCAGGGGCCCATGGCAGCAGCGTGAGCCAAGTCATGCACGGCCGCCCTCCTAGGAACCTGATATTTGAAAATCACCAAGGATTTTAATTAAAAGGAATTTCCATGTACAAAAGTAAAATACATATTCCCTTTTTATTCTCTCCTCAGAAGTGTCTCGTGATACAGCTTTATTCACTTCTCTTGGGGTATCTTTAAGACGTTTCTCACAAGTACGGCAGGAGAGCCTCCTTTCTGTGATGCTGTTGGTCTGCAGTGCTCATGTGTAACGAGTGAGCCCGTCTTTCCCAGTGAGGGCCATGGAGGCTCTTCCTGTGTTTGTGTCCCTGCACTGTAGCCGTAAAAGCACTGCCATAGCCATTCCCACCTATCCCACTCGGTGTCCTGTATCTGGTTTTATTTTTGTAGCCCCTCGAAGGCTCTTGGTATGTCCCAGAGCAAGTTAACTTGCTGTTGAAAGTCTAGATGCATCTGTTGAAGGTAGCTGATCTCTTTTCTGTAACTACCCCAATGTCTCCCCATCTCCTACCTCAGGACGCACATGTTATCTTGTGGCTCGTCCATTCAGAAATCCTATGGAGGTGGCTGCCAGCTTAATAAATTGAATCCTAATTACCAAGGAGAGCTCAACATTTGAAAAATTAATATATTTTCAATCATCAAGGTCTACACTGTACCAAATTGTGTTTGTCTAGTGGCTAGGATTGATATTAATGTTTGAATAAAACTAATTAGATGACAAAGAGAAAGTTGAAAATGATCAGCACGAAAACTGACTCACTGGAGAGATCTCAAGCCAGAGGCATCCTGAGAAGATGTTTCTGCACTGGCCATTTCTACCTATCTAGCATAGACTGAAGTATCACGGTAGCAAGGCTGAAACTATGTTTTCAGATTAAACAAAAGAAATCCATGATAATATTGTCCCACCCCCTTAAATATTTTGCTACTGAAAAAAAGATTTTACCTACAATAAAACATTCAGGTGAACCTTTTTTATGCAAAAGGGACAGTGAGTCTTAACCTAAAACGCCTAAGTATAATTTAAATTTCTTATGCTTCTTATAGATGAGTCAAAAAATATATTCTTGATTCTGAACTTATTAGAGCCACATGGCTGTTCATAAAAAATTATGCCTCTCTCAACATTTTTACTGAGGAGGAGCGGGTTGAGGAGCGTGGATCCAGGCTAGCCCAAGCCGGGTAGATTCTGTTCAGGAAACATCCCTTTAAAAATAGCAGCAAGAGTTTCCCTTTTCATTTAGACATTGGTTTACCTACCCTCCACTAACAGCCTGTTAAAATACCATCCAAATGACTGACATATTTGCAAAAATCATTGTAGTTCTTAACCTCATGGAGGCCCCAACTGAGAAAGCAATATGTGGCTGTCTTTGAGGTAAAGGCTTAACTAGAACTTCAGACCCAACGCTGGAAGATGCCACGCACCCCGGGAATAGAGGGTGGCCCTTCTAGGAAGTTCCATTTCCTGCCTGTATCCTTCTCTCTCACCTGAAAGAGCCAGAACAGCCCAGGGAGCAGGGGCTGCCGGCCCTGCAGGGAGTCGTCTACCTCATGACCTCATTACGTGCCTGTCCCCAAAGCTGAGTCACTTTGCTCCCGATTCCCAGATTCTGGCCTAATGTTTTCTTCATCAGGTTTATCTTGATGCCTGTCATGCAATATTCCTTGAAAGTCAGCATCCCTCAAATTCCTGTCATTCCCAGGAGAAATGGACTGTGTTTCAACAACCTCAGGCACCTTTTATTACGTGGAAGGAAGGAGAAAGCACGGCTCATTGACACGCTGCTGTGTCCTGTTTTTGTCTGGGCTGTGCGACCTTTGACAGAGTAGTGGACCTGGGCCATGTGGGAGAGGCCACCACAGCTGCCCAATGGGAGTGGCACAATTCCCTGGGATGTCGGAGCCAGGCTGCCGCGGAATGTAGACTGGGACCCAGAGCTGATGTCACAACCACAGAGTTCACAATTCACTGAATGCAGAATTCTTAAGCTTCCATCAGGGTTAAGGCACTGCACAGAGACTCCGAGAATAAAACATGCAACAGAGGCGCGGCTGTTCGCTGAGCCTACCCTGCAATAGAAGTGGGCGGGATTAAAATAGAAAGAAGTGCATATAAATAGCGATTTGAGGGACCAGACAGTGCATGATGGGGGCATGCCAGAAAAATAGAAAATCGCTGGTGTCCCTTCTGCACAGGCCAATACATAGGTGCATGTGGATAGTCTACAGTCAAAATACTGGTTCCCAATGAAGTACATTCATTATTTAGGGATCTAATTAATTTAAATCGTATTAATAAATATCTGTGCAATCTTAACTTGGACAGGTCACTTAAACTCCCTGGTCTCTCTTACCTTCTCTGAATAAGGATGTTAAAATTGACGAGCATGAGATTTCCTTCTAACATTATGATTCTAAGATTCAGCAATAATAATAGAAATCAAGGTAATTATCCCTGATCTAATTATGGTGTAATTAGGAAGCAGACGATGTGCCGGTGATAATGGCGGCTGATGGTTTCTCTGCCTGCTGAGTCTCGCGCCCATACAATTTGCTCTCCGAAATGGATTTTGAGTTTGGAGTAGGGCGCTGATTGCGAGACATTGTGATTCTGAACCCCAGTGTCTGCTAAGTGGCATTCAATTAGTCACATGAAATGCTGACTCATCCACTGTCGAAGTCTTCATTCAGAAGAGAAATGTCCATTCAAGTCAGATTCAGCGAAATTCGTAATAAAAGAAGTTGTCTGGGGTTTTCCATTCAGAATGGAACAGGCAGGAAACGAAGAACATGCTTTGCTTATTTCAGTCCTTTAAGAACTTTATTTTTTTCATTGGAGATTGTATATATACACGTTCACTTAGCACCTATACATTTATAGATTTTGATTTCGTCATGATAATTTTGGAAAATCAAGGGGTAACGGGTTTCCTTTTAAAAAAAGAAATGTAACTGTGGAAAAAAAGAGATGTATCTCATCTCTGAGAATCAAATTTACTTGAGGTTTTAGAGAATATATACATTTTTAATAATGAAAAAGTTATATTATTAGTTAGAATGCAAGTGTGGCAGAAGTATTAGGATAAAGCAGGAGATGCTGGAAACAATCTCTTGTGGCCGATGACACCGGGCCCCTTCGCTGTCCCCCATAAGGCGTCTGTCCAGTTTTGTCAGGAAAGCCATCGATTTGCTCATTAGAAGCTGCAGCTCAGTGTGTTCTCCTGACAGAGCTCTGCGGCTGAGATTGCAGCTCTCCCCTGTGGGCTGTCTAGTGAGCGTCTGTTCTAGTCTTGGTGGCTGCTGAGAGAGGACACGCAGAGTCCTACCTCAGTGTGCAGCTGTGCCGTTCACTAGCTGTTTGCTGGCTTGAATATTTCCAGCTATGGATTTTGAGGCATTTGTGATAGGGCCACGTTGTCATATAGAGGAAATGTTTTCCTGGATCTCTCCAATAAAACCTCCTGAGCAACAGTCTTCTCTATCTACCAACAAAAGATTCTCCAAAGCGCAGGTTGTTCATTGTCCAGTAACAGAGAAAAACAATTTCAACGAATAAAAAACAATTTAGGTTTTATCTTGTCCAGTAAAGACTTTCCATTTTAGAAGGAGCTTTTATATCATATCATCATTACCTGAAACTTTGGCTTACTTTTATCTGCCAAAAGAAGTGCTCTTATTTTAATTTGTTCCAAACCTATAGAAATTAGTCCATTTCCCACTATATCCTCTAATAATAAAGCTATCTCAGGGTATGCTTTCCTTTTTTTTTTTTTTTTTTTTTTGAAACAGGGTCTCGTTTTGTCATCCAGGCTGGAGTGCAGTGGTGAGATCTTGGCTCACTGCAACCTTCGCCTCCTGGGTTCAAGTGATTCTCCCACCTCAGCCTCCCGAGTAGCTGGGATTACAGGTATGTGCCACCAAGCTCGGCTAATTTTTGTATTTTTAGTAGAGACAGGGTTTCACCATGTTGGTCAGGCTGGTCTCGAACTCCTGGTCTCAAATAATCTGCTTTTCTTGGCTGGGATTACAGGCTTGAGCCATCACGCCTGGCCTAGGGTATCCTTTTCTGGGGTTTATATGACAAATATTAGAGAAGTCATGACCTCTCACCCCACTGGAATACGGCTCAGTTTAGAATACAATTAACTTTCCTATTCCTAGGCTGTAAGAAAAGAAAATCTAGTTAAATAAGAAATGTCCAGAGCCACCTTGTAAATGTCCAGATTATTCTTTTTTTTACCACCATTTGGGTACTGAAAAATTTATGCAAGCAGCAGACCCTGTGTGACTTGAGTCCTTAAAATGCAGTCTTTTTGCTGGGAAACCAGCACGTCCTCTGCTGTGAATACAGTGTCATTTCTCACTGTGCAACACTTAGGATGCACATTTTGTTTATGTGTGCCGTTTCACATCTTCGAATAGTAATATAGAATAGTCTATCTTCAGTTCCAGCTAAAATCATGGTCTAGGCTAGTATATTTATCTAAATTAGGGTTATTTGATTTCACTGAGGTATATAATAAAGAGACAGCCACAAATCACATTTAAGAGAAAGCACAAAATTGAATGGTTTTTCCTAACGTTCATGGAAAATGACGGGGTCTTAATAGACCACCCAACTGTCTGGTCCAAAGCAGGAAGACAATTCAGTTTGTCAAACACTTGGATACTGATGCCAATTTAAGAAACTCTCAGTGTTTTTGAGCTGTGTTAAAATTGCTCTATTTTTATGGAATTTTTGAAATTACCCCAAAGGAAGCATTCTGATTATAGGTATTATTTATCTAGGCCTAGGTGGAATAATAACAAATTCAAGGAATTGACAAGTTAGAAGAAGTAAAGATTTTCTTATATTTATTCCCTTTCTGATTGATCATCAGAAACCATTTTAAGTTAAGTAAATATCTAAAGATACAGCAAAAATGTAAATGGTCAACCTGTTCAGGTTTGTGACTGTGTACTTGTCTCTAATTGTCCACTGTTAGAAAAATCCTCTTCCCATTTCTTCCTTTACCCTTTGGGTGTTCGCCAGTAGGTCACTGGAGAATGAACATTAGACCAAGTCAACACCCAGGCACCTTGTTTCCGTTGGGAATCTGGCCTTATCTGGCAAGGATCCGCAGGTACACAATTCAAGCCACTGGTGCTCAGACTCGGCCTCAGTCGTCCTGCCTTCAGTGGCACCAGTTCAAATCTCTCATCCTCTCTCACTGCTGAGGCCACCTGAGCTACTACCCTTTCAATATGGGCTCCATTTTCACCTTTAATCAGTTCCTTCTGTGTTTGGTTTCACTCTGGGCTATTGCTTTCTTCACCTTCTCTCCCATTTAGTGGTTCTGAGGACAGTCTTCTGGGTTCCATCCTATGACTTAATTGGTCCCTGAAACTTTCCCTCTATGAAAATTGACTCAGGATGGATTAAAGATTTATATGTAAGACCTGAAGCTGTAAAAACACTAGAAGAAAAGCTAGGGAAAACTCTTGGACATTGGTCTAGGGAAAGAATTTATGAATAAGACCTCAAAAGCACAGGCAACAAAACCAAAAATAGATAAAAAGCTTCTGTTCAGCAAAATAAATAATCAGCAGAGTGAACAGACAACCTACAGAATGGGAGACAATACTTGTACTCTATGCATCTAATAGGGCACTAATATCCAGAATTTACAAGGTACTCAAACAACTCAACAACAACAACAAAATAATCCCATTGAAAATTGGGCAAAGGACACGGACAGACATTTTTTAAGAGAAGACACACAAATGACCAAAAAGCATATGGAAAATATGCTCAGCATCACCAATTATCAGATAAATGCAAACTAAAACCACAATGAGATGTCTTATGACACCAGTCAGAATGGCTGTTATTAAAAAAAAAAAATGAAAAGAAAATAACAGGTGTTGGAGAGGATGTGGAGAAAAGGGAGGGCTTAAGCACGATGGCAATGTGAGTTTCTACTCTGAAAGTTGCATCTCAGAGCACAGGCTCTGGTGTGAGCATATGTGCAGAGCCCCAGGGTGTGCACAGACTGCATACAACCACAGCGGTAAACCAAGTGACTGTGCTAATGAGGAAGCCTGGATTGTTAGAATGCCATTTCCAACTTTATTTTTAAATGATTGTGAGGATTTGTGATAGTATAAATGATTGTGAGCATTTGTGATAGTAACTCTTGATGATATGTTTTCTCTTGAGATGGAAGAAGGGAAACTGGCACATTAAATTACTGTTGTCGAGTTTCCTTACTTTTCAATCACAAACGCATTTTGTTTTGTTTTTGTTTTTGTTTTTGTTTTTTTGAGACGGAGTTTTTGAGATGGAGCACTCCAGACTGGAGTGCAATGGCACCATCTCAGCTCATTGCAACCTCCTCCTTCTGGGTTCAAGCGATTCTCCTGCCTCAACCTCTCGAGTAGCTGGGATTACAGGCACCCGCCACCACACCTAGATAATTTTTTATTTTTAGTAGAGACATGGTTTTACCATGTTGGCCAAGCCGGTCTCGAACTCCTGATCTCAGGTGATCCACTCACCCCGGCCTCCCAAAGTGCTGGGATTACAGGCGTGAGCTACTGTGCCTGGCCCATAAACCCATTCTGAAATTACCCCTACTTGCTTTTGAACTCATGAAGGAACATCTGTCCGAAGATGGGGAGCACCACTGCAGGTCCCTAGAATAAGGCAGCTCCAGGCAGATAAACCGTCCTGCCAAAATTAAAGGAACCAGAAGCAAACACAGTAATAAAGGCAGAGGTTTTAAAAGATTATTCCTAGAAATAAATTTTCTTTTTTGAAACTTTCTGAAAAATTAAAAGGGAGCTCAAGAGTCTCTCAGCAACAACTGTAGAAAAAAAAAATCAGGCCTGTAATCCCAGCATGTTGGGAGGCTGAGGCAGAATTGTTTGAGCCCAGGAGTTCAACACCAGTCATCTCTAAAAATTTTTAAAAATAATAAGTAACCAGGCATGGTAGCACATACCTGTAGTTGCAGCTTCTCAGGAGGCTAAGATGGAAAGATTGCCTGAGCCCAAGAGGTTGAGGCTGCAGTGAGCCCTAATTGCGCCACCGCACTCCAGCCTGGGTGACAGTGAGCCATGTCTCAAAAAATAAATAAACACACGAATAAATAGGAAAAAAATCTCAAATTGTTTTACTGCTCAGTAAAATTATTAGTCTTCTGATTCCCTAGTAAGTCCTTTTCCTTGAACTTTCGTCACTCCCTGATTATTTGAATATTTTCTTTTCAAAGTACATTTGGGTTTAGGAAGTGACTGCCCACATTTTTTTCAATTTGATGCTCATTACTTGCCTCATTTTAAAAGAGAAGCATCCCAGGCTCAGAAGGTGAGAGTTCCCAGGAGAGGTGGCAGGTGAAGCAGCCGGGGAGGGTTCTGAGATTCTGATCACGGGCCCTTGCCTCGTACTTTTTAAAGTTCTCTTGTCTGGGCTTTTGTTGAATTAATTAAAAAAAAAATATTGAAATCCCAGCTACTCAGGAAGCTGAGGCAGGAGAATCGCTTGAACCCGGGAGGTGGAGGTTGCAGTGAGCCAAGATCGCGCCACTGCACTCCAGCCTGGGCAACAAGACCAAAACTCCATCTCAAAAAAAAAAAAAAAAAAAAAAAAAAAATTTGAAGAGCACATTGTGTTTTTTCTATTCTTAATTCCCTCTATTTTGGAACTTAGGATGTTTTAATTTCTCAGGAAACAAAATTTAGCACTTGCTTGTGGACCCATAGACAGTTGAAGAATGGGGCTTCCAATCTCTCTCCCTCTTCCAAATATACATATGTATGTATATACATGAGTTATATATGTATACTGTACACATAGATATACATGCATATGCATACATGTAATATCACATGCACGATTTCATATATATGCTATGTGTATGTATATGCATTAGTTATAGATGTATATTGTACACATATATATGCACATACATGTAATACACACACAGACACTCACATGCACGTCAGGGTTTTTTAACCCCAGCACTACTGGCATCATTTGCAACCAGGCGATTTCTCCTTGGCGGGGTTTCTCTGTGCACCGTCTGATATCCTATCCCTGGCCTCCACCTGCATGATGCCAGAAGCATCCTTTTCCCAGTTCTGACACCAAAGATATCACTAAACATTTCCAAATACCTCCTGGGGGAGCAAAATTTCCCCCACTGATGAAGAGCAACTGATATAAAAGCATATTTTTTAAAAAAAATACGTAAAATATAAACATTCCCTACATATCTAAAAATAAATGAAAATGCAATTGAGTTCTATCACCAAATTAGCTGTTGGGGAATAAAAAAAAAAACCAGCAGATTTAAAAATCATTTCTGTCATCTCATTACCCGCAGATCACAGTTCCACAGTCCAACCTCCTGCCATTTTGACCAGATAGTCACAATTCTGAAATCACTGTTTAATCTGTATTTCAATAACATGAATAGTCTCAAATGTAAAAAGGGAACATTGTTCTACATCTTATCTTCAGATTTCCTTCCAACTATCTTTGGAGGTTTATCAAGTAAATGTGACTGTCTTGTGACTCTATCTATTAGTGTACCACTTCATGTGTGTCTTGAGATTATAATAGAAAACATCACTTACATCAAGAGACTTGTGACTAAGTTTTAAAATCCCAAAGCTCTCGTGATTCACAAGCCATGCAGTTCGCAGACCTGAGGGTGTTCAGTGTTGAGGAAGCCCCGGTGTGGTGGACACTGTCCGACGTGACCAGCAAACAGGCAACCCATTCACCAGGGGATGAGGCACCCCCTGCAGGCTTTCACCCCTTTCTGTGTGGGCTCTGAGGATGTCAACCCCCCGTTTCTTAGCCTCTGCTGCGCAGTTGCTTCCTGAAAAGATCCTCCCTATGAGGTTGGGGTCATTCAATCAAATAATCCTACTGAATAATTCCATCCCCCTTTCATCTATTTGGTGGCAGCAAAAGCATCAAATTCCAGGCCCTGACATAGAAAATCTCACAGTCTAGTAGGCTTTTGACATCTATCCCATCAAATTGCCAGAGAGTCAAAGTTGCATTCTAACCTCATAAATAAACTACTATTCAAGGGGCTATGATTTTCAAGGCTGCTGAACAAGACTGATATTCTCGAGATTTAAAAAATGAATGCAAAACAATCAAACAAAACATTCTAGGTTGTTTACTGAGAACGCCTTAGAGTAGAAATGCTCTGAACAGTAATGTTTCCTGAGAGTGAAGTGGAAATCAAATTACCCCAAGTTCATCTGAAAATAGTCAGGGTTTGGATAACAAAGCAAGGTTCACGTAAATAGACAGGTCTGTTATTGGACACAAGGGGGAAGGTTACGCTTGCTGCCAGATAGGATTATTGGCACTCACGTCGCAGGAGAAGACCCTGAAGGTGGAACCTGTTTGGAGGGCCTGAGGACCACAAGGAGACCTGTGTGCTTAGGGCACAGTGAGCCCAGGCATTATGGCTGGGTGCTGAGGGGAATTCCTGGAGCAGAGCAATATGGATTTGGTTCTTTCTCTTAGAGACTGTGGGTCTCCACCATAAACTCAGATGACTTCAGCAGCCAGACTGACAGCATAAGTGAGTTCAGCAGAAAGCAAATGTCCCTCTGTATCTGTATTGCATTTTATCAGGTTGGATAGACATACATTCCGAAAAATATTTTTGTGATCACAAAATGAATCCTGCTTCATGATGACCAGTGGTAACTCACCTGGGGTATGAATGTTGGATACCAGTCATGGGCCCTGGGGAGGTCGGCCCTTCCCAGCTCGAGCTTGGTGGCCACGGAAGAAGAATGCTTGGTGTCTAGAAAATTACATTTTGTTGAGAGAAGCTCAAGTTGGGACTTTGCAATGCTTAACTATTGATTTAAAATTCTTTACAACTCTCCAAGGAAAACACGTCTGTACCGCAGCTGTCCCACAGTCAAATGGTGTGAGGCTCTGGGCCACTCATTCTCCAGTGACCAATGGGAGGCCAAGGCTCGAAGAAGCCCCTGGGATTCCCAGTCCTGACCAGAGGCTGCAGACAGACGCCGGCCCTGCAACCGAGTGTCAAGGGCAGGATGCTTCACTGTGACCGAAGTGAGATTCATCCAGTCATTCTGTCTCACTAATCACCCCCCAAAAGTGACAAAGCTTTACACACTGAGGAGCCTCTCCTTCCATTTGCCGTGGTCTTAGTCTCTTTGGGCTGCTCTAACAAAATACCACGGCTGGGTGGCTTATCAACAGCAGACACCGAGGTCTCAAGATTCTGGAGGCCGGACATCCACATCGCAGCACCAGCAGACTCATGTCTGGGGAGGCCTCGCTTCCTGGCTCATAGAGGGTGCCTTCTCTTTGTGTCCTCGCCTGGTAGAAGGGGCAAGGGATTTTTCTTTGGGGACTCTTTTATGAGGACACTAATCCCATTCATGAGGATTTCACTCTCATGACTGAATCACGTCCCAAAGGCCTCCCCCGGCCAGCACTCCCACATTAGAGGTTAAGCTTCAACCTATGAATCTGGAAGAGGCACAAACATTGAGAACGTGGCGGACCTAAAGGCCTGATACATTCTATGATGTTTTTCCAAGCACCATTGATATCTGCTTCTCCAGGAGGCCTATCCTGACTACCTTCACTTACTTTTAATTTTATAAATATGTTTCGTAGAAACCCAACTATCACATTTGTCTCTATTTCATTTCAGCTCTCTAGTGATTTTATTTTATTATTTATTTATTTTTTGATAGAGTCTTGCTCTATCGCCGAGGCTGGAGTGTGGTGGCACAACCTCAGCTCACTGCAACCTCCGTCTCCCAGGTTCAAGCGATTCTCGTACCTCTGCCTCCCGAGTAGCTGGGATCACAGGCATGTGCCACCACACTCGGCTAATTTTCGTATTTTTAGTAGAGATGGGGTTTCACAATGTTAGCCAGGCTGGTCTCAAACTCCTGACCTCAGGTGATCCTCCCACCTGGACCTCCCAAAGTGCTGGGATTACAGGCATGAGCCACCGTGTCCGGCCTCAGCTCTCTAGTTCTATACACAGACAAACCATGTTTCCTCACTGCAGACTACATTCTACTTAATTTGAAAGAAGGCCTGAGTGCTGAGTGGGTGTGTGCGTGCAGTGTTTCTAATGCCCACGTGACAGCTCAGAGTATACAGCTCCACACAGCAACTCTAAGTGATGCCATCAGGGCCATAGCAGCACAGGCACAACTGTGTAAGGACATCGTGCCTGATTGAAATAGCCAAGCACATATTTTTTTTAGAAAAATAAATAATATTGTGAAAGTATCATACGCCACGCAAACATAAATTGTACTCTACTATGATACTGATGGGAAATGCCTGACTTTCTTTCATCTAGGACCAAAACGTTTGAAGCCAAAACAAGTTGTTATTCATGCCACTGGCTAATGAAATTAAACACAGCAATTAGCCCATACAGGTAAAAACTGCAGCTTTCCTGCTAACATTCTAGTGATCTCTAGAACTATTCATGACAGGTGCATTTTATACATTTTAGAAAATATGTTGTTGGTTCCTGTCCTAACATCTGACCATCATAATTCAATTGAGGCCATCCAGTAACTCTAAAGATGGAAGTGTGATTTTTAAAGATAAAGATTTGGGGCAGGCAAGATGATTCTATGCTTCTTCAGACAAGACATCTGGGCATTTAAGTCTGTAGAATATGGGATGCGTTGCAATCTCCTCTTAGACAATGTGCAGTGGTGAAGGAATGAGCTCTGACCTTTGTGTCTGAGTTGCTAAGCTTCCCAGGAGCTGACCCAGCTTTACTGAGGATGCATTCGCACCGGGCTGGCCCCCAGATCTGCCACCAGCACGGGATGCACCTTTAGGAAATCACCAAATCTGTTTATGTCTTGCTGATGAATGGGGCTCCTTGTGTCTGTTCCACGCATCTCACTTAACTGTAAGAAGAATACATCAATGACATCACATATGGAGAACCAATTGGTCTTAATTAAATCCTCTTTTGGTTTCATATGCTCCAAGGTATTAAAATGTAGGAAATAATATTTTTATAAACCAAAAAACAAAGTTGTAAAGGAAGAAAGATGTGCCTATAAAGGCCAATGACAAAGATAGACAATTTGTTTGGCAACAATAATGATAATAAATTAAAACCTTTATCATTCAACAAATATGAGTATATTGGGCCAGACATGATGACATAAAAGCACAAGGTATATATTTATACAAAAAAGATAGACAGTGTACTAATTAAAGTTTAGTAATTAGTAGATTATTAGTATAAACCATGTGTCACTACATTAAATAAGTCATTGGCTTTAGTATGTCACGTTACTTTGAATACTGCAAAGGTCTTCGTGTCATCAACTTAGACCCACCTTTATCAAAATTTCTGAAGAAATGTAGTGAAGTGTTTCTAAATAGCAGAAATCCTGTTGCAGTAACTGCAGCTGCTGGAGGCTTTGATATAGGCTCAGTGAGTGTTTGGTCTGTAGCAGTTTTATTATTAGGAATGACAGAAAATAAAATCACCAAAACCAGTGATGTGCTGTGTTGTGACAGTCTCTCCCCCAGCTATAATCCTGAGGCTGACTCAGAAACCGATTCTAATTCTGGTCCTAAACCTGACTTATTCATTTATTAAACTGTTTTTCCTATTAGCTCTCTGTTTCACTCCTCCTCCTACAAGAAAGTTTCTGTCAAATGTTCAACGTCTGCTAACATCAGGCACCATCACGTCTTCAGTTCTGGCAGCCAAGACCCTGGGACGAGGCCGAGAGAGTGGAAGGAAAGCCTCGGGGTTAGAGAAGGGAGTCCCTGCGAAGGGCCCCACCTGACATGACCCAGGGATAGGACGCCTTTCCCACCCCCCGGGATGCCCCAAAGTGGCTTCTCAAGCTCCTGTGAACAGAGAGGAAGAAGCCACTCCAGAGAGTCACATGCATGGTAGAAGGTAAGCTTTGCCAAGTCACTTGTGAGCACGTGTGCTGGAGACCTAATAGTCTAAGCTGCTGGCAAAATGGAGGGAAAGTCCTGCCTTGCACCCGCCCACAGTCTGCTGGTCCCACGTCCACATCAGGTAGCTGGCATGTCCCTGTCAAGCACAGCATTTCGAACCGCGATGCCAAATGCACAAAAGCACGGGACGCAAAACCATTCTTGTTGGTGAAGCTGGCTCTGGAAACTGTTTTTCAATATTGTCTCATGATAGGGAAAATAAATTATCCAGTGCAAACTTTTTCAGCAATTCCACATTTATGATTTCCATACCCCAAACATAGCCTAGGGAAGCAGGAAGGGAGGGAGGGAGAGGGGGAGGGAGGGAGGAGAGAGGAAGGGTAATGGAGAGCAGCAGAAAGTCGGGAGGGGAAGGAAGGAAGAGGGGTAGAAGGTAAAGAAAGAAAAGAAAAGGAAAACAAGAGGAAGAGGGAGGACGGTGAAGGGGAGGGGAGAGAAGGCGAGGGAAGGGGAGGGGGAGAAGGAGGAGGGAGTAGAGAAGAGGACGGGGGGACGGGAGGGAAGGGGAGAAGAGGTGAGGAAATGGTGGGGGTGAAGGGAGAAAGGAGAAAGGAAAGGAAGGCAAGAGGAGGGGAGGAAAAGGGGGATGAGGAGGAGGGCGAAAGGGAGGGGAGGAGAGGACAAGGGAGGGGAGGGAAGGGAAGGATGAGGGAAGGGAGAGGGGGAAGGGAAGGACAAAGGGTGGGAAAAAAAGAGAGAAAGAGAGGGAGGGAGGAAGGAGAGAGGGAGAAAGAAAGGAAAGAAAGAAAAGAAGGAAGGAAAGAAGGAAGGAAGGAAGGAAGAAGAAAGAGAAAGAAAGAAGAGATGGAAGAAAGGAAGGAAGGCAGGAAGGATGGGAAAGGAGGGAAAGAACATGAATTGTATTATATGAACAGAAAATATGAAAGTGATTA
This sequence comes from Hylobates moloch, assembly GCF_009828535.3. NCBI lineage: Eukaryota > Metazoa > Chordata > Mammalia > Primates > Hylobatidae > Hylobates > Hylobates moloch. The sequence goes on along the minus strand of NW_026652277.1, from coordinate 3,847,714 downwards.
TTTTCAAGTAAAGAAGTACCTGCAGTGCAGGATGCATTGCATTACTGAGTTCTAACACATATAAATAAGATTTCTTAATGTCTACATGCACATTATTTGGGTCGCTACAGATACCTCAAATTTAAGTCAAGCTAGCTCTGCAAATGATTTTCTACTTCCTGCCAATCTCCCTAAACGTCATCCATGACAATACCCTGCCTTTGTTTTGGTTCTAGAGGTTGGAGGTTCTAGAGCATCCGGACAGGCAGAAATATGGAAGCAAAGCTTGAAGAATGTGTGGATTTCAGCTCTGCACCGCCACAGAAAGCAGTATTGTGAGGCAAGCACTTTCTGGAGCACTTTGTACACCACGGGTTCATGATACATATTAGTTAATTGTGACATTTGTGTTTTTAATTAAAATATAGTAGAATTCATCTGTATCTATGCTCTCTGATGTAGTAGTGTCTACTATTTAGATTTTAAAAATTTAAATTAAATATGATTTGAAATCCAGCCCCCACCATCACACTGGCCACACTCCCATGCTCAAGGGTAAGCTGCTCTTGGCTGCCACGTGGGACAGCACAGGTGTGTCCACCATTGTGCAGGGTCTGCTGGGCAGTCCTAGGCCAGGTCCTGCCCAACCAGGTCCCCTGCAGCCCACAGGCCATTTAATTCTAACACATATAAATAAGATTTCTTAGTGTCTATGTGCACATGTAGACGGTCTTCGGATGTTGTACTCCCTATCTGGTTTCAGTCTGTCTTCGGATGTTGTACTCCCTATCTGGTTTCAGGTATTCTTATTTTTCATAATTCATCTCTCTGTTATTTTAGGGTAAGGAACAAGTGCCCCCTTGGGAGCCATCGAGGTCCAACCAGAGGTTTCCTCCCCTCTGAAGAGAGAACTTCTGGGTTGCCTGCAATTCCACCAGGTCTAGAATTTTTCCACCAACCACCGCTTGCCAGGCTTTTTATCCATAATTAGTTTATTGATCAATTGGTGTGTTTTGTTTGCTTGCTTGCATTCTAGTGTTTTCTGAAAGCCCAAAGGTACATCTCAGATCTAGATTCTGGATTAGATCTAGATTAGATCTAGAATCATAGATTCTAGAATTTATGAAATTGAGTTGACTCAGTTGCGACCTCTTTCTTTCATTATGATTTAAATAGATAATTTACTTAGATAAGCATGCGTGCTGCTCAGGATTTTCACCATGTTTTACACGAGTGACACTCTTGTGAGGTAAGGGATTCCTTCCTCCCTATCAGGCCACCAGGCAGAAACTGCGTGGTAAGCGCCCCCTTCTAGAGCCCGCATAACACTCCTTTGTGGCTTTCGTGGTAGAGTCACATACATTATTCAAAGCCTCTCCTTGAAGATCTAGGAGACAGACTCTTTGTTCTGGTTATTGCCATTTACAGATACATGCAGCCAAGCCCTGAGCTCCTCTCTCCTCCTGCTGGCTAGTATTTTCATCTATTACTTTCATTCACTGAGGCCGTGTGAGGAATTAGTATCAGAAAGAATGACTGGTGTGGGAAATGACATGGAGAGAAGGAAGAATGGACGCTGACCATTAACAAAGATGGTCTTGTTTTATTTTTCTCTTTGGTTCCATTTCTATCTCATCTAGAGTTTCTGGGTTTAGAGATTTTCCTTTCCAATTTTCTTCAGGAAGAGTTGTGGATGTGCGTGTGAGTGTGTGTGTGTACTCCAGCTTTCATTCATAATTTTGTCTGTAAGATAAAATGACCTTGGCTGGTTTCTAGGGCTTCCTCTATTTTCTCATCTACTAAAAATAATAATTGGCTGGGTGCGGTGGCTCACGCCTGTAATCCCAACACTTTGGGAGGCCGAGGCGGTGGGATCACTTGAGGTCAGGAGTTCTAGACCAGCCTGGCCAACATGGTGAAACCCCGTCCCTACTAAAAATACAAAAAATTAGTCAGGTGTGGTGGCACACAACTGTAATCCCAGCTACTTGAGAGGCTGAGGCAGGAGAATCACTTGAACCCAGGAGGCGCAGGCTGCCGTGACCTGAGATCCTGCCACTGCACTCCAGCCTGGGTGACAGAGGGAGAATCCGTCTCAGAAAAGTAAAAATGAAAAAGAGACTGGCTGGGTGCGGTGGCTCACACCTGTAATCCCAGCACTGTGGGAGGGGGTGGTGGGAGGATCTCTTGAACCCAGGAGTTTGAGACCAGCCTGGGCAACATAGCAAGACCACATGTCTATTTTTAAATAAAACATTTTTGTAAAAAAGATGATTAAACAGTGCATGTCTATTAGCTTTCACCTCTAAAATATCTGTTATGTTATTAAGACAGCAACACATGAATGAGGACAACTCATAGGATGAGCGTATTAACTGTTGCAGATGGCTGCAGTCAGGTCATCCCTTCCTCATGCGACTGTGTCATCTTTATATAAAGCGTGTGCTTCACTGACCTGTGAGTGCCATGTGGACAAGGGAGATTTAGGTTAAGCTCCCTGCCTTCTTAGCACATAGCCTAAGGCTCTCACCCAGAGCCGTAATGACATATTTCATTTAGAAATATCCAAAGCAAACACATTTCCTCTTCAGTTAGGAGTTTAGTTCCTATTCCTATCAAGATGGTAGCTGTGGAGCAGACTCTATTAATGTCCTATTCTAGGGATTTTCATAAATTTAGTTTGGGAATGCATGGCTTTCAATCCTGGAAGAAGTTTTCTTTTTGTTTTTGTTTTGTTTTCTTTTGCTTTTTAGATGACAGCTTCAGAAAATAAATTAGTTGAAAAACTAAACAGCACTATGGACAGATTTTTTACAGATTTGCCCAATAATTGTTCACACGGACCCATGTGCACACAGACACACAAGCACGTGCACACTCACACATCTGACTGCCCCAGGCAAGGCCTTTCCTCCCTACAGACCTCTTTCTCTTTAGCCACAGCCTGGAGTGGATCCCACTTCCTCAGAGTTCTGTCCTGGACCATTCTACATTAAACCCTTCCTGGGCTGAGGCTAGTAACAGCTGTGGTCAGAACTGTCCCCCAGGCCGGGCCAGGCTTAACGCCTGTAATCCCAGCACTTTCGGAGGCCAAGGCAGGTAGATCATGAGGTCAGGAGTTCCAGGCCAGCCTGGCCGATATGGTGAAACCCCATCTCTACTAAAAACACCAAAATTAGCCAGGCGTGGTGGCATGTAACTGTAATCCCAGCTACTCAGGAGGCTGAGGCAGGAGAATTGTTTGAACCCGGGAGGCAGAGGTTGCAGTGAGCCAAAATTGTGCCACTGCATTCCAGCCTGGGCGACAGAGCAAGACTCTGTCTCAATAACAAAGAAGGAAAAGAAAAAGAAAAGAAAAGAAATATCCCCAAAATCCCTGCGTGTATGCACATTATTTGCCATCAATGCATCAGGGTTTTACAAACGGCTCTTTATTCTATTAGTTTATTACTGTGGCCTATCTACCTAACCTTGCCAGGCACTGGTGTCCTCATCTGTAATGCTGGGATAGCATGGTGCTTACTATAAAGGGTGTTAGGGGAATCAAACGCAGTCAAGCTCAGTTCTCAGCACGTAGAATTAAAACTGTGAATAAATCATTATTGTTATTTTATTAGTGATAAGTTTTCTAATCTTGAAAGAAAATATAATGCTTTGATTTTACAGTAGTCTGCTAGTTACATTCTCTTTTTTTCACCCAGCTCATGACTGTACTGTTTGTTCTGTTTTGCTTATTTCAGTGAGGTGGTTGGTAACAAGCCTGCATCTAGATATCTTAGGTTCTAATCACAGATGACTGACTATATAGCTGTGTTAGTTAAAGGAAGATGGCCACGATAATAAATAAACTCCAAAATCTCAGCCGATCCCAATTGTGGTATGTATTTCTTGTTCATATCGTGTCCGAAGCAAGGGCTCTTAATTAGCAGGGTGCTTCCCTCCAGGCAGTGACTCAGGGACCCAGGCTTTTTCCCTCTTTTCCTCTACATCATCCACTTGTGGCTGTCGACCCACCAAACTCTACTATAGCAAAGTAGCAGATCAGGATAGTATATGTGGCATTTCTCCTGGGGGTTTTGCTGGCCCAAACCTGGAAGTGGTACACATTCCTTCTCCCTGCATCAAGCAGACAGGGCCTCAGTCCTATGTCATGCCTAACTGTAAGACATCCTTGGAATACTGCTCTGGGCTCAGAAGGAAGAAGAGGTGGGGTTGGTGACCATCGAGCCACTCTGTCCAACGAAGTTCTCTGGAAAAATGGAAATGGTGCATGTCTTACTGTCCATAGCACACAAGCACACAGAGCAGGAGCCTCTCCCATCATGGCTTTGATTAATTTACTTCCCTGAGTTTTCACTTCTATAAAATAAGGAATAGCAAGAGCATGCATTGCAAAAAGCCGTGGGAATTAAATGAGTAACACTGTCAAGTCCTATTAGTTTTATAATTATGTGACATCGTGTGCTCCTTTCCAGAGCGTCTGTCTCTTTAGCTAATAGCGGCCAAGCTCCAGCCTTCTCAGCCGCCACTCCAGGTGAAGGAGCATAGTTAAGAGAAGCACATTCTAAAGTCACGCCCGGGTTTCATGCCTGGCTCTCCTACATAGTTTCCGGACTATGCTGGGCAAATGATGCCATTCTCCATTTGCCTATCTGTAAGGTGGATTGTCTTCAGGATTAAATAAGGTGGCAGACATGGAGTGCTCAGCAGGGGCCTTAGCTGCTGCTTCTCACCCCACACAAATGCCCCTTATCCAACCTCAAGTCACAGGTGAATAAACTGATTCTTCACTAGTAACTGATTCAGCCACTTGGGAATTAACGCCAATATTGGCCACTTCGATCAGCATCACTCCTCACAACTCGCTCACCACAGTGGCAAAGGCTATGTTGTTAACCTCTGGGAAGCTCGATATTTTCACCAGGATCATGTGTTTTATTTTTGTTCTAACATTTTTTCCTTAATTTCCAGACTCATAGCACATGAGCTACCAACTGAGGGTGGCTCCGAAGGACCCTTGATGATTTCTCACAGTCACAGGTGACGTGCAAAACCATCCCGGATGTCATTGCTGCGTCCTGGTCTTCCTTTCCTAGAAACCTCCTACGGGAATCCCTAGGTCCAGGTTCTGAGAAGATGGAGGGAGCGGCTTCACTGTACACGAACTTGGGGAAGCTAAAGGGCAAAGTGAGGGGTGGGTGTGCTGGTGAAGATGAGGGTGAATCTAAAACGAGAGGATAAGGTACCCAAAGGATAAGCTGGGGAATAAAGACCACTTTCCTCCTCCAGGCACTGAACTAAATAGCTTTCAGGACATATTGAGCAGGTCTCCAGGAGAACCGTTGGGTAAAAATCAGCTAGCAGGCTTAGTGCAGTGGGGTCTGCACGGGTCCCCAGCAACCCTCTTCACCACATAGACCACTTAAGGAAAATCAGACACATGCTCAGGCATGCGGCTCTGCCACACAGGCCTCCCATCCCAAGCAGGGAGAAGTTCAGCTTATTAGTAAGCAATTATTAATGACGTGAACAAATACTTCTGTGATGAGGTAAAGCAAGCAATTTATCAACTCAGAATGTTTTAGACAAATTTTTGTGATTTTGATGCCAATGACAACAGTCTCATCATCAGTGTTACCACACATCATTACAGGTCATAGTTGCATTGATTTCAGTAACAATTACTTGATTTCGTGCATTTGAGATAAGTGTATTTTACAGTGGAATTACACTGATAGGGTTGTATCCAGGAGGTGGTGCTTTAAGATTCACTTTTGAAATTTTTCTTTTATAATCAAATGACCATTTGCGTTGTGGTGTTGATGATACAAGGTACCAGATGAATGTCTTTCTTCAGCAATGTGTTCACTGTCAACATGAATAAGTAGCTTTCATATACATGCCATTTTAAAAATTCAGGTTGAGGCCGAGCGTAGTGGCTCACGCCTGTAATCTCAACACTTTGGGAGGCTGAGGCAGGCAGATCATGAGGTCAAGAGATCGCGACCATCCTGGCCAACATGGTGAAACCCAGTCTCTACTAAAAATACAAAAATTAGGTGGGTGTGATGGCGCGTGCCTGTAATCCCACCTCTTCAGGACGCTGAGGCAGGAGAATCGCTTGAACCCAGGAGGTGGAGGTTTCAGTGAGCAGAGATTATGCCATTACACTCCAGCCTGGCAACAGAACAAGACTCCCTCCCCCCAAAAAAGAAAAAGAAAACAAAAATTCAGCTTGAAATTTGCCTCAAGAGCAAACCAAACTTACTCCGAAAGGTTTGGTTCCAAAACGTACATGTGCCCTCACTTGCTATAAACAGTAAAAGGTTGCTGCGTGGGTGCCGGCCCCATGGAAGAGGAAGGAAACAACTTTCAGAACACACAGTAATAAGCAACTTAAAATAAGCCCATGAGCGAGATCTTCCCTGCCTATTGCTGGGAAGTAAAATAAACATTTCCAATAGAGGAGAAAAAGCAGAAGTCTTCATGAAAACGAAAAGTCCATAGAATAGACCAGGATGAGGCTCATGACTTTGGACTCAACAAAGCAATAAATGTCATTTTCAGGTGGTCAAATGTCATTGTGATGCTGAGACATTTGCAAATGGCATGAGCCATTTATCGTAAATATATTACTGCAAAGCCACAAATGCTATTCCTGCTACAGGACAAGATAAAAGCAGATATAAAAAACGAAGCTAAAGGAAAAGCTATACTTTCTCCCTGTGGACGAGGCATTGAAAGCTGATGTTCTTTTGAGGGGGCCAGATTCACAGTATGGTTATCTGGCTATCAGCCCCTGTCTTCTCTCTTCTTCATTTCACCGACTTGGACTGGGCCAGGTGCCCCAATTTACCTTAATCTGTAGGCTCCAGTCTAGGCCGTTCTTGGAGCATTTTTATTTTCCTCCAAGAACCTGCAGATCTTTTCAGACTCTCTCACCTTTGATTATTGAAAAGCATAGGGATCACTATGTGTTGGGTGTGATCAGCCATTTCTAAAACTCCAGCCCCCAAGACATTCACAGGCTTGAATTTCACCTCCGTTACCTCCTTTATTGGCAAGTTCTTGATTCCATCTAAAACCAAATATGATTTGTAAAAGATGTGGTGTTGCCAGCATTACGATGTCTGTGCAAAGGTGAGTGAGACTGCATGTGAGTACTGCGTCCCCACAGTGACCAGCTGCACTGTGGGCTGCCGGGAACGATAAGGGTTGGCCTTCCCGTACCCGGCTCACTCCTCGATCATTCAGGAACTCATCCATTTATTGCATTAGCTAAAGCTTTAACGATTCTAAAACTGGGCCCCTTCCTTCGAGGAGTTCACTTTTTAGAAGGAAAGTTAAACATTTCACAAAAGAGTTAAAATAACCAAAGCCATCCACAGTCGCAGATCCAAAACGTGAACGCAGGCTGGGCTGTCCCCAAAGCCCGTGCCCTTTCTCCGGACACTGCTGCATATGAGGGACGTAGGCCCAGGGCCCAGACTCACGATATCACATCTGGTGATTCAGTGACTTCCAAAAAGCTTAAGGCAGGCCCTGGGAGCTTGAATTTGGTGCTCCTAGGTCAGCTGCAGGAGGGGCACCACGGTTCAGACTCAGAGCCTTTGATCTGGTCCCCAAAGGAGGCATCTCATTAAGTCCTATTCCCCACAACCAACTTTCAAAGAACTAACTTTGTAAAACATATCAAAAGTACATGTGTTTTTCCTGAAATTTGGACCTCACAGACAGCAAGGACCAAAGATTTTGTAATTGAGTTATTGACGTGCACCTCAGCACCGTTCGGAGGAGCGGAGGTGTGGGAACGTGACACGCTGTCAGGCCCAGCCTGTCCCTTTGGAAATCGACATGCTTGTAGGATTAGAGACCTTCACAGTCGCTCTGCCATCCCATCTATCACTGTCCAGGTCTATAAATTGGAATAACAGGGAGCTGAAATACAAAAGGGTTAACTTGAAGGATATTTGTAAGAGTACAGCAACCAGTGTAAGAATAATTCCATATTTTTCCATCACAAGGTTTTAGCCAGTATCTCTGGAAGATAATCAAGGTCAGCCTTAAAAAATAAATGTGAAGAAAGACACCTTTCACTGAGATCTTCATTTCCATGTGTTCTCTGACCCCCACTCCCAGCTACCTTTCAGCCTTCTCATTCAACAGTCTTTCTGAGGACACATTCCATGCCCCAGATTCTGGAAACAGGATGCAGCTCACATCCAGGAGGCCCCAGGACACTCAGGCCCCCACCCCGAAGTTCATGTTTGCTGTCACTTGGTTCGCTTTTACCATAATCTTCCTAAACCCAGTCCCCCAAGAAACCGTCTTTATCTACATATTTTTAAAATTCCTGTGTTTGTACACTGGTGCTCTTTTACTCACTGTGTTTAGATTTCAAAAATAATTTGAGCTGATCTAAATGTATGTATCAGCGCCTCCACCAGTAAAGATCCATTACGTGGATCTTTCCATTTCCAGGAATTATCTGAACAATAATATTCAGGAGGACAGGAATGACCAGTTTTTTTCTTCGGCACTTACTCTGTGTGACTCTTCACATATATATGATCTTCAGTCTTTACTACCACTTGGAAGACACGTGCTCCTGCTTTGCAGGTGAGGGAAAAATAAATGATCCACAAAGAAATGAGCAGAATTTTCCTAAAATCTAACAGACCTCCCACGGTCCATGCAGGAGCAAGGGTTCCAATGCAAAATCGTCTCTAGTGAATCTGATGAAAGTAAAGTCAGAAACACCACCTGGTTCATCTTTATTCCCCAGGGATGACATACTGTCTGTTTGCAATATTTTTGAAGATAAAGAATATCAAACTGACAATCTGGTAGAAATATGTGCTGTGCATAAGAACTATTTGTTGAATTTTGAGTCACACAGACACATAAGTGGTGTCTCTTCCAACTGAGCTGCAGTTGGTTTACCCCATTCAATTGTTTTTCTCACCCTAAAAATAAACCCACCCTTCTGATTACTGAGGCTTGACTTGAGATATCGTGGTAACCCCCAGGTGATTCCTAGGACATAAACCAGGGGTCGCAACCCTTGGTGCCAACAGGAACATGCAGACAATGGGTTTAGGTGGTCGGTGTGTGCGATGAAGAGGGGGAGAGCTTGTTCTCAGCTCAGTGATGAGGATGGCTGTGAGTTACAGCCCAGTGAGGAGGGGTTAAACACTCTCCACACGCAGCCAGCCAGTGTGTGTGCCAGATACAAAAGTTTCTCAAAAGAAGCCAGAAATCCATAGTTTTATGTGAAATTTCATGATTTTTTAAATGTTGGTATGTAGCTTATGTTTAAAATTCTGCCTGGGAATTTTGAGTACTGCTTTGTTCATGTCATAAAACCCAATAAATTAAATGGCTTTATGCTCAGAGTTATGTAAAAAAATAGCAATCATAGTTACATGGCTTTACATAGTGAGCACAATGAAAGATATTACATTTATACTCTCTCCTTTTTTAAAATGTTCCCAGGATACAGAGATGACGTTCCTCTGCAGACCCCCCAGTAGCACTGTACCTTGGGTTATATAACCTCTACTAGTGGGACGGGAAAATGGGAAGAAAGGAAATACCTCCCTGTGAATGTCATATACATTTACCTCTACACAGAAGCCCCGGACCTAGGCAAATCCAATGACTGTTCCGTTTTGTTTGTTCTTATAGGAAGATTGATGTGGCCCAGACCACCGGCTTCCCCACAATCAATTCCTTCTCCGCTCAGCTGAACTCCCAGCACCGCCAGCATAGCTGGCTCCTGGCACCCATGGATGGCCTCCGCTTCTCCACCGCACTTCAAAGAGGCTTTTCCATTCCCTCATTCAAAACTCCATCCTACTAATCCTCCATCTCAACCAGGAACTTGGCTTCTAATTTCCCTAAAATAAAGATGACTATATACCTAAGTAAACGTGAGATGAAATACAATAAAATTCTGCTTGGGGCGATGATATGAAAAGTGCTCTTGGAGCCGACAATTTGAGACCAAAACCCACATCTGAGCCTGGCTTGAGAGCTGCCAGTTTGGAACTTGGATGTGGGGGCTGTGGAGGGCCTCCTCACAGGGAGCTCATTTTTGTAAAACTTTGTTCCCAAGGGCTCCTCTCTCAGCAGTGGGCTGGCACCCTAGAAGCCAGCATTGACCATCTGCGGTTCTGGGTAGCTTTTCTGCTGTTGGACAAGAATGTGTGGCTGGGTCTGAACTGCTGACCCCACAGAGACACTGTGACAGGTCCTCAGGCTGCCTAGGCAGAGCCGGCACCCTGGGCAATGTGTCTTCCAGAATGTGTGGACGCGACACTAGGCTGTCACAGACTTTTGTAAATCTTGTTGTTTTATCCAACGATAACACAGAGCAGAAATATTAATGCCATAATTTTTAAAACACATTACTTTCAAAATGTTTTTAATTGACACATAGTCATTGTCCACATTATTGGGGTCCACAGTGCTCTTTCGATGCATATCATACATAAAGACTAGATCAGGGTAATTAGCATATCCATTATTCCCAACACAAAGAAATAGGAAGTAATACTGTTTATACCTAATTACTTCAGCAATGATCGGACTGCACTGAAAATAAGCATGAAAATGCTCAGCTCCAAAGGCATCGATGCCAAAAGTCAAGGGAGATTCAAAGAGGAAACGTTGAGTAAAACTTCCTTTTCGACCAGAGCAACACTACAATACATACATGACTAAATTAAGTCCCTAACACATTGCTTAGGCTTTAATAATGGTAGAGCTGTTTCTTTTTCCTTTTTTAAAAAATTTTTGTTCTATAGTTCAAACTGCTAAATATAGTGGCAAGTTGCCAGCTTTTGTTAATTTCCTCATTGATTACAAGACATTTTGCTTCCTTAATTAAGACTTGAGAGAATATAAAATCTGATAAAATGCAAAAATTTTGCTCTCTTCTTTTACTATGAGATTCCAGTTACAAAAGGAAATGATTAAGAAAAGGAAATCAGAGGCCATTTAATTCCATTTAATTTAACAAATATTTTTCGATTACCTGCCACATGCTTTCTGTAATGAACACTGAAATTATAAAAAAGGATTAAGAACCTGTGCATATTTTAGAGTAGTTGGTAACATAACAATGGAGATCTCTATTTCAAAACGACTGAAAAAGTCATACGGAGTGCAATACTAGTATTGTGGTGTTTTAAAGATCAGAGACAAACTACCTTCAGTTTGAAGGCTGCAGGGATATTAGAGGTTCTGAAGTATTTCACCATGGCAGCAAGTCACTGGGAAGAACGAATTCGAAGGTGAATAAAAGTCTTAAGCCTGTATTCTAGGGAATGGAGGAACTATTAGAAGGAGCAAGAACACTGGGGGTGGGAGGATGAGGAGGAGACCCTGAAGAAAAAATGTGGCTGTGGCTGTGGTGAGCCTTAGGGTACAGGCAGTCACACTGTGTGGATCTTAAAAAGACCATGAAATGTACACCTTGAGGTCCAAGAGCCCAGAGCTGGGAATGTGCATTTAAAAATTGTCAAAGTTACTTTGGGCTGGTCATGCTGGCTCACGCCTGTAATCTCAGCACTTTGGGAGGCTGAGGAAGGCGGATCATCTGAGGTCAGGCATTTGAGACCAGCCTGGCCAACATGGATGGGGAAACTATGTCTCTACTAAAAATACCAAAAAAAAAAACAAAAAAACAAAAAAAACCTGTCTACGGAGGGAAGATGACTAAATTCTTCTGCCTGAAAGACATCCCGAGGTCAAGGAAGAAGGTTGAGATGGAAAGCAAAGAGCAGCTGAAAGCCAGAATTTTGCAAAAACCTACATGAAGAATAAGGAAAAAGAAAGCCACAGGAAGCAATAAAAGTGAAGGAGAACGATGAAACTGTATTTTGATAAAAACCTTAAAAAGGAAAGGTATCCAGAAGAATGTTGGAATCAAAGTATGTCTAGTAATGTCAAATTTACAGAAGTTCAAAGACAATGAGACTGGCTTGCTTTATGAAAGGGAAAGTGAAATTTGATAAGTGATTTTCTTAGAGTCACAGGATAAAAAATTAGTTATCAAGAGACAAATTATGAATAAGAGAAGTGGCTGCTGTGAGAAAATAATAGCCAAATGTTTTGTGGAGCTGGACGTTGAAGAAAGCTTGTTATATTGAACAATATAAAAACTAAAGTCAGGAAAAGGTTTTTTCTTTTTTTTTTTATAGGGCAGAAATGATATAATGGGGAAAAAGAAAGTACAAAAGAGAACAATTCGTGGATAAAGATTCTGAGGATGAAGTACACTTCTTAAAGAAAATATAGGTGAAAAAGAGGATGATTATTTCCTCTAAGATGAGAAAGAAGAAAGTGAGTAGTAAGAGAATTAGGATACAGAAGGAAAAAAAAAGGAAATCTGAAATAGAGATGAGAAAAGCCAGAAACATTTGGGATACACTTGATAAAGGAATTGAGTTAAAAATCTTAGAAGTATTGAGGTGATGAGACTCATGGATTACAGGGTCAAAGGAGCAGGCAGCTTGAGCAAAGCAAAGGGTTTTTGATCACTGCCATCAGAGTATGAAAGAGTTTAGCAACGAGTATCAGCAGGGGCAGGGAGAATATATCATTGCATGTGTTGTTGTATTCTCTATTTCATTTATTTATTTTTTTGCCAAAGTGTAAATGGTTTAAGAACAGGACTAAAATGTATATTACCCAGAACACTTAGCACAGTCAAATGCTTATAATAAATCTTAATTAATTTTATCTGCTAAAAACCTTGTATTAAAACTAAACACTTTCCTACTAAGATAAGAACAAGGTGAGAATGACCCTGCTCACCACTCCTTTTTAACATCATACTGGAAATCCTAGCTAATGCAATAAGACAAGAAAATGAATTAAAATATATTCAGGTTAGGAAAAAAGAAATAAAATAGTTTTGCTCACAGATGAAATAATTTTCTCAATAGAAAATCTCAAAGAATGGAAAACAAAAATAACAAAAATAGCCTCATGGAACGAATAAATGATTACAGCAAGGTTTCAGAATGCAAGATTAATATACAAAAATCAGGCCAGGCATGGTAGCTCATGCCTGTAATCACAGCACTTTGGGAGGCTGAGGCGGGTGGATCGCCTGAGGTCAGGAGTTTGAGACCAGCCTGGCCAACATGGTGAAACCCCATCTCTACCAAAAATACAAAAATTGGCCTGGCATAGTGGTGCAATATATATATATATATATATTTATATATATTATATATACTATAAATATATATATTTTGTATATATATATTATATAAAATATAATATATATATATTTGTGTATATATATATATATATACACAAAAATCAAATCAGTTGTTTTCTATATACCAACACTGAAAAGTTGGAATTTGAAACTAAAGCCACAATACTATTTACCAACACTAGACAAAAAAATACTTCAGTATAAATCTAACAAAATATCTATAAGATCTAAATGAAGAAAACTATAAATTGTGATGAAGGTAGTCAAAGAGGAGTGAAATAAAGGAAAAGATATCCCACATTCATGAATAGAAATATTCAAAATTGTTAAGACATCAGTTCCTCCCATATGAATTGATAAATTTAATGCAATTCCTATCAAAATCCAAGCAAGTTGTTTTGTGGCTATCAACAAACTGATTCTAAAATTTACATTGAAAAGCAAGAGTCCCAGAATATCCAACACAGTATTGAAGAAGAACAATATTTAGGACTTGAAGACTTACTGTACTGAGTTAAAGACTTACTGTAAACTACAGTGATCAAGAAAGTGTGGTATTGGTAAAAGAACAGACAACTAGATTAATGGAACAGAAGAGAGAGCCCTGAAATACACCCACACAACTGATCCTTCAGAAAGGAACAAATGCAATTTAATGGAGAAAGTTTGGTCTTTTCAACAAATGACACCAGAACACCTGGACATCCACATTCAAAAAACAAATCAAGATACCAGCTTTACATCAAGCTTGTTCAACCCATGGCCTGCAGGCCGCATGCAGCCCAGGACAGCTTTGAATGCGCCCCAACACAAATTCATAAGCTTTCTTAAAACATTAAGAGATTTTTATAGCAGGGCACAGTGGCTCACGCCTGTAATCCCAGCACTTTGGGAGGCTGAGGTGGGTGGATCACAAGGTCAGGAGTTCAAGACAACCCTGACCAACATGGTGAAACCCTGTCTCTACTAAAAGTACAAAAATTAGCTGGGTGTGGTGGTGGGCGCCTGTAATCCCAGCTACTTAGGAGGCTGAGGTAGGAGAATCCCTTGAACTCAGGAAGAGGAGGTTGCCGTGAGCTGAGATGGTGCCACTGAACTCCAGCCAGGGCGACAGAGTGAGACTCCATCTCAAAAAAAAAAAAAAAAATTAAGAGGGTTTTTTTTTAGCTCATCAGTTACCTTTAGTGTTAGTGTATTTTATGTGTGGCCCAAGGCAATTCTTCTTCTTTCAGTGTGGCCTAGGAAAGCCAAAAGATTGGACACCACTGCCTTACACCATTCACAGAAATTAACTCAAAATGGATAATAGCCATAAAAGTAAAACGAAAACTTGTAAAACTTCTAGAAGATTATATCACAGAAAATCTTCAGGCAAATGGCTATGTAATGTAAATTAATGGCCGCTGAGAATAGACACCATGACCACCATGTCTGAGGGAAGCTTCGGTGAGATCTGCAGCTTTAGCTTTAAATATCCACTAGAGTAATATCCATATTATTACCCCAATTTGTTGCCTTGAAGTGCACTTTTTCTATAACCTACATATTTCCTTCTACATTTTTAATCTGTTTTCATTTGTACTTTTCCTATAATAAGCCTCCAAGCACGTTGCTGTTTCACGACCCTGAGAAGAATAAGACAGCACATTATCACTGACCGCACACAAATTAGAGAGGTTTCATTAGCAGGGTCCTCTTCACAGATATCCTGTCAAAAGCAGGTTTCAGGGTGAGAACAAAGGACATATGAAGGAGTTCGCAGAATGGGATGGAAAAAGAAAGCCTGTGAAAATGGAATCAAACCATAGGGTGACAAACTTCATTGTCTTCAAATTATGCCTAGAAATAATAATAAAATAGCATTCAAGTCAGGTTAAGCCCCATTTCCCTAGACTACACATCATAATTCTATTATTACACTGACACTGGATTGTATGTAATATTGCTTAAAAGATTACACCATTTGGCTGGGTGCAGTGGCTCATGTTTGTAATCCCAGCACTTTGGGAGGTCCAGGTGGACAGATCGCTTGAGGTCAGGAGTTTGAGACCAGCCTGGTCAACATGGCGAGATCCTGTCTCTATAAAAAATACAAAAATTAGCCGGGTGTAGTGATGCATGCCCATTGTTACAGCTGCTCAGGAGGCTGAGGTGGAAGAATTGCTTGAATCTGGGAGGCAGAAGTTGCTGTGAGCCAAGATCGCGCCACTGCACTCCTGCCTGGGCAACAAAGGGAGACTCTGTCTCAAAAAAAAAAAAAAAAAAAAATACACCATTTGAAATTCAGAAATTATTTCTGCATATGTCTTCTTTTTTCCTTCTAACTGGAGCCTTTTGTTTTATCTTTTCTCTGCCATCAGCAACATGTGTTTTCACCTTGGAATAATGTGGTTGATCCAGGTATATTTGTTGTTAATTGGAACGCCAATGAAAATATAATTAGAACAGACTTTCATAGGATATAACAATTAAAAAATTGGGAGCCAAGTTTGGGTTTAAGTTGGGTTTCTATGGAAATAGCAAAGCTCTCACAATAACCTGCCAGAAAAATCTGAATTCAGTATGAAGTGTCTAGATGCCAACAGCAGGTAGACAACAGAGATGAGAATCAAGAAAGAAAGATCAAAAATGATTAAGAGAAAAGAAATAAAAAGTGACAATGAAAAAATACATGTTATTGAAGAAATGACCATGCAGTGGATCTGAAATAAAAAAAAAAAAACCTAGAGGGAAAGAAATGTGTGAATTAAAGTTCATACCTAAAAGTACAGCAATTATATTTAAAAAGAACATTCATATTCTTTGCCCAAGAATGTCACGAGACTGGATGCCATTACATTAAATTATAATCTCTCTGGGGAAGAGGTACAAGCAAATTTACTAAGGTATTTAAAATTGCACTTTAAAATTTTTAAAAAAAGAATTTTAAAAAATTCTACTGGGAGCAATAACTCATTGGCAGCTATATCAACTCGACAAAACATTTCCAGTTCTAATTTCATAGGGCCGGATTAGGTTCTTATTTTTATTCTCTGTATTATATATATTTAATTACCATCTTCAGAACTTTAAAGGGAGCTACAAATTGAGGAAATGATGGCAGATGTCCTCAAGAAAATAGGCATGCTTTTAAAATTACATATTTGAATCTCAGATCTCAAATGAAATATTAAAAGACCGATAGGGTTAGCAAAAAAACTAATTTGTCTTCACTCATCAAATCTGTATGACGCAGGAATTTTATTGCATCGATCCATTCTATTCCCAGCAAGCATTTACTCCAAGCTTGTCAAGAGATCAGCAGCACAGACTAGAAGATGCAGCATTCGTTTAGGGCAGCCAGGACCTGGTCAAGGCCTCCTCTCTCTTTACTGGCCACTTGTCTCAATTCGGTATGTATATTTTTATCCAAAAATTGGAAATAAAAATACCTGTTCTGCTTACTTCACAGAGGTTTAGCAAGGATGGAATGCATGACGGGGTACTGAGCTCTGTCCAAAAAATTACATAACTCTTCCAGGCCACGGGCCAATTTTATATGACAGTAGGAGAAACACATACCGAAAATATTTAAGTGCCAGACAAAATTGAATATACGATTAAAAAGAGCAATACATATAGAAAGTGCTATAGCAGTTCAGAAAACGGGGGAAGCCAATAGAGATTGAGTTAGATGTGATTCTACAACCTCCCTAATGACCCACACGTTGCCCTGAAACGCATCTCTAACCTGAAACCTTCAGGCTCTGTCTTCAACCTGTTTTCATTTGTTCTGTCCCCAAATTATAGCTGACCACTTACTATAATTAAGTCATTCTTCAACCTTCTGCCTGAGATCTCCTCCACTGCTTTTGCCTTACCCAGGATTTAGCACTGAGTGTGGGAAACGTGGCTCCAGGTCCAGTGTGCTCTGCCCTTCTCATTTGGTACCTGGGGAGAGTTCCTTTTCCTTCCCACTCCTAAATTCCTCTAATTCTCTGATTTCTAAGTCAGCTCTTTAAGAAACATTCTGTGATGAGTTCACTTCCTTTGCAGGGACATGGATGAAGCTGGAAACCATCATTCTCAGCAAACTAACACAGGAACAGAAAACCAAACACTGCGTGTTATTACTCATAAGTGGGAGTTGAACAGTGAGAACACATGGACACAGGGAGGGGAACATCACACAGTGGGGCCTGTCGGGGGATGGGGGTCAAGGGGAGGGAGAGCGTTAGGACAAATACCTAATGCATTCGGGGCTAAAAACCTAGATGATGGGTTGGTAGGTGCAGCAAACCACCATGGCACACGTATACCTATGTAACAAACCTGCACCTTCTGCACATGTATCCCAGAACTTAAAGTAACAAAATAAAATAAAATAAAAATAAAAACATTTCTGTGTACTTCATGAAGCAACTGTGCCACAGGTCTTAACAATGGCCACTTCTCATTCCAAATCCCTACCCTGTGTCCTCACTGTTTCAGGTTCAGTTTCAGTTTTAGAATAAATGATTAATCAAATTCTCCCGAAGCAAATGGCAGGAGACATTCTGCTTTGGTTGTAATAAAATTTCATTGCAAATGCACTCATAGAAGTCACAGTGAAATATTACAGGGTCTAGAGACCAAAGAGAAAACAACCAGGAATAAAGGAAACAAAAAAAGCGATGCTCTGAACACAGTTCTGGGGGAGAACTTTAGCTTTAGACAGTGTAATGGATATGCCTTGGTCCGTATTCCATGCTAGTGCATTAGTCCGTTTTCACACTGCTATAAAGCAATACTCGAGACTGGGTCATTTGCAAAGGAAAGATGTTTAATGGAGTTGCAGTTCTGTGCGACTGGAGAGGCCTCAGGAAACTTACAATTGTGGTGGAAGGGGAAGCAGGTGCATCTTACATGGTGAGAGAGAGTGTGTGTAAAGGAGGAACTCTGCAACACTTCTAAAACCATCAGGGATCTCATGAGAACTCACTCACTATCATAAGAACAGCATGGGGGAACCGCCAATCACCTCCTTCCTTCTACAGGTAAGGATTACAGGTCCCTCCTTTAACACGTGGAGATTACAATTTGAGACAAAATTTGGGTGGGGCCACAGAAGCAAACCATACCACTAGCCGTTGAAACAGTGCTATGTTTTGTTAGAAGAGTTTTGTTTTGTGTTCAGGGGCAGAGAGGATGTTGAGTGAAAATGATTGAAGATATTTTTGAATTCTTGGTGTGGAGGAAATAAAGGGTAATTATTACTGTGTTCTTCAACACTGCATAAACACCCTCTTTTCTCTGGTCTGTGCCAAGAGCATCTCCAAAGGAATCTGTCCAAGACAAGAGCTCCCCAAAGCTGCTGCCCTGTGTGGAAGGTGACTCAGCCATCCTTGACTGGCAACGAACTAGGTTCTGCAAACTGTGCTTCCTTGATTCAGGTCAATAGTTGCTACTGATTTATAGCTATGGTGGGATAATTCAGGGGGAAGGACAGAGCATCTTGGTTATAGAGATTTACGAAGTTACCTGACCAGCAAACCGCATTATTCGTGATGCCCGCCAACCAGGCTTCAGATATATTTTGGTTTTAGTGACATTCTTCTAAAGTATCCATCAAAGACAGCCCCCTAGGAACATTTTATTCCTGATTGCCATATATTCTTCACTTATTGTAATTTGCTTAAGCAGACGTTACGATGCTAAATTGGCTTCGTATTATGCGCAGAGGTACTAGCTTCCAATACCTTCTGAAATAAGCAAGCAGAAGGGGTAATTAAATCTTGTCTTTCTCTTCACATTGCTCGGCATGTTCTTTTATTTTTCTGGCTCCTATGCTGACAACCCGGCAGGAGATTTTACGAGCCCAAAATACCTGATTACTTCCCAACCCCAGAGAAAGGGACAGAACATGCTTGGGAAGAAGGAAAGCTAATGGCAGCTTTGCTGGAGGTGAGAACAGGGTGAAAGTTGAGGAAGCACAGAGCGGAATGAATTCCAAACAGCTTGGGCAGGGCTGACCTCGCCGTCTGCTGTGTCCTGAGAGGTAGGTGTCGCACTGCGGTCACATCGCTGTTGTTTCATTGTGCGATGAATTTCCAATACATCCCCGACGTGGCGGGGGAGGCAGGTTCCAAAGTGGAACCATGTTCGAGCATTCTGTCTTCTACTGCTCCCTCAGTGGTGTAAACATGGAAGTCGTGGTTTGCTTAGAACAACTCCTGGCAATGAAGGGAGTGGCTGAAATAGTGGCCTGGGATTCCGGGCCTTCCCCCAGCAAATGCACAGTGCAGGTCACCCGTGCTCTGCTCCTGTAAAAATGTCGCACGCCATCTCATGCGTCTGCACTGCCTGGGTCTGGGAACACTCCATCCCAGAGGAGAAAGAAACCTGATGTGCTCATCAATCAAGACCGTGACTCTCAGAACAGGCATCCAACTAGCCATCTGCGGTTGGATGGAGAGGCCCTGGGGCACACTTTCAGCCCTGCTAGAAAGCTGGCCTCATAACTGGCCGGCTTATTCCAGGAATGTTTTCACTTTTCTTTCTAAGGTCAACCTGATCACACAAGGCTGCAGGCGCAAAAACACAAGATGAAAAAACAGACGCCCGGGCAGAGAAAACACGGTCAGAGGTGTTGCCGTGCCTGTGAGGCCTTCACTGGCCGCCTGCGTTCCAGTGGCAGCCAGCGGCCGTCCTGCACCTTCCTGCCCACTGCAGAGACCTCAGGCCACCCTTGGCTCTGACCTGTGTTTCCCAGGCTGCCTCTGCACCTGCCTGCTAAAGCCCTCCTCGGTTTCCTTTGGTAAAGTATTGAGTGATGAATTTTCTCACCAGGTTCTTAAGGCAAAGAAGAGTCCCCCTGGGGTGGAGGCTGAGACACAGGCCTCCATGGAACAAGGAGGAGGGATGGAGGAGTTCTGTATGGGAGTGTGGTGGGCTGGTTGGTGATTTATTCATTTGCAGATGGGGCAGGTTTGAAAGGGAGGTGAGAGAAGACGAGGGAAGGGGAGGGGAGGGGAGGGAAGAGGAGGAGGGAAGAGGAGGAGGGAAGAGGAGGGGAGGGAAGAGGAGAAGACGAGGGGAGTGGGGAGGAGAGGACAGAAAGGTCTGGAGAAAGAGCCAGCCAGCCAATGTGGAGGAATTTTAAAACACAGGTATCTGTCCTTAACTGTAACCTAGTTAATGAGTGAATTTTCCCACCAGCCATCTTACTGGGATGCCAAGTAAGAAGGAAGCAGAGGCTCAGGGACCGATGGTCATTGGGATGATATCAAAATTGACAGAAACTTGATGACAGAGAAGTCCCGCTTTTGTTCTGTTTTGCTTCATAGCTGTCGTTTTTTGTCTTGTCTTTGTTTCTGACTCCTGGCCTTTGCCTCCTAGCCGCTGCCTGAGCAGCCAGATGCACACATAATCCGGGCCCACATAGAGTCCCCTCAACTCGCTCCAGCCTGTCAAGCCTCTGCACATGGCGATTTCTTCTTTTTTTTTTCCTGGTTCAACCACCTTGGCCTGGTTTTTCGTCTTTCTGTTTTAACTCCTTTCGTGTATCACACACCTTCCCTTTCAACTGTGCTGCACACACTGGATTCTGCTGTTGCTTTTCTGAGCTAATTCCTACCTGTCCTTCAGTTCTCAACCTGCACGTCAGCTCTTCACAGAACCAGCTCCTCCACCTCCCTGAAGAGGTGCAGACCTTCCATCCTGTGCTACCTGACCATCGGGGCTTCTTCATGGAATGTATCACAGGTGTCACCAACTTGTCACTTGGAGATTGACTTGGATGAGATCTATTTCTCCCTGTAGCTATTTTTGCCTAATTGCAAAAAAAAAAAAAAAAAAAAAAAAAAAAAAAAAAAAAAAAACATGGCTTCTTCCCCAGTATTTCTGAGTGTCTTTCTGACGAAGGGAAGGTGTGTGCCTGGCCATGCTGACGTGGCCCACCACTGCCTGGCTTGAACTTCGCCTCCTCCTGACACCTCTGAGATGTTACTGTCTCCCATGATGCTTCTACTCACTGCTGTTCGGTTTGATCCTAACCTGAACGTGACTCCCATCAGGGCTCACACAGTGCTCCTGGTCACTTACAGTGATTGAAGCTCTACTGAGGATGGTGTGCAGTGCTTATAGTAGAAGATAAATTAATCCAGTTTAGTCCATAAATGCTCTATAGTGGTTGATTGTAGTAATTTATCATAGAAATTTTGCATCATTTAATAGATTGATAGATTCAAATTTTAATGGCTATAAACTGACATTTTAAAACAAAACATGACAAGATGGCAACTATGCTTTTACATTACTAGTATTTCAACAGAGACCCACTTCCCACTCAAAACCAGCTGAAGTTAGAGTTTTGCCTCTTTCCACAGCTAGCTCAGGTGGTGGCTCTTTCTCCTCTGCATTCAAAGCACTCATTGAACTCCTAGGAAAAGACTCATAGATTAGAGTGCTACTGAGAGTTTTGTGTGTCTGTCTTGTCGCAGGAATTGCATTATTCACCCATTGAGAGTAGTGAGGGTGTTTGCTAGTTCTTTGATTTGACATAGAGTTTGACATGGAATGGTAATCAATACACATTGACTGATGTGTTGGTGAAAACTGGGGGGCCCTGATATGCCAGTAGAGTAAGAAACACAAACCCATGCTTTTAGGTCAACACCGCACAACATCATAAATGGACAATTTATAAATCACTTGAACTTGCTATTTTTAACAAGTATACAAATCTTTGCATAGCACTCTGAAAGATTCCATTGAAGCCTTACCAATGAAAAGTTATGATTTTAACCATAAAACAAAGCTAGGTACCTGTGCGTGCGGCTTGGCAGTTGCACAACCTGCCAGACCCTGCTGCACTTTGAAATATTGCCATACTCAGCACTTCAGCTCCAACCGAAAAACACTCAGAGCAGCGGCTTATGTTTAAGAAAAGCCTTCTGCATCATCCCAAACTGAGTGTTTAGCACCTGGTCTTCTTCCTGCAGGAGGCCTCACATCATGGCGGAAGGTGAAGGAGAAGCAAAGGCACGTCCTATATGGCTGCAGGCAAGAGAGTGTGTGCTGCCCTTTAAAAAGCCATCAGATCTTGTGAGACTTAATCACCATCACAAGAACAGCATGGGAAAGACCTGCCTCCATCATTCAATTACCTCCCACTGGGTCCCTCCCACGACATGTGGGAATCATGGGAGCTGCAATTCAAGATGAGATTTGGGTGAGGACACAGCCAAACCATATCATATATGTGTGTGTATATATTTGTGTGTGTGTGTATATGTGTATATATATACATGTGTGTGTGTGTGTGTATATATATACACACACACACAATCAATAGGACATATATATTTGTTCTGTTTCTCTGGAGAATCCTGACTAATATAGTTGTCAATATAGAAACATAACAACTTTCTTTCTTTCTTGAAATAAGTAAGTGACGTCTTTCAGGCAGCTGTTGATGGACTGTCCAATATGTTTAATTATTTTCTTATTTCAGCCACTTCTCTACATTAGATATTTTTGATAGTCAATATATAGAATTGTACTTTGAATCATTGAGCACAGAGCATTAAATCTTATACATGGAAGATTCTCATTAGATATTTATTTAGGACGGCTTTCTGATTGCTCTAACTTACATTTAGTTGACAAGCACAAAAGCATTTTACAAGAGTTAGGAAGCAGCTGCTCCGACCTCATGAATGAAGAAAAGGAGAGGGCCAGAAGGCCATTCTACCTCACACCCTGTCTCCCAATAATCTACAATATGAGCTGTTAGACAACCCCTTTAAGGAGAAGTTTACATCCTGAGTATTTCCAAAGATCGGAAGTGTGTGGCTTACATTCTCATGCAAAATTCAGATCTTAGAAAAGAGGAGCTGAATGTAGAGCCGCCCAGAGCCTGAGCAAATGCATCTAAAGGCTCTCAACCTTGCAGCAGGTGCTGAAAATCGAACCCAGAAAACTGACCACACCAGTGTAATGGCACTGGGCCTCTGCCACTTAGCAGGACTTGTTTTTCTCCTCTCTCAGGCCTGGTTCCCCAGAAACAAACCAGAACTCACTAGAATTAAGACCAGAATTTGCTTTCAAGCAGGGGAAACTGACAGGGAAGAGGAAGAAGAGGAAGGAGCTCACCCATAGCCTCATCTCAGGCAAGGTCCCTGGTGCTGCAGTCTGGCCCCAGAGGAGAATCCTGAATGTTCACTCTCTCCAGGGGCTGGGGAGTCAGGCTTTCAGACGCTGTCACACAAGTGAATCCAAGGCCCTTCTTCTCTCTGACCCTCCAGGCAAAGCAGCTCTGGGAGCCCGAGGGGAAGCCCCCACAGAGGCAGCTCAGGAGTCAACGCTAAGAAGCAAAGGCAGCTGAGGCTGTCATTGAGATTTATTCTTTATCATTCCATTACTTTTTTAACGTTTCTTTTTGGCCAGGCATGGTGGCTCACACCTGTAATTTTACCACTTTGGAAGGAGACTGAGGCAGGTGGATTACTTGTGTCCAGAGTTTGAGACCAGCCTTGGCAACAAAGGGAAATCATAAATAATCTAGAAAATGCAAATTAACAAGATAATAATAGATACTGACACTCACCCAATTAGCAAAATTAAAATGGTGTGCCAGTACCATCTCTACAAAAAATACACACATTAGCCTGGTGTGGTGGCGCCCGCCTATAGTCCCACCCACTCAGGGGCTGAGGCAGGAGGATCAATTGAGCCCAGGATGTGGAGGTTGCCGTGAGCGATGATCACACTCCAACCTGCGTGACAGAGCAAGACCCTGTCTCAAAACCAAACATTTTTTTACACAATTGTTTTTCTTACATAATTGAACAAGTTGTACAGAATGTGGGTAAGTCCTTATATGTGAATAATATATAGTCACCTAGGGTGTCAAATCTGAGAAATAAAGGGTTGGGTATTTATAGCATGATAAGATTTTTTAGCTTCTAATTAGCACTTACAGCAAAACTTGTATGGCATATGGATTGAATCTTGCTCGTGGTTTAAAGAAAGAAGAGCTATTAGATATAGGGATGTAATCGTTGAATTAGGATCTAAACATCTCGTAACAGACCTACATATTTGGAGGCCAATAAAACAGGCTCAATTACATAAAAAATAAACATACAATTCCCTCAGAGGCATCTCTAAGGTAGCGATTGAAAACATGTGCTCTGGAATCAGATGACCCACGTTTTCACCACTGCTCCACTATATGCACTGTGAGATTGTCAGCAAGCTATTAACCCTCACTGTGGCTCAGTGTCTTCATCTAATGTGCAGAGACAATAGCACCTATCTTGCAGGGTGATCATTGTTGGGGATTCAATGACACAGTATACATAAAGCACTTAGTCTACTCAACAATTCCAGCCATCTCTCCTCCACAAGAAGGAGCATAAATGAGAGATATTGTTCATGTGATCAGATGGAGATTGTGGTGTAAGGAGGCCTTCTTATCAATAGGAGGATGTCATAACCAAATCACATGCAATGAGTTATTAAAATGTCAGACACTGTGATAGAAATTTGATACATACTGTATCTTTGCATCCTCAGAGCAGCCTAAAAACTAGGTACTATTATTCATCCATTTATGTAAACAGAGAGTCAGAAAAGTTAAGTCATACAATATACGAATCAACTAGAATTTGAACCCAAATTAACACCTTAAGATAGACATGGAAAAAGGTGTGCTAATTTCAAGGAGGGAAAAACAGAACAGTCAAAAACCATGAAACTAGGACATATTCGAGGAGCCTGGACACGGTTGTTATAAACAATCAAACCACAATTAAACTCTCATGACACTTGTCACGAGAATGCATGTTTGTTCCAGAGGTCAAAAGTACAAGTAGGAGATAGAAAGTGGGTTAGAAGAGCATTGAGAGTTTGGTGATGAGATAATGCCCATTAAAACCTTAGCTTTTAATAGTTCTGTATCTTTTTAAGCAGTTATCAGAAGGTAAACGTTGCCCAGTAGGACCTGAAATGTGGAGGGAGTATTAAAACCATCTACCAATCCCACTCTCATTCCAGGCAGAGAATGACTGTGCTGAAACCAAGGGCCACTGAAGCAAATGCTGGAAATATTAAGTCTGGGCATCTGGTTCAAATTAATTTCAGTGGCAGAAAAATACTATCAATTACATACTAAAATAGAATTAACAATGTTAGTGTGGAACACAGAGAGACCAATCATTATTTACCTCAGTGGACTGAGGTAGCCTCAACTCCAGAGATCCCAGCTCAACCCAAGCAGGGCAGCCTTTGGCTCAGAAAACCTTGCCCAGTGTTCAGCACGCAGACCGTGTATGCATTCAGTGTGTCCCAACTGAAACGGAGACGACCACGTTGTTACAAAAGGCTTGCTGCTGTGGTGAGCAAGTTCCTGTCTATCAATTCCAGGGTACCAGAGTGAAGGGGTAAGACTCCAGGCACCCAGCTTGAAGACATATTTGGCCCAGAGTAAACGCTGTTCTGCCAACTGTGGGTGTTGCAGCCAATTCCTTTCTAATCCTTAATTTCCTTGTCTGTATGAAGGACAGTCATGGAAGTCGCATGTGACATGCATCCAATGTTTGCCACAGAGGAAGTCTTCTGCAAACGTTAACTCTCATGTTATTAAAGCCTCTGCCATTTTATGGTGACTTCTTCTTTTCAAATTAATCTGTCTTATTCTGCTATCATCCTTTTCATGTTACAAACCTGAAAGCTAACAAAAGATTACCAATTCCACTGCAGTATATATTCTATCCTTGGGTCTTTTATTTTGGCATAGTCTAAAACACTGTGCGGCACATAGAAGTGTCCAATAAATCTTTGGCAAATTAAAGAGATTGGAGTATTAATAGCATTAGCATTCGTTCTGTATTTTCTTTGTGCTGGGCCCCGTCCTAAGTGTTTTACATGCTTGAACTCCTTTAATCTTTACTAACAGTCTTGAAACGTAAGTACTGTATGAATGAAATACATTTTTGATGAATTAAAAGAATGCCACTCTTGTTGCCATAGCAACACGAGTCTGAAAATGTGAATCCGAGTTAAGAAGACATAATCACTGTTTTCTGCCTCAGTTTTAATGTGCCGTTGAAGGTATTTATATGAAAATAGCTACAGCAAGGGGCCTGCCCCCAAGGCGATTTTTATCACCGATGTCATTGCTTCCCAAGATTGAAAGTGGTTGTTCTAGAATCTAGATCCCCAAAATCTGGCAGGGCAGCATTTCGTGAACTAAAGCACCCAGACCCAGGAGGTTCTTGGTAACATTTCAGAGACCTGTAAAACCAAAGGAAGAAAGTTGGTGGGTATTTGGGAAGTTGGGTTTGGATTCAATTGTTAAACAACTTAAAACATTAGTTTCTAGTGAAACACAGATGATGTGTTACAGAAAATTCACTGTTTGCATGAATGTTGAATATATATGTTGAGTTCCCCTCAAACTGCCATAGACAGACACCCCCAGGCTTCCATTGTTTCTGCTTACACTAGGGCAGGCCAGAGTGCATCACAGAAATCTCTGGCACGCTGCAGCATCCACCTGCAAAGGAAATGTGCCTCATTGAGGGCAGAGCTGCTCATCATGATGGCAGCAACCAAGAATGTGGTGGAGGTGAGTCTTTAACGTGTTATTCTTGAGCACAATATGAGCGATGTGGAGTTACTGCTATTATTTTATGTTTTAATTTTCTCACAACTCACCAGCCTCCATGGACTGATTTTATAATCTCTGCATAATGGTGCAAATTGGGCAAGGATGGGAATACACCAAAAATAAGTCTGTACCATGGTGGTGGCAAAGGGCAATGCCTAAATACTGGACCCAGAATTGACCTTCTATTTACCAAAGGCAGTTTTGCAGAGATTGTGTTTAAAATACCTTAGAATCAACCTCAACATACATTTTTAAAGCAGAAAAACTTTGGTATCAGGATTCAATTTTCTTTTTCTTTTTTGAGATGGAGTCTCACTCTGTCAGCCAGGCTGGAGTGCAGTGGCACGATCTCGGCTCACTGCAACCTCCACTTCTGGGGTTCAAGTGATTCTCCTGCCTCAACCTCCTGAGTAACTGGAAGTACAGGCACACACCACCATGCCCAGATAAAATTTTGGGGGTTTTTTTTGTATTTTTTAGTAGAGACAGGGTTTCACCATATTGGCCAGGCTGGTCTTGAACTCCTGACTTCATGATCCGCCCTCCTTGGCCTCCCAAAGTGCTGGAATTACAGGCGTGAGCCATGGCACCTGGCCCAGGATTCGATTTTCTAATTACTTTTTCTCTTAAGTAAATGGACTTTTTAAAATAAGTTTTATTTTGTTTTTAATTGACACATAATAACTGTACATAGTTATGGAGTACAGTGCGATGTTGGATACGTGTATAGATTGTGTAATGATCAAATAACACAAGGATGACAGACCTATCCATCCACTCAAACACTTGTCATTTCTTGTGGTGAGAACATTCAAAATCCTCTTTTCTAGCTATTTCGAAGTATACATTATTATTGATTCTAGTCACCCCAGTGTGCAGTAGAACACCAGAACTTACTCCTTCTATCTAACTGTAAATTTGTACCTGTTGACCAACCTCTCCTCGCCCCCTCCCCTTCCCCTCTTCCCAGCCTCTGGTGACCACTGTTCTACTCTGTGCTACAATGAGATCAACATCTTCAGATTCTACATCTGAGTGAGATGGTGCAGTGTTTGTTTTTCTGGATTTGATGTATTTCATTTAACATAATTTTCTCCAAGCTTCTCCACATTGCTGCGAATGACAGGATCTTACTCTTTTTGATGGGGGAATAGTATTCCATTGTGTGTGTGTGTGCCCTATTTTCTTTACCCATTCATTTACTGATGGGCACTTAGGTTGATTCCATATCTTGCTATTGTGAATAGTGCTACATAAACATGGAAGTGCAAATGTCTCTTCCATAGGCTGATTTCTTCGTCGTTGGATGCAGATCCCAGCAGTGGGATTGCTGGATCATCTTTGGTGTACAAGGCCGCTTGTGTAGTACTTTTTTCACAGAACACAGTCTAAAACTGTTTGCCAAGTGAAATAATTATTAAAGAATAACAGTGATGGTCTGGTTAAAATACATTCTGTAAGAGGAATTTTTTTTTTTTTTTTTTTTGAGACGGAGTCTTGCTGTCGCCCAGGTTGAAGTGCAGTGACGCGATCTCGGCTCACTGCAAGCTCCGCCTCCCGGGTTCACGTCATTCTCCTGCCTCTGTCTCCCGAGTAGCTGGGACTACAGGCGCCCGCCTCCTTGCCCGGCTAATTTTTTGTATTTTTAGTAGAGACAGTGTTTCACTGTGTTAGCCAGGATGGTCTCGATCTCCTGACCTTGTGATCTGCTGTAAGAGGAATTTTTAAGATCCCATTTATATAACATTCTCTAAATTTAAAACATCATTTACACTATTTATATTAATTAGGTAGTAAAACAAGAAAAAAGGGGTTGAACTGAGCTGAATTGTCAAATTATTCTTTTGGGTTTCTTATTGGTTTGTTTTTAATAAGAATACATGAAAGACAAAAATAGGTGGCATCTGTAGCTTTACTATCACCAAGTCACTACTTCATAATATTTTAGAAATTTTTTAGTATTTTTTGCATATCTTATAAGGTAATTATACTACTATGTTATTTGTCACCTAACATAAGCACATTTTACATTATTAGAAACTTTTACAAACATTGTGATGAGTACTTGATATTTTGTTGCATAGTGGTAACATGCTATAACTAATCATTTCTATAGTTTTAAATTTAGATCATTTCTTATAATTTTATTATTATTATAAATACAGCTTGATGAAAGATTTTGTATGCATCCAATTTATCCACATATTTTGGGATTATTATCTTAGGAAGATTTTCAAGAGTAAGGATACTGAATCAGCAGGTATGAACATTTAAGATTTTTGCCAGTTTGCTTTCTTAAAAGGCTTGCACTTATTTATATTCATACCAGCAATAGACCAGAGCACCCATTTTTTTAACAGAAAAAAATACACATTAAAAACGACATTATTGCTTTTTCATGCAAGTCTTTTGAGCAACACAAATGGCTAAATGCCAAATGCCAGAACTGGGATGGGTAGTTAGTGCTCCATGAATGTAGGCATGAAGTGCTATGATAGTAAAGAAAGTTAAAAGGCAATTTAAAGAGCTAGCTTTGAAAGATAAGTAAGACTTAGAAAGGCAGAATAAATCGTATGTAAAAAAGTACAGAGAGACAACAAGATCTTTGTGTGGCAGAGAAGGGTTTTGTTAGAACAAGAGGCTTATTGATGGGAATGATATGTGTGATACAGAATTTTATGTCAACTTGACTGGGCTACAGGATGCCCAGATATGTGGCCAAATATTCTGGGTATTTTTATGAAGGTGCTTGTATGAGATTAACATTCAAGTTGATAGACTGAGTAAAGCAAATTGCGGTCCCTAATGTGGGTGAGCTTCTCCCCATCAGTTGAAGGTCTGAATGGAACAAAAAACTGACCTCCTCCAAGCAAGTGGAAATTTTTCCTGCCTGTCTGCTTTTGAATTGGGACACTATTTTTTTCCTGCCTTCAGGAAAAAACTAAAACATCAGCTCTTTCCAAGTCTTGAGCCTTCCAGCTGTGACTGCAACGCACCCACGGACTCTCCTGGGTCTCCAGACCGCAGAGTGCAGATCTTGGTATGCAGCCTCCATAATCACAGGAACCAGTTCTTTATAGCAGATCTTTTCCTCTGGGTAAGCACATCCTGTTGGTCTGTTTCTCTGGAGAACCTTCATACAGCACCTTTTAACAGTTTTCTGCATATTCACTAACGAGCTGTATTTCCTTACTTTTGAATTATCAGTTTATGCTTTATACCTATGTATCTATTGGGACATTTCATATTGATTGCTGTGAACAAAATTCTATCAATTTTCACAGTGTTTGTTAGTAATCCTTTAACTGTCCTCACCAGCTTCCCATCCGAAACTTCCAAGAAACTCTACCAGAAACACTAAATGTTTATTAGAAATTAAGACAAAGAAATACTTATTTAGAAAAAAAGAAGAATGGATAAGTAGAGTATGTGGGACATGGCTCTTCATCTTCTGGGTCTAAATAAATCAATAAGAAAAGAAAAAATGAAAACAGATCCTATAGTTAGTCCACCGTGGATTAGTTGTTCTTTTGTCTCTGTTTAAACATCACATGCATGTGGGTTCTCCAACAATACATGAGATTTCACCACTGTGAAAATGTGTCTTGACATAACTATACAGGTAAGTTTCTATTTGTATTGGAGAGATTTTGTCTAAGAAGATAATTAAGCTCTGAAAGCCATTGTCAGGAAAAGCAAATACATTAATTTGGGAATACAAGAGAGCTAGAAAGTGATCATGAATTAGGGTAAATAGATAAATAAAGCAAACAAGTCTTTTTGCTTTTAAATCATGTGAAGGTGATTAGCTGGAGGCATTGAATAGAGTGACTGGTTTCAGGGCAGAAGATGCAAGTATTTCTCCAGTCTCTGTAGACTTCCCCATGGACTGTCCATCTCTCAGTGTTGGCGTTTCCTCCAGCTCTCAGTCTTGGGAAATAGCTTGGGAAGACACTATTCCAGTATCTTCTCCAGCTCCCCACTGCTTCACAGGTGGCACCTTCCTATATATCACAGTCATCTGTCCTTAGACCAGTTGACAAGGCTTTCTACCAGCTGGTCGCTAGCTTGGAAGTTGAAGTGAAGAAGAGTAAAACTCTGTCATCCTGCAAGAGTTGTTTCTGACCTCTGCTGTGGCTCGTAAGGATTTATTTCGCTGTTCCTGGTTGTCTATGCAGAATTTCCTTGAAACACTAAAAAACCCTCTACTCTTGAATAAATCAGGCTAAAAGTCTTCCTGGCCTCGATTGCTGTTGTTCTGCCTTGTGGCTGACACGGAGACAGGTCAGGGATGCACAAAGCCTGCAGCCCCCTTTGGCCAGAGCACTACCTTCCAGGGGCTCTCTGGGGGCTACCAACTAGATTAGCAAAGGACATTTCCCCAGATCCTTACCCATAATGTGAATGAAGCATATCTATAAGGAGAGGCTCAGAATCCATTCTCCACATTAACAATCTCAGCATGCTCTGCTGCCTCACGTTCACGTGCAGAAAGATAAAAACTGGAGTTAGAAAAGCTGGAAGGAAATGAAATTCTAGCCTCAAAACCCAAGGGGCCAATTACTAGCCACAGTAAGTGTAATCATTCATTGTTTTTTTTTTTTTCTGAGACTAAAATTAAAACTATTATTATTTCCCCACCTAATGGTTTAAGTTTAACAAACGGTTGTAAATATTCTAGCATGCAAAAAGCTTTTTCTTAACAGGAGCTCATTCAAAATATAGGATAGTAATTAAAGAAAACTGCTGGTGTTTATAGTCTGATACTCTCACTATTAAAATGAGCTATGTATAAAAAAAGTATATCATAAATGGCAATTATGGTGTGGGAGCTAAATGCAGATAATTCATACTTCTCCCCATAATAGCACATGTGATCTTGGATGTTTGATATAATTCATAACACAAAGAAACTGATAATATTGCCAAAAGAAAGTCATACAGAGATTTCTAGTTTCTATTTTCTACTGTAAAAAAAAGTTCATAATTATTTAGAGTGAGAGTCTTTTTTTTTTTTGCTGAAATTTCTGTAACAAAACCACTTCCTTTAAAATGCATGATAAAGTACAAGCCACTGCTCATTGCAAAACACATCTGTGCAAAATTGCTAAAGAATCGATTCTAATGTTCCCTTTCTGTTTAGATTGTGCTGGCTGGTGCTATAATGCTCACTGAGAAGTGCTTCTAAAGTTGCAAAAGAAAATTTTGTGTGGAACATTAGGTAGAGCATTGGTTTAGGACAAAAAATACACTTAAATATTTAAAAAGATTTAAACAGACATATTTATGCTATGTGGCCTCCAATATTTTCTTATTATTAATTTGTACCACAGATGCTTCCAATAAAGATTTGCAGTGGTTTCACATAAAACACACAGATAGAACAGACACAAAGACCATTAAAAGAAGACTAAAAAGAAACGAGGGTCAAGCAGTGATCTTCACAGACTCCTGTAGTAAAACTGTAATTCTAAATCATATGACCTCTCTGGGCCACACCTGCCTGGGAGAGGCAGGTTTATGGAGTAGAAAGATACCAGGGCAGAAATCGCAAGGCTTCAGGTCACTGCATCCATGAGCCATCAATTTCCTCACCCATCAGCAAGAAGAACCATGAGAAGACAAAAGAAAAAGAAAATGCAAAGAAGAAACAGGTCTGTTGATCCTGTGCTGTGTGACTGGTTCAGGGACGATGCAGATGAATCCATTCTCTGCCTCAGGAAGCTCACAGTCTAGTATAAGAGGGAGGGGGATGTAGGGTCCTGAACAAAAAAAAGTGCAATGACAGAGGAAGAAACATGAACAGCAAGAAGCCACCTCACCGGGCCAGAGGCAGGCAGCGGGAGGTTCTGCCCGCAGAGCCATGCAGTGGAGACATCTCTCCTAAAGCTCCAGCTGCAAGCATGCCCTGGGGCAGGGAAGTTCATTCCAGTGTCTCTATTCCGTCCTCACCCCCACCTGGCCTTGGCTGTCTTCTCCATTCTGCTTCTTTTCCAAGCTGCCAAAGGCAACGTTGTAGAAGCATGAAGCTGCAAGGAATCTCAAAACCAGCAGGCACAGAAATGTCCAAAGCTTCAAGATAGATCATGCTCTTGTCTCCCATCTCTCCCTTGGAAATAATCTTGGCATCTTCTCAGCAGACGGCCACACAACCTCGGTGGGAAGGATAGGAGTGTAGAGATGGCTGCTGGGTCTGGCTTCTTTCCAGTAGAAGGTGGCTCTCCTTGAGCAGCTCCTGACTCTCAGGGCATCAGTTGACACGTTGTAAGGTGGCGGTGGGGTTGAGTTTCGAGGGTCTTTGTGGGGTTTCATCAACACTGGCGTGACTTTGTTTTCTAACTTTAGTTTCAGCAGCTTTTGTGTATTTGAATCCATTATCAGGAACAACTGCCCGGCGGCCACGGCAAATCCCCCAGCCCCATCCCAGTCCAGTCCTGAATGCTTAGTTAGGCCATGCCTTAACATTCTGTTCTACTTCTTACCTTCTTTTAGGGACTCTCTTTTCCATGCCTGTGGTCAAAGTCAACACTCCTCTGTGGACTTTCTGTAGTTTCTCCTACCCTCGCTCTCAGTATGGTGACAGAACATTCCATGATGTTCCAGGAGGTATTAGTCCATTCTCATGCTGCTAATAAAGACATACTTGAGGGTGGGTAATTTATAAAGGAAAGAAGTTTAATGGACTCACAGTTTCATATGTCTGGGGAGAACTCACAATGATGGCAAAAGACAAAGGAAGAGCAAAGGGATGTCTTACGTGGCAGCAGGCAAGAGGGTGTGTGCGGGAAAACTCCCATCTATAAAACCATCAGGTCTTGTGAGTCTTATTCACTATCACAAGAACAGCGCAGAACAAAACTCACCCCTGTAATTCAGTTGCCTCCTGCTGGGTCCCTCCCATGACACATGGGGATTATTACAATTCAAGGTGAAATTTGGCAGGGGACACAAAGCCAAACCATATGGCAGGAGGTTCTCAGTAAAGCTGGGTGTTTTCTACTGTCGTGTTCCTGATTCTGTAACCACCTTTGTGACCTAGAAAGTGCCTCCTCAAATTAAACACATTATTTTCAGGGTTTATAAACACCTCATCTCTGTGAATTATATATTGAATAAGAGAATATCTTGATAAATGGTAAGGACTTCCTCAAACTTAAGCCACCTTCATTCATTTACTAATATATTTATGTGGTAAAAAAATCATTATTCAGAACTTACTCAGTTTTACATACCATGCTAAGTGCTGGCAAAGATTTCATAGGAAGACAGTCATTAAAAGAAACTGCAGATTTAAACAGGCTTTATATTGCTATATATATATACACCACCTTCATCCATTTACCTCTCGATCTTTATATGGATTGATTCACGATCCAACCATCCACGCGTTCACTCTCTCTACCACGATATTATAAGCCTTTCAACAATGGGGACTGAACTCTATCTGCCTTTTTATAACCCAAGAACATCACCTTTTGATGACTAGCCAACCCCTGAATGCCAGTGGTCATTCATTCATTTACTCATTCAACAAATATCCATGTTGTGCACTTCCTTGTGCTTGAGATTTAGCATTACAAAGCAGGCAAGATCCTTGCACTCAACAACCTTAAATTGCATTGAGGAAAAATGGAACATAAAAATTAACAAAAGGATAAACAACAATACCACAAAATACCAAATAGGCATGAGTACTAAGAAGATGAGTAGAGGAGAGTAATATGGAAGGACTGACACAGTACTGTAACTTGAGGACTGGAGAAGGAGAGAGGAAGGAGAGGAGGTCTGGGTCAAGCCGAGATCTCAGTGGGGAGAAAGAGCAGGAAGACATGAAGACAAAGGACAACAGTGTCACAGTGGAGAGAGGAGCTCATACCAAAGCCATTCCACCAGATCCCACATTCCATTCCAAGGAGAGAGGCCATTGGGCTGAACGCCAGCAAACATGGGAAGCACGGCACAGACTAGTGGACAGGAATGACTTCTTATGTGTATTATAGGGAATGAGGTGCTTCCTCACCCATCGGCCAAGAGACCTTTTCAGAACATGCTAGATAATGCAACTCCTCTGCTCGAAATATTCCACACCTCACCCGTTTGGAAGCAGGTCCAGAGCTGAGACAATGACGCAGGCATTTGCTATGCCCCTTGCTCCTAATTCCTGCTCTGGATCTCCACATTTCATCTTCAGAAGCTTTCTCGGTGGCTTCCCCAGACACCTGTCTAAAACAGCACCTTCCATCTCCACCATCTGCTAGACTTTCCCATCTTCATCTTTGTTCATTGCCCTCACCAAAGGCTTGATATAAATTAGTTAGTTATTCACCTACTCTTTTACAGTTTATCTCTTGCTCTACAATCACCTTAATTTTGGATATGATTCTATGTTCACTCTCTAAAATAATGTCAGAAACATAATGGTCCTCAATAACTATGGCTTGGGTAAATGAGTGAATGAAATTGTTGATGCAGCGTGGGACCCACTGGGAATTTAGGAAGCTGTTGGGTCCATTCTGATGAAAGATCATAGCATCTTGGACTGAGATGCTGGTGCTGGAGCAGCAGAAAATGGCCACACTTGATGGAAGCAATAAGATGTTGTAATGGATCAGATGTGGGAGATAAAAGAAAGGGAGGAATTAGCTTGAAATTGTAAGCCTGAAGTTTGAGAAACTAGAGCAATGATGGAACTGTTCACTGGGGCAAAGAGGACTAGAAAAACACTGTTAATCTTTTTATTTATTTATATACCTACGAGTTTTGCTGGAGAACTTTCTTTTGTTCCTATCAAACTTGCACAATTGATGAGATAGCTCAAGGAGATGTCAAGTAGGCAATGAATATGAGAGTCTGGAGCTAATCAGCGAAGTCTTGGCTGGAAATACAGAGTGAGCTATTTGTATACAGATGTTTTCAGAGCCGTAAGTTTGCATGAAGTCACCCAGGAAGGACAGACTCTCAGACAAGAAAAGAGGGTGATGAATCTCTCTCTCTGACATTTAGAGTTTGAGAAGGGGAGAAAGAGACAGCAAAATAGACCTGATAGAAACAACCAATAAAGTAAAAGGAAAATCAGGAAATAGTGAAGGGTCTCAAGAAGAAATGTATGGTCAACTGCATCAAATGCTCCTGAAGTTCAAATTAAATAATTCTGAAGAAAACATCATCAGACTTAGCAACGTGGAGAGCACTATTGTGTTGATGAAAGCAGTTTTATGGGAAATCCTAAGAACAGAGGCCACAGCAAGACTGCTATTCTTAACATGTGGATCAGAAGAAGGCATGGTATCTCTGTCAATCACCTATATTTATTTGTCTATAAATGTAATTAGCTATTTGTCCATAGTTATCTATCCAAATCTATCATCTATCTCTCCATATCATCCATGCATCCATCCATCCATTCATCCATCCATTTATCCATCCATCTATCCATCCATCCATCTGTCCATTCATCCATCTATCCATCCGCCCATCCATCCATCCATGCAGCCATCCATCCATCTATCCATTCATCCATCTATCCATCCAGCCATCCAGACATCCAGCCATCCAGCTAGCCAGCCATTCATCTGTTCATGTATCTATTATGCCTTTAGAGAGAGCACTCAAGATAGAGACAATATCTAGTCTCCCAGTAGACAGGAGTTTGAATGACATGTCTAGTAAGGTCTAAAAATTCAAGGAAGGGGTTAGTTCGGTCTTTAGATAATAGTATAAGGAAGTGTCAAATCCATGGGAGTGGGTGAAATCACTGAGGGAAAGGCTTCATAGGGGGAGGGGAGATACATGAGGGAGAGACAAGTGGTCCGGGGTAGAGAGAGAGTAGTGAGAGTGAGTAGAGCTTGCCTCAGGGATCTAATTCAGGGACCAGGCTGATAAACTACAGGGAACCTTTCAGAGGTTATTAAATTAAATGTAAGTCAAGCTGCAGGATGCAAGAAGTTGACGTATCCCCTAGCATGCTCTGTTACTGCAGGACATCTCCACATGCCTCCAGGCTGCAGCCTTGCAGCAACTGTACACACCAAGTGGCCCCATGCGGCTGCCTCTTGCTCTGTGACTCAGGGGACGGGGGACCAAACTTCTGAAATTTCCAGCAGCCTGACACCCCCTCAGGAGGGCTGACCTTCCTTCCTTCTGATAAATTATAAGCTATTCTTCCCTGAAAGATTGTAAAGAGGCCTGAGATGAAAAGGCCCTGAAGTGTTCCGTCAGGGAACCCTTTGTGGTTTTCCTCTAAGAAAAGATATGAGGCTTGGAAGAAAAGAAGAAAAACGGGGTGTGAAAAGTGAGAGAAAAATAAAATACATCCTAATGTGCTTTAGGGAAGTCAAAATTTTTTCTCAATAATTATTATTCTTTATAGGAGTTCCACTTTGGTGGGTCAGAAAAGAATATCTGATTGGATTATGCGGCGTGAACAATGACCTGGTTATCTCGCCCTTGCAAAACCTTTCCCTGGGACGCTAGAACCCAGGCAGAAACACCTCCCTGGTGAGAACTCACTGGAATCACTGACGATGCTTGCAGGGAAACAGCCGCGGCTGGGTGGTCTGCTGACAGAGAACCCATCTGAGGAAGACCGCTCTTCTTCCCAGCCCACGGGGCCTCTTCCTGACCATGCTCCTCCTTCCTTCTTCTGGTCTCTCTGAGGGGATCACAGGCATTTCCTGCTGGCTCTTCCGGAACAATCGGCTTGGTGGATTCCGGCCTTGAGGACTCAAAGCCTATGAGGGAATTCAAAGGCTTTTCTTTGGGCTTGCTGTGTTCCCACTGTCCCCGCGACCCCCACAGAGGGGCGGCTGGAGGATTGAGAATGGGGGAAGGAAGGAGAGGAGACAGGGAAAACCATTCCTAGTTAATATCTTAAAAAAAAAAAAAAACTATACCACCGTATCACCAATCCCAAATCCGACTTCTCTTCAGCTGAAACTTACCACGGTCTTATCTTCATACTAGTTTTCTTCATTTCTCTAAACTTCCCATGTTAGCTATTCTTATGTCACTTCCATTATTTCCTACCCCTCTGTTTCCAAAACTCCTTCTCTTCTACTACCTTAGCTCTGCCCAAAGAGCTAATACAGTGTATCTAATATGTAATATAGTGTATATAGTACATAATACGTGTGTAAATATGTGAACCCCGAAAATTTGAGACAGGTCTCAGTTAATTTAGAAGGTTTATTTTGCCAAGGATGACGATGCGCACCCATGATACAGCCTCAGGAGGCCCTGATGACATGTGCTCAAGGAGTGGTCAGAGCGCAGCTTGCTTTTATACATTTTAGGAAGAAATGAGACATTAATCAACATATGTAAAATGAACATTGGTTCAGTCCGGAAAGGTGGGACTACTCAAAGTGAGGAGGGGGCTTTCAGGTCACAGGTAGGTGAGGGACAAATGGTTACATTCTTTTGAGTGTTTGATTAGCCTTTTCAAAGGAGGCAATCAGATATGCATTTATCTCAGTGAGCTGAGAGAATAGAAGGGAAAGCACCTTTGCCCTAAGCAATTCCCAGCTTGAATTATCCTTTTAGCTTAATGAGGGATAATTTGGGGGCCCAAGATATTTGTCTTTCACAAATAGTATATATGTAAATGCTTATTATATATGCAAATATTACATGTGTAAATATTATTACTATATATAATATTTATAATATATATAAATTTTGGTGGTCCTTTAAACATTTCTCTGGCTAACTACCATTTTAGGCAAAAAGATTCTTTTCCCATAAAGGTTATTAGATAAACAACTGAAAAGTTGCTCAGACACATACGTCAGTAAGCAAGACTGCTTACTTAAAATTATAATTAAGTAATAATAATAAAAGGATTAAAATTAAAATAATAATAATAAAAGGGTTTCACGTTCAGAAATATGATATTGTTTGAATGGATTTCTGGGAGTCATTTTAGCAAAATGGGCTCAGCTTTTAAAGTAAAAGGTGCTTTATATGAGTGAAAAGCATGCTCATTAGCAAAACCTACATCAAGACGCATGTAAATTATTTGGGTAACAGCTTTGCCTAAACACATAGCTACTATCCTGATAAACATCTCTATTATTTAGTTAATATCACTATTAACTGAAAATATAGGGATTTGCAGTGGAACTACTTTAGCTACTAAAAAGTTATTTGTGACATATATAATTAGATACAAAGATAAAATTTAATTAACTTTAGCATAAAATGGGAGAACCAAGACCGGACTCCCTTAAATGCTAATACAGCATTTTCAGAGGAAAAGAAAACTTGATTAGGATGAGGAAACCCAAATTATTCCTCTTCTGTTTTTGTTTTGCTCAACCCATACCACTACTGCTCATCTTTCTAGCTAGCTAACTGGTCCTCTGTATGACTTAAATATATTTTGATTAAGTAATAAATGAGATTAAAAGCTTCCATTGTGATTGAAGTTTTTCTTTTTTCTCTTTTAACTAAAATAATATAGAATTGAC
The DNA here is from genome assembly GCF_009828535.3 of Hylobates moloch. NCBI lineage: Eukaryota > Metazoa > Chordata > Mammalia > Primates > Hylobatidae > Hylobates > Hylobates moloch. The sequence continues at coordinate 3,808,401 of NW_026652277.1, read as the reverse complement.
TTAGTCAAGGCTACTTCATTTCTTAGAACCACAGCAACTGGAAATTTTTTAGCCGAACAGGATTTCCTTGTTTTTAAGAAAGCCACATACATCAAAATGCATATCCTCAAGCCAGGCTGCAGCCCTGTGGGCAGAGGCCAACCACGCAGATGGCTGTATTAGGATTTGTTTTCAGGGATTCTTTCTGACTTTTCTTCTTTTGCTGGAGGAATGACTGAGATGCTTCAGGTTTTGCCCCAGGACGTCAAACAGAAGTTCTCTCCCCGAGTTTTTGGGTTTGATTTTGATTCTGTTTCTGTTTTGTTCTATGTTTGCTTTTCATGAAGGAAAAAGTAAATGCAACTTTAAGAAGACTTTCTTCCTCTCAATGAAAGAGAAAATACTTCTCTGGCGTCTTTGGAATTTTCCCTTTCATTCTACCTTGGGCAGTGTGCACCAGAATGGGAAACTCTGGGGCTCTTCCAAAGCTTGGTCATCGAGAAGCCAGGGCCTTGGGCATGGGGCTGGCTGGCCCACAGTGAGGTGCGGACTGTGTGATTACATCTTCAGAGGAAGTGGGTTTGTGTATCTTTGATTGACTCTGTGCCTTTTTCTTAGTATAATCTGAGTTCCAAGAAAACCAAGTTTTGATACTGCATAAAGTCAGAGATAGCTTTATAATTAAAATCATATTTGAAAGAGAAGCCTCATTATTTTGGAATGGCTTGGCCTTAGCCTTTCTACTTCAACTCCAATCCCCTTTCCCCCAGTATCAAAGTGTGCTGTGACTAATAACCTTGTAAAACTAAACCCAAAAGTGGTGGCAAATGTCAAATACGTTGTTCAGCTTTTCTTTTAAAAAATAAGGCTAAAAACAGGATAGATATTTTTTTCATTGCAGTATCAATAATCCTCTATATTCTAAGGAGAGTAAAGGCACCTACCATACACACCATTTTAATTTTCTTTAATCAATGACTTCAGACTTGTTAAAATTATGTATCGTCATTAAATTTTTGTGCTTAGAATACGGCCTTGTTAGACTCAACTCGAAACATTTCCTGGAAGCCCGGGGACAGAGCCTCCATTTCCATCGCAGGACAACAGCGCCAGGCCCATTTTCTCCATGAAGTCTCCTTCTGATTGCTTAAAAATTTTATTTCCAAGTGATAAGTATTTATCAGTGGGGAGGGAGTAGCTTTCCTGTCTCATGCACTGCAGTTTCTCTTACATTCATTTTTCAAGTTCAAAACATAATAGTAATTTATTGAATTAAGATCTCCTCTAAAATTCAGAATTACTATAGAGGAGCCAGCGTGTTTTCTTTTGCAAGTGAAGATGGACTAAGCCCACTCTATGAGAGGCACTGTGTGGGGTTGTGAGCACGGCTGATGGTGAAACCCTGTCGTCACAGCTGCTTTCAGAAGAGGCAGGTGCACAGGCAAACACAGGGTGAAGAAAAGATGCAGCAGGAAGAGAAACAAATTCTTAGTGCAGCCTGAGCACACACGTAGGACAGTCACATCCGAGTGGAACGTCTCTTAAATCCTGAACCAGGCCGGGCGCGGTGGCTCACGCTTGTAATCCCAGCACTTTGGGAGGCCGAGGCGGGTGGATCACGAGGTCAGGAGATCGAGACTATCCTGGATAACACAGTGAAACCCCGTCTCTACTAAAAATACAAAAAATTAGCCGGGCGTGGTGACGGGCGCCTGTAGTCCCAGCTACTCGGAGAGGCTGAGGCAGGAGAATGGCGTGAACCCGGGAGGCGGAGCTTGCAGTGAGCCGAGATTGCGCCACTGCACTCCAGCCTGGGTGACAGAGCAAGACTCCGTCTCAAAAAAAAAAAAAAAAAATCCTGAACCAAGAGTATTGTAGATGCTAGAGAGCAAAAGGTCTACGTATGTTTAAATTTGTTACTAACAAAAATTGCTGTGATTAAAAATGAATAATGTTGGCCGGGTGTGGTGGCTCACGCCTGTAATCCCAGAACTTTGGGAGGCCGAGGCAGGCAGATCACGAGGTCAGGAGATCAAGACCACCCTGGCCAACATGGTGAAACCACGTCTCTACTAAAAATACAAAAATTAGCTGGGGGTGGTGGTGCGTGCTTGTAATCCCAGCTACTTGGGAGGCTGAGGCAGGAGAATCACTTGTCCAAGGAGTCAGAGGTTTCAGTGAGTGCAGATCAATGCCACCGCACTCCAGCCTGGCGACAGAGCTATACTCTGTCTCAAAAAAAAAAAAAAAAAAAAAAAAAAAAAAAAAAAAAAAGAATAATGTTATCTTACTGTTACCGAGAAGAAAAAAGTGCAGGACGAAGAAGAGCCACATGTTTTCAACACAAATTTTAAAATTTTTCAAAGTCATAGCCACCATCAAATATGGAATATTTACTGACAAAATCATTATTTTAAACCTTCAATTTACCATTTGTCTTTTCCTTGAACACTAGGACAGAAGCAGTGAAGATGTGAAATCTTGGCTAGATGATGATAAAACCATCCTTAAGATTAAAAGTCATATTCAATAAGTCCAGAGGCAAGAAATTTCATGCATAAATATGTCATATTTAGTTGATCATTGGAAAAGTGCTAGAAATATTATCTCCTCACCCTAACAAAATAGTGGAAGGCATAAAATTTACTTGAACCTTTAACCCTAGCCAATATCTGACACAAAATGCAAACTTAAGAGCAGCCTATTGCTTTTTTGTAGCTTATAAAACTGCCAACATTTGGTAGCTAATTTCTGGCTTTTATTTTTAAGACCAAAGGTCTGGATTTCAATGATGGAACAAGGGCACACAGGATGAAGAAAACAGGATGCCCTGGGTGGGAGGGAATACTCTCCACATTATCTTTTGCTGGGAATCCTCGGTTGCTTTTGTAACCGCCGAATGGTTTCACCCTGCCCACTGCCTACACAGAGTCAATATATCCACACAGGGGAATGGCAATGGCAAAAGAGAGATTCACGCAGAGCCCGCTATATGGGAGGCCGAGTTTCACTATTACTCAAATCAGTCTCCCTGAGCATTCGGGGATCAGAATTTTTAAAGACAATTTGGTGGGTAGGGGCTTGGGAAGTGGGGAGTGCTGACTGCTCAGGTTGGAGATGGAATCATAGGGGGTCATAGTGAGGTTTTCTTGCTGTCTTCCGTTCCTGGGTGGCATGACAGAACTGGTTGGGCCAGATGACTGTTCTGGGTGGTGTCAGCTGATCCACGGAGGTGCAGGACTGCAACATATCTCAAGCACTGATTATGGGTTTTACAATAGTGATGTTATCCCCAGGAGCAATTTGAGGAGGTTCAGAGTCTTGGAGCCAGAGGCTGCATGACCCCTATATTGTAATTTCTAACCTTGTAGCTAATTTGTTAGTCCTGGAAAGGCAGACTGGTCCCCGGGCAAGAAGGGGGTCTTTTCCGGAAAGGGCTGTTATCAATTTTGTTTCAGAGTCAAACCATGAACTGAATTCCTTCCCAAAGTTAGTTCAGCCTACGCCGAGGAATGAACAAGGACAGCTTAAGGGTTAGAAGCAAGATAGGGTCGGTTAGGTCTGATTCCTTGGACTGTCATCATTTCCTCAGTTATTTTGCAAAGCTGGTTTCACTTTCATAAAGACTGAAAGTCTCATTTAAAGTAAACAAATATAACATGTAGGTCATAGCTGCTCAGTCGACTAGCTGCTCTTCCCTGCTAGTTTATGCTTGTAGTGTGTTGTCAAAACAACTGAAGTGAAAGCTTAAGCATTTATATCCAGAATTTAGAGGAAAATCCTATTGTATGATTGCATGCATTCAGTTTCTGAGTGAACGTGTTTTTTAATACATTATTCAAAATATCATCACAAATCTCTCCTGTGTCTTATTTGTAAAGATAACTTCTGATAGACTTCCATCACCAAGATTAAAAGAAATGATAAATACCATGATAACTTTGTTGAAACTCATTAACTTAAAGCAGTGGTAAACGTTCTTGAAGTGCTATTTTTACACTTAATTTATTCATTGTAATATGTGCAAACATACGCCCCTGCAGTTTCCAGGAGACAAGTGGAAGAAAGGTGCTCCGTCCTAGGCATGGCGTCGTTACCCCAATAACAAGGTAGACGAGAGAGACACATCCCAGGAGAACGATATTTCCAATCAGCCTCTGCAGAGAGCTCAGGTAGAAATGCACCAGTTACGCAGCGCTTTGCACATATGCATATGGACAGTCAGTGCTTAACATGTGTACACATATGGAGTCAGAGCTTTCCATGTTAATATGTATGGCCACGATTCACCACATGTAACATATATATTAAAAACTGAGATATAAATTAGTCTGTGAAGAATGGTCATTAGTTTCTGTTGTTCTATCTGCTGTTGTTGAGAAACAAGAGTGCAGAGACAGAAACGGATCGGTGAAGCAGTAAAATTATTCTAAGAATGAATCCTATGCTATAAAAGATACTTCTGTTCCATGTTCAAGCACCATTTTTTCTTTGTAGGACAGAAATGTGTTACATCAAAATGTAAAGGAAGGAAGTTGACCAGAAAGTAAATGTTTTCTTAGTCTGAAGCCATATCAACCTTCTTTGTACACACGTGATCCCCCCCACCCCACCACACACACACAGTGGAGGTACTTTAAACTTGACTTTATACAGTCATTCTCTTATCCAAAATACTTCAGGAACACCTGCCATGTGTTAGGTGGTATGCTGGGCACTGGAGAAGGGGCAAAACAAGGCCCTAGAAAAACAGATATGCCCAGACCCCGGCCATGAATCACTCTTCCTAAGGACACAAAATGGCCCACAGGTTACTCTGATGTCCTGTGTTTAAGAGTCACAATTAACATAAAATGACAAACTCCAATTATTCAAGACTGTTTAAAACATAATGTCTTGGCCAGGCACTGTGACTCATGCCTGTAATCCCAGCATTTTAGAGGCCGAGGCAGATCAAGAGTTCGAGACCAGCCTGGCCAACATGATGAAGCCCCACCTCTACTAAAAATACAAAAATTAGCCAGGCATGGTGGCACACACCTGCCATCCCAGCTACTTGGGAGGCTGAGGCAGGAAAATCACTTGAACCTGGGAGGCAGAGGTTGCAGTGAGCCAAGATCGCGCCACTGCACTCCAGCCCGGGTGACAGAGCGAGACTCCATCTCAAAAAAACAAAGCAAAACAAAAAAACAAACAACAACAAAAAGAAACATGATGTCTTGATTACTGGGACAGAGGTATCCTCTGGACCAGTTATTTGCAAGGTACGTGGCCAAGGACCAGTTCAGATTTTGTCTGTGTGCTTATTTGTTGAAAAAATTTCATTGTCTAAAACAATGAAAATGAACTACTAGAAAAAGAAATGATAAAAAGCATACAAAATAGAAGCCAGTCTTTTTATTACCAGACATAAAATTTGCCGACCTAAAATTACTCTGTCAGATTGCTCTAAAACTTTTTGAGAGGTCAGTCTCAATGTCTGTGTTTAACACGTTAAGAGAACAATAGCGCACGGTCTGCAGATAGCCAGCAGCCTGGAGACTACTTCCCTGAGCAGCTCTGCTCAACACTGTACACTGGGATTTGAGCAAAGAGGAAGAAGCTTAGGCAGAATTGTACTTCATGGAGGAAGACTCAAACCTAGTTTGGATATATACCAAAAGACGATTGATTTGTGGATCAATGCAAGTCTAAAACCTAGGGAGTAGGGAAACTTAATTTTAATTGCCGCAATAAAGTGGAAGAGTTCCTGGCACATAACAAGCACTTAACAAAAATGTGCTGAATGAATGAAAAAGTCCACGAGCCAACAGTGGTAGGTGATGTTGAGAAGAGCATGGAAATGGAATGAATAAAGCCCCTTGGGAAAGAATGGCGAGAGGTATTATGGTGTCCTGTAAACACCTGGGAAAGGGGAGCAAAGGCGCAGACGTCATCAGATAAAATCAAGATGCAAAAGCTGTGAATGTTTAGGAATTAACCAAATGAAATGTAACAGAAAAATGTAGATTCATTGATCCTAGGAAAAAGCAAACCACACACTGGCTCAACCATATAAAAAAGACAAAAGATGGCCTGGTGCAGTGGCTCACGCCTGTAATGCTAGCACTTTAGGAGGCCAAGGCGGGTGGATCATGAGGTCAGGAGTTCGAGACTGGCCTGGCCAACATGGTGAAACCCCGTATCTAGTAAAAATACAAAAAATTAGCCAGGTGTGGTGGCACACGCCTGTAGTCCCAGCTACTCGGGAGGCTGAGGCAGGAGAATCACTTGAACCCAGGAGGTGAAGGTTGCAGTGAGCTGAGATTGTGCCACTGCACTCCAGACTGGCTACAGAGAGAGACTCCATAAAATAAAGTAAAATAAAATAAAATAAAATAAAATAAAATAAAATAAAATAAAATAAAATTAAAATAAATAAAATTAAAAAAAAAAAATAAAATTAAATTAAAAAAAAAAAAAAAAAAAGACTCAAGGCCCTGGCTGGGCAGCAAGCTCAGCAGTGAAATGAGGGTTCGCAGTCTTAAATTTCATCGATAAAAGCACAGTGTGCCGACAAAAAAGTGACAGCCCTAAAATACTCTGCTCAGGTTGTACCATTTTACAAGAGGTTTTGATAGGGAAGAGAATATATGTAGGCAAGCACTAGAGTACCAAAAGGTACGAAGATGTAATGACCTGGAGAATGGTGAAGAAACTAGTGACGTTTCATCCACTAAAGAAGAACTTGGCTGGGGTGAAGGAGAGAGGGTGGTAAAGGTGCTATGCTCAGGTATTTCATGCTGTCTCTTGTAGAGAAAACATAAAGTTTATTTTTGTCATGGTGGAGGGAGAAGAGAGGGTTGTGCATACTAAGTTGTAGTGAGATTTTAATGTTGATAGAACAAAACACTTTGTAATAGTCAAATTAATCCATAGCTAAAGTAAGACTTCATCTCTGGAGGTGGTGAATTTTTCCCATTACAGGAGGGGTTCCAGCACAAACTGGGTGAACATCTATCAGAATGCTCCAGGGAGGAGTCATGGATTGGGTGGAAACTGGAATACTTATTAATGGGCAAGTTCTCCATGACAGAAGCCATTTTTTCATCAAAGAACTATTTACCGAGCAACCATTACATGCCTAGCATTGTCTGGGCACTGTGCAGACAGTGAAGAAACGAAAAAGTTCTCACTTCTTGGAACTTATTTTCTACTGGGCAAATAATGAATATGTAGCTGAATGGAAATTGTATTTTAGGTGTCAAATCAAGTTTTCTTGTTAATAACAAGACAATTCTTAGAAGCAGGATTTGAGGAAAGAAGAATGTTCACATGGCAAAGCCCCTCCTTTAACATGTTGAAGAGCAAGTCTGGAAACAGAGTTACTCCGCACTGGTGGGGGTCCTTCCAAACAGGGAGAGGAAGGAAGAAAGCTCTCCCCTCCTTATCACAGGGCATTGTGGGACATTCAAGAGGAAAGGGAGTTGGTTCGATGCCAGATTTTGGAATGATCCAAGAATTGGCAGGTGACACTGATCTTGAATGTGTCCATCCAAGGAAGTATGGTGATGTCTAAGGACATGAGAGATTGACAGGCATTCCCTGGGAGGCCCCACAGTGCAGTTCCACCTCCAAAGCTCCCCGGTCCTTGGCTGGGCCACATTACTGCTTGGTCTATTCAAACACCAACACACCAGAATGAGAAAGAGAATGTATTTGTGTGTGGGAGGGCTGGGCATGAGTGGGGCTAAAATGAAAGACCGAATATTTAACTGAAGATACCAAATCGCCTTAAAAAATTAAAAATATGAACACAAAATCAAGTATTAAAAGAATATTTAAAATAAGTAAAGAAATCACAACACCAAATTTATTTTTTTAATTAACCAATACTAGAAAATTCATACACTCCAGAAGGGCAACATAAGATTTTTATTCATGAATTACTTGACACCTGTTTCCAATTCTCCTTTTCATACCTTTTTAGCCAAATGCTCTTTAACCACCTCTTCACATGTTGATGAATAATGAATATTTTTCTATAAAGAATATAGAGGCCAGGCACAGCGGCTCATGTCTATAATCCCAACATCTTGGGAGGCCAAGGATTGAGGATCACTTGAAGCCAGGAGTTCGAGTCCAGCCTAGGCAACATAGTGAGACCCTATCTTTACAAAAAAAAATAAAATTAGCTGGGCATGGTGGCACGCACCTATAGTCCTAGCTACTCTGGAGACTAAGGCAGGGAAATCGCTTGAGTCCAGTGGTTAGAGGCTGCAGTGAGCTATGATGGCACCACTGCACTCCAGTCTGGGTGACAGAGAGAGAACCTATCTCCAAAAAAATAATAAAACAATATAGAGAATTTAGTCTTCCCTCTAGCACAGGTGATCAAAAGTTGTTTATTATTATTGATAGTTGGAAAATTCCTTTTTTTCATAACTTGCTGTTGGGGATGCCATGTAAATTATTAGGATGGTGATAAAATTTGGAAAAGGCCACATTTCATTCACATGATCTGCAGAGTTTGGGGGATAATTTCCTAGAGACTAGCTTCTGATTCTGTTTATGGCAAATTAGTTCCTACTCTACTGACAAGTTTCTGATGCTGAGCAACATGGGCCACACGTCTGTAACAATTTGACCCCTGTTGTATGACAAGGTCAAGTCCAAGGGCACAGTGAGAAGAAAGTATATTGCAAAAGCCATTCCTACTCGGGGGTGCCCTGAAGGAATGAGCGCTACATAATCTGTCCTAACGCAGATGCCCTAACTTGGCTTGTACTTACCCAGATCGTCAACATGCTGGTGGCCACTTCAATGCCGGTAAACACAAAGGAAATATAAGGAGGGATACATGGTGAAAAGCATGGTCTTCATCAATTTCAGTACAAATACACTAGTTTTGCAAATATCGTACAGAGGTCTACGCAAAAGTGTGACCTTAACTCTTAATATTTATTAACTCCATGTAAATCTACCTTGACTAAAAGGGCAATTCCGTCATCCGCAGATTACGGTGTTTTTTTCCTCTCTTGCAGTCATTTTATTTACTTGCATTGCTTGTTATTGCTTTGGCAAAGGATAAAATAACTTGAAATATTAATCATAATGACCTCTGTTCCTTAATTTACTGTTTATCTAGTGTTTCTGCATTAACATTTGACTGTTAGTTTTCAAAAGCGTTTTTAATCAGATATGGGCACTAAATTTCATCAATTCATGACCAACATGCTTGGTCATGAAATCCTGTTATTGCAAAACAATTCATACCTTCCTCCAGCCCTTCTTGAGACCTTGAAGGAAATCAACTTAGAAGGTGCCATTCTTTGAAAGTTAAGAAGCATGCCATCACTTTCATACTTCCCCATGCGATTATCATATTCTCTCTGAAACCCAGGACTTTACGGTCTTGCTCCTACCCTTTAGGAACATGAAATGGTACCTGGTCCTTTATCTGTCAGAGCTTAAAGACTGGATTAAAGATTATGAATCAAACAAGATCATCTCATGGGGCTTCAGAAGCAACAGAGGCTTTGAAAGAAACACATACTTCCCATCACATGAGGCTTTTGAATGAGAGATGCCATAATTTAGTTGACTTTATTCTTTATTTCTTTACATCGCTTATGCTCTTGCACCCCTAGTTGTCAGCAGCTTGGTCTTCCAGAATCTGAAGATTATTGTGAAAAATAAAGAGACAGTTATTGATCAGGAAATCAGTAAACAAAAAATAAGAAGGAGGAACACTATTTTTGTAATTTAACCTCTCAAAAATGGTAAGAAAAAAATCAGAAAGAACAAGAAAATTGTGTAAATTTGCCATTTTATAGTTCAGTTTAAGACTGTAGTAAGCATCTAAATCGCTCAGGTCTAAATTAAAGCAAGGAGAAAAAAAATCCAGTCCCATCTATATGTCAAAACCAACGTGTTTTCAAGTAGATAAACAACAGTGTGGCCAGGCAAGGTGGGGCATGCCTGTAATCCCAGCACTTTGGGAGGCCAAGGCAGGCAGATTGTTTGAGCTCAGGAGAATGAGACCAGTCTGAGTAACATGACAACACCCTGTCTCTACCAAAAATACACAAAAATAACCAGGCGTAGTGGTGTGTGCCTGTGGTTCCAGCTACGTGGGAGGCTGAGGGGGGAGGATCAGTTTAGCCTGCGGGTGTGTGGAGGTTGTAGTGAGCTGAGATTGCACTACTGCACTCCAGCCTGTGTGACAGAGTGACATCCTGTCTCAAAAAGAAAAAAAAAAAAAAAGACAGTGGTACTGGACATAAAACAGAGTTCTTTAGTCATCTAAAAAGAAGCCTTGGCTTGAAACCCACTCAGTCACCCAGCTGCCACCTGTAACCTGATGAGCTGAGGCCAGCTGTTCCAGGTGGGAGAGGGTAGGGCTCTCATGAGGCCCAGAACTCTCAGCACAGAACTTACATATGTGCAGCAAGAAATACAGACCACCTGCCAACAACGGCTAGAGCGAGTGCTACAGCCATGACCAAATGCCTGTTTGGTCAAAAGTTCTGCAGAGAGCTGTTGAGCTTATTTGATTTCCACATTTTTTTTTTTAACTACTTCCTCAGTAGGCTGCCACATGCTGCACATTCAGATTCTGGTTATTTGCGCACATACCTTTGTTACTTCCCAACTCCACCGTTAACACCAGCACTTTACGTTGTAAATGGAATGAAACCCATTTCAAACCCATGGGCTCCATACCTCGGTCAGGCAGATCACAGTGCACTGGCCACCATCAGCGAGATTTGTACGTCCTCATGCACACCTTCAAAAGTTCAGGACGTTCTAACTCACCTGTACCAGCTAGGTCAGAAAAGAAGAACAACTCTTCTTGGGTTTTTATAGAACAAGACTTTTTCTATGGGCCATGGGGGCTTAGTCAGGACCATTTGTATCTGCTTACCTTTGTCCTGTCTGGAATGTTTCCTGTAAGGCTTGAAATCATTCAGGAAAATACTTTAGTTTGACACCCTCTCCCCATAGAAGAGTTTCAGAATCCTACTGTACAAGGTCTTAGGTACATATATACGTATGATAAAAACAATATAATTAATAATAGGCACTTGCAGAATTTAACGCTTCTCCAAAATCTTTATTATACTGTATTTTACTTATCTCGTTCATTTTTATCTTCTCAGTATTGATCAGATATTAATCCAAAACAGATTTTAAAAAATATCTATCTGAAGTCTCACTGCTTTACAAAATGTCATAAAAATAATTAATTTGTGACGTTTTGTACAAATATTAACTCTTTCAAATATGCATTGTCAAATATTTCCGAAATTGTTTCCAAATCCGATGTTCTACTTGTGATACTCAGGAACTATGTACCCATTTAAGCCAATAGATTTAGTGATGCCACACACCAGAGTAGCAGATGTGCAGCTGAAAATGCTTTCAAGTTCATTCTGAATTTCACTGTTTTACAAATTTTCTTAAGTTTCAAAGATGACAACGCTGGCTTAGGTCATTTCTTGTTCTGCAGTACGATGATTCTTTTTCCTGTGCCATGGTGAGTTGAGGTTGACTCTGGCTATGAGAATGTCTGCAGGCCAGGTTTCTGATGGAATAAATTATTATTGAATAATGAACAATAATAAGAATATTACTTACTGTCTGCGTAGTACTTACAGGAAGCAGTGATGTCTGTGCTGCCAGATGGCTCTCCAGCTGGAGACACTTCTATCTTCCAGGAAGGTGAGCTGCTGGAGGCCACCAGCTGAATCTCTCCCCAGGAATTGCTCTCATCACAAGGAGTCATCTTTCCCAAGGTCTATGCCCCTCCCTGGGGCACACCAAATCTCATGGCTGTTCCCAGCGAGGTCTCAAGGCCTAGGCACCTTGCCTCAAATGTGTACGGGCTCCCAGCTCAGAGAACATGAATGACTAGCACAGGTCTCGCTTGCAGCTGCACCACAGCTAGGAATCTACCCTGCCCATCTGGCCCCTCCCTCCCTTAGGTAAGTTACTCTTGAGGGCACCCACCAGGATATCTGCTTCCCAGAACCTGCTTCCTGAGAGCCTGCCCTACGCGCCTACTCTGTGCTGGGAATTGCTGGCCACTCTGCATACATTCTTTCCTCTATGTCAGTAATCTCATGAGGTAGATATCATTACACCCATTTGAGAGATGAGAAGAATGAGAGTTCAAAGCCACAGAACACTAACACCAGGTAAGGGTCTGAAAGGGGCCATGCTAGTCCACAGAGGGCACTGTCTTCCCACCATGGCATGGCCTGCTCAGCCTCTGGGGTCTCCTTTAGAGTCTTTGCAAAATTTATCCAACACGAAAACCAACTAGGATCCGCAGAGAATTTTTGGATTAAAAAACAAATTTTACCGACTTAAAGAAAGAAAGAAAGATTCACCAGTAGCTGCAGAGGTGCAAATCCTGGTGAAAGAGTAGTTCTAGCCCTTTCGCCCTGAGGTTTACCTGATCCCCTATGACATCTCCTGTAGAGTGACTAGGCTTCTCTGCAGGATGTGACACCCACAAAGTGAGGGTTTTAAAGCTCTGTAGTGTGGTGGGTTCCCCACAGCACAGGTGCCGGAGCTCTGCCCTGGAAAGGAAATGAGCCTTGGGCGAATCTGAATGGGCGTCTTAGGTGTGCGGCCTTCTTGCCAAGCCCCTTAAACTTTGCATTTCAGAGCAGAGACAGTAACGCTCTCTACTCATTGGTGCTGCTGCAGGGGTGAAGTGAAATACCTGTTAATCTTTCATGAAACGTGTTCAACACATGCTATTTGTAACCATGGATTCAAAGGTGTAAGGAAGTAAGAGCCGTGGCCACTCCTATTTGCATCATAAACAAAAATTAGAGTGTTGAAGTAGGCTGTGGCAATGCTTAGAAATGTCCTCAGAACTTTAGCTCAATCAGAAAGCTGTGAGAAGGCAGAAGTCCCTCCTGCCATGGTCACAGTAAGGTTCCATTTAAGCCTGCAGCAGGAGCTGAAATCAGAAAACTCTTCCTAGGCAAGAAAGTGCACTCGAAGAGTAGAAACTAACTCTTGATTTGTGTGCCCCAGTGGAAGCAAAATAATAGCTGATGTTTGATGGCCCTGTGGGTTGAAGTCATCTTTGGTTCTGAAGAATCCTCAGTGACAGGCCACTAGCACACCCATGCACAGGCATGCAGGATAGAAACTCACTAGTCAGGGGTGGGTGGAGCAGCTAGAAGGAAGAAGACAGGCTGTTTGTCTCTTCTTGGTTCCTGGTTCGTGATCCACGTCCGGCGTCAAGGGTGTTCGCAGATCCCTTTTGTGAGATAGAAGGAGAGAACTGAGAAAATCCCCTCCTGGGAATAATTTTAAGTTACTACAAGTATTTTTAGACATTTAGAAGCTAATGTTTAATTTAATGACCAAAATAATGAAAATACTACAAAAAAAGGCCATTATGTGATTTCATTTTTAAAAATTCTGTCTCCAGAGAAAATATTTGCTTAGCTACAGATGCCAAAGATGTCCCCTCAGGAGTAGTTTAACTCTGCAGCAGAACGTTATTAAGGAAAGCATAAATCTAGTGTCGCGTGAAAATAAAACCTGCAATGATCAAATTGAAGGCTACTTTAAAAAAAATGGAAATCAGATGCAACCTGGCAAAGTGCCATCTGTGAAGGCTTCGTGGCTTCAAGGCCACAAAAATAAAATGTGGCACAAAAGCATGCACTAGAAGTTCCAACCATTATCATGGAAACATTCTGCAGAATTCCAGATGGCCTTGGGTCCCCACCAGCTGTGTCTGGGAGGAGATGATTCCTGTGTGCATTGAGGACATCCGTGACAATGGATGCAGGTCAGGACAGGAGCCTGGTGCCCAGGGAGGCCTGAATAACTCACGCTTCCCCACCAGCTCTACTCTGCATTAAGGAAATGAAGCTACCTCTCTAGGGCGAAGAGAAGTAATAATAAACATTCCTCCTGTGATCACACACCTCCGCCTGCACGGGGACAGCCACAGTGCAAGCCTGGTTCAGCTTCTGTCTGCGCTCCGCAGAGAGGCGCTGGGACTTTGGCTATTTCTATTTGCATCCTGAATAGCATCAACACAGTAAGATGCATGTTTTCGTATTGTTTTCTTCTCCTCCTTTTCTTTTTCCTTTTCGAGGAGGATTGTTTCTATCGTTGGCTGTGTGGGGGTTTTTTGAGGTGACAGGGAGAAAAGGGAGACGAAGTTGTGGCAAAGAGCATTTACGAAAACATCTCCTTGCTTCTTAGTTGCTGCGTAAACTGCCGCTGTACTCTCCAAACACAAAACCGCGTCGTGGGAAGGTGGAGATGTGGCTGCCGCTGCAGCATCCCGTGTTAGAGAAACAGAGCCTGAGAATGATACACATCACTGTCCAAAGCTTCTTCTTTTCTTCACACAAGGGATGATTCGATGCTTAGTATCTGTTGCAAAACTGAGAAAATCAAAATTTCTAAAAATTTCCTCTCAAATTTCTTTATGATCCAAGATGATACCTAATTGCATATTTTCCAAACATTCATTTTTCCAAAAGTAGAATGGGTGAAATTCCTTATGAAAGAAACCCTCAATAGTCTGTTTTTTTGTTTTTCATTTCTAGTTTTAGGCTACAATGATGAAGTAGGACCCATTTTTTAAAAAATTAAGACCAAAGCCGGCGCGGTGGCTCACGCCTACAATCCCAGCACTTTGGGAGGCCGAGGCGGGCGGATCACAAGGTCAGGAGATCGAAACCATCCTGGCTAACAAGGTGAAACCCCGTCTCTACTAAAAATACAAAAAATTAGCCGGGCGTGGGGTGGGCACCTGTACTCGGGAGGCTGAGGCAGGAGAATAGCTTGAACCTGGGAGGTGGAGGTTGCAGTGAGCAGAGATTGTGCCACTGCACTCCAGCCTAGGCGATAGAGCAAGAATCAGTCTTAAAAAAAATAAAAATAAAAATAAAAAATTAAGACCAAAATCAGCAGTATCACAGTATCACTCATCAAATGTAGGAGGTGGCAAGATTTTAGCTCTGCCATCCGTGGCTTAGGAAAGATCATTACAGATAAACTCCCTGTTTTCTATTTATTTACGTCTTATTATTTATTTTGTGTATTTTTTTCTTGTGAGTAAAATATCAGCAATTCCTGAAAATACTCCAAAAAATTACAAAGGAGTATAGGAGAATGATTTCACAATTAGACTGTATTTAAGAAATACGAATAGAATCTCATGGTTTGGATTTATTCTCTGCAGCTTTATTATATATTACACATCTTTCTCGTTACTAGCCTGTTGTTGACATACATGGAGCTCCGCCCCATACTAAAATATGTCTCAATGTATGTTTTTTAACCCGTCTCTTGGGATAGTACAGGTTGTATAAAATGTTGTCGCCCTTGAATTTGAACAGAGTAGCTTCATGTCAACACAGCAGAGCATTTATTTCTTAGAATCAGGAACACCTGTTTCCATGAGAGATGTTCTGCCCTCTCCCAGAAGTGGCCGGGATAAAGTTCTTTTCCCCATTTCCATCCCGCTGCTCTCACTTCTCCATGAATAAATTGCCCCTTGTGTCTATCTCATGCAGCAACGGGTCTCCCTCAAGGTGTGATAAGTACAGAATTAGCTTCTGATGACTGGTACAAAATAGTTTCTATGATTTGAATGGAATGCAGTTCATCTTCTGATATTTGTTTGGAAGGTGGAAGGTGTATTTTCAGAGATTGTATTGCAAGGTGAATCTAGTGCACTGAGTTGTGAATTTTCTTCTCCAGGGGGTAAAGATCTTGTGTCAGACTTAAATTGTCTCCGAGAAAAGGTCAAATAACTCGATCTCTTCTCCAATAACACTGATTTGACCTGAGACTTTCTAGTTCTCATGGGCTTGGTTTTGATCACTAGCTCACAAAGAAAAGGATTGCATTGTTCTGTTTAATGGTTCATGATTTACTTTGTGTATGTACTATGGCCTATACATAATAGTAATGTTTAGAGTTTAATGATTCATGATTTACTTTGTATATATAGTATGGCCTATATGTAATAGTAATGTTTAGAGAATTTTGACTGGGGCATCTATTCAATTATTTGATTTGGCATAATTTTTTTTAACTAGAATACACTGCGTAGATCAATAAAACTCCTATATCCTGAGGACTGATTGGGGCTGGAAATAAAGTATAGCTACAGAAATTTTAAGCTGGATTCCTTAGAAAGCGCCTTAGGAAGAAAGGTACAACTAACATTTTCCATGCTTTGAATAAATCCACCTCTTTAAAATAGTGTTTAAGGTTCAAACCCTCCTACCCTATTCCATCCAAATCAAGTGCAGAGAATGAGCTGAGGAAATGTTTAAATTAAGACTAATTTACAGCCAGGTGTGGTGGCTCACACCTGTAATCCCAGCACTTTGGGAGGCTGAGGCGGGCAGATCACCTAAGGTCAGGAGTTCAAGACCAGCCTGGTCAACATGGCAAAACCTTGTCTCTACTAAAAATACAAAAATCAGCTGGGTGTGGTGAAGCATGCCTGTAATCTCAGCTACTCGGGAGGCTGAGGCGGGAGGATCACTTGAGCCCAGGAGTTCGACTGTGATAGCACCACTGCATTCCAGACTGGAAGACAGAGTGAGATCCTGTCCCCAAAAAATACATGAATAAATACATAAATAGTAATCATTTCAGAATGGGCTGGATTACACAGTCCTCTTCCCCAGCGAAGGTGAGGGGGAAGCCTTGGTCCCTGCCCTAAGGCAGACTCCGGCACAAAGAATGTGGCTGCCAGGGCAGGAATAGGAATAGGTGCAGACAGCACCGCTCCTATTTGCCTAAACACACACTCCACAGCAGGCTTACAACGTCAGCGTTTCACTAAATGAAGCAGAGCTGAACAAAGCCCCCAGTTAGGAGGATAGTTTAACCAGGAGCTAGGAGACCAGGGCCCGGGGCCATCTGCTAACTGGCCACCTGAGGACAAGCACGTCTTGATCTCTGACTTCCGAACATCAAAGTCGGGGAACAAACAAGAGAATGTCCAACACTTCCTGCACTTCTAAATTTTATGAAATGTAACAAGACAAGGTTTTCACAAAAATAAAATGTGGCTGATAAATACGCACTCACGTGTTTCATTACTTTTGTGGAAGGAAAAGTTTATGGTTCCCTCTGCCTGCTTGGAGCATGAAACTAAAAGGGAAGAGGCCGTCTCTTGGGTGACTGAATGTTGTTTTTCTATCGAGGACCCCTGTCCAGCTCCTGAAAGACAAAGCCGGGAACGCCGGAGATTGTGCTGAGGCCTGGAGAGCACCGGAGGCTTCGGTGTTTCGCAATCCACTGTCTCCTGCGGACTCCCTGCCACAGCCCTGACCACGATCACCCCTGCTGACCAATCGTTCACCTTGCTCTTAATTTCTCTGAAGGAACCCAGTAGTGTATTCCCATTTCCTAAAAAGTGACTTGCGGTCTTCTTTGTGTCCCTGAATATATAATGAAGAGATCGCTTACTTTAGCTCCAAAGGCAGCAAAGCCTGTTGCACTGCAGGGTTAGTTTGGAAAATAGAAAAAAGAAAAAACAATAAATATGAATGAGTGTATGTTCACTTGCCATTTCAATTATTTACGTGGGTCACAGAGGCCCAAAACATGATCCAACTCTGGGATAGAATGCCAGAGTGAGTGAGAAGTATACTTTTGTCAAATTTTTATAATATATAATTGCATTGTTTTGGTTAGACACTGTCCTAGAAAACTAGACATTTTCTGATTATGAAATAATTTATACATACCAGTTTAAAAGTTATACTCAGTTCTTCAGAGCAGATAAAGCTGTAGAATATATTTCAAAAAAAAAAAACAGATCATTAGACCTTTCCTATAGACCTACTAATACTTTTGAAGGTAAGATGAAGCTATCTTCTTTTGGACAACAAAAATCAAGAAAATACTATTAACTGTCTGGATTAGCTCCAGCTTGGAGAAAAATCTGGTACTGAATCACTGAGAAAATTAATTTCGCATATGATAGGATTATAATGCAGTCTATCCCGAGTCAGGCAGCAATAGCTATTGCTTTCTAAAAGCACCGAGTGAATTAGGTGGCTGTGCCGGGCAATTAGGAGAGGGGCCTCCTGAAGAGCCGAGGGCGCTCACCCTCCACGGCACTGCTGCCAAGGCTCTAAGGTGTCCTTGAGCTGTTGACTGAAGGCTTCTTTGCCTCTGTTTCTGCATTTATAAAGTCAGGAATGAAACAGGCTTTTGAAATTACTTAAGGACCCCTGACAGAAAGGTGAAGAATTGCACTGGCATCTTTATGGAGCTGTACATCAAAGAAATAAAGACCGTACAGAAAAAGGGCATTGCTTGGGAATGAATGGTTTCAAATGCAATAGCAAATTAAATGTAAATTAAAGCTAACTGCAATCTCTTTATGTCAGACTCTCTTTTTTTTTTATTTTACTTTAAGTTCTGGGATACATGTGCAGAATGTGCAGGTTTGTTACACAGGTAAACATGTGTCATGGTGGTTTGCTGCACCTATCAACACATCATCGAGGTCTTAAGCCCTACATGCCTTCAGTGTTTGTCCTAATGCTCTCCCTCCCCCTCACCCGCACCCACCAACAGGCCCCAGTGTGTGATGTTCCCCTCCCTGTGTCCATGTGTTCTCATTGTTCAACTCCCACTTATGAGTGAGAACATGCGGTGTTTGGTTTTCTGTTCCTGTGTTAGTTTGCTGAGGATGATGGCTTCCAGCTTCATCCGTGTCCTTGCAAAAGACATGATGTTTTTTATGGCTGCATTGTATTCCATGATGTATATGTATCACATTTTCTTTATCCAGTCTATCATTGATGGGCATTTGGGTTGGTTTCATGTCTTTGTTATTGTAAATAGTGCTGCAATGAACATACGTGTGCATGTGTCTTTATAGTAGAAAGATTTATATTCTTTTGGGTATATACCCAGTAATGGGATTGCTGGGTGAAATGGTATTTCTGGTTCTAGATGTCTTCCACAATGGTTGAACTAATTTACATTCCCACCAACAATGTAAAAGCTTTCCTATTTATCCACAGCCTCAACAGCATCTATTGTTTCTTGATTTTTTAATGATCACCATTCTGACTGGTGTGAGATGGTATCTCATTGTGGTTTTGATTTGCATTTCTCTAATGATTGAGCTTTTTTCCATATGTTTGTTGGCCACATACATGTCTTCTTTTGAGAAGTATCTGTTTATATCCTTTGTCCACTTTTTTATGGATTTTTTTGTTTTTTACTCGTAAATTTGTGTACGTTCCTTGTAGATTCTGGATATTAGACCTTTGTCAGATGGGTAGATTGCAAAAATTTTCTCCCATTCTCTAGGTTGCCTGTTCATTCTGATGATAGTTTCTTTTGCTGTGCAGAAGCTCTTTCGTTTAATTAGATCCCATTTGCCAATTTTAGTTTTTACTGCAATTCCATTTAGCATTTTTGTCATGAAATCTTTGCCCATGCCTATGTCCTGAACGGTATTGCCTAGGTTTTCTTCTAGGGTTTTTATAGTTTTGGGTTTTACATTTAATTTTTTAATTCATCTTGAGTTAATTTTTGTATAAGGTGTAAGGAAGTGGGTCCAGTTTTAGCTTTCTGCATATGGCTGGCCAGTTTTCCTAACGCCATTTATTAAATAGGGAATCCTTTTCCCACTGCTTGATTTTGTCAGATTTGTCAAAGATCTGATGGTTGTGCATGTGTGGTGTGATTTCTGAGGGTCAGACCCTCTTAAAGGCCATGGCTTTGGGTGTCTGAGCCTGCACGACACTTTTATTTTGAGACCCTATAATAAAAAGCTAAAGTTATTTGTACATTATTGGTTATGTACCTTAAAATACTGCACCTGAAGCTCAATGGGTTAAGTTATAGGACGTGAAATTGTTGGAAGAATATGGGTAAATCATGTTCAAGTCACCTGGGGTCATATAGGAGCTACTCTACTTTTATTTTTAAGTTTAGAAAACAAATGTAAGGAGTTGGCTCCTAACTTGGGTGAAATATTTTACATGTATATATACATATATATGTTTATAATGGAGATCACTGTTACAAAATACAGAGATTCACATATGAGTCAGTTGATTTAATTTTCAAGTTTTTAATGTTTTAACCATACTTCAGTATTCAGTAATTTTCCTATTTTTGGCCCTATTATGCTCTCAAATTTAGTAAACATGACTTCTAAAATTTTTTAAAGATGGTCTTGGATTTAAAACATAGCCCCCAAACTTCTTAGCTTTTCTCCAATCAAGAGTTGGAGTCTATGTTCCCTCCCCTTGACTCCATTTCAAAAGTGCATATTTAACACCTATCTATCATATGGCAACTATTCTTTATAACCTAGAGCAGGATAGGATTATGCAACAATAGTATCAATGTTTTAGCCAATTAGAATTGACTGGCATCAAGCCTCGAATTATCAATACGGATTCCAAGGTCAATATTTTGATCCAATTTTTTTATACTCTTTGTGTGTTTGAGTTTGCCTTCTGAGAAATTTGGCTTCGTCAGTGTCAAAAGTTGACTTTTCTTGGTAAATATGTTTTGAATCTTAAAAAAGAATGGCTTTGGAACTCTTCTGACCAAGACTTTGATTTCTGCCAATCATTCTAGCTTGGCTCTTACCAGGCAGTGAGCAGGAAGCCAGGCCTGGCAGCCTTACCAGCGGTGCCAAATGATAACACAAGTTTGTCTAGCCATGGTCGCGTCAGAGTCTCGTGTGTGTCCAACTCGACTTGAGCATTATTTTTACACCAGAGAACAATGAGAGGGAAATTCATTAGTGTTGACGAGGATAGCAAGAACAAACATCACCGAGGTAGAGTTAGAGAGTTAAAGTTTATAGGCTGGGAGCAGTGGCTCACGCCTGTAATCCTAGCACTTCGGGAGGCAGAGGTGGGCAGATTACTTGAGGTCAGGAGTTCGAGACCAGCCTGCCAACATGGTGAAACCCCATTTCTACTAAAAATACAAAAATTAACTGGGTGTGGTGGTGCACCCCTGTAGTCCCAGCTACTTGGGAGGCTGAGGCAGGATAATCACTTGAACCCAGGAGGTGGAGGCTGCAGTGAGCTGAGATCGCACCACTGCACTCCAGCCTGGATGACTGAGTGAGACTCCATCTCAAAAAAAAAAAAAAAAAAATTAAAGTTTATAAAGTTCTCGTTATGGCCAGGCACTAATTTAATCACTTTTTATCTATTGAGCAATTTTATTCTCAGAACAACCTATAAGTTAAGTATTATTTTTAATTTTTCATTTTGCAGAAAAGTAAACTGAAGCACAGAGTTCAAGTAACTTGGCTAAGTTTATAAAAAGTAGTAGGTGGTTGACCCGGGATTTTAAACCACTTACTCTAAAAGCTAAGAATATTCCATTTAGGAACACAAGATACTGGAGGAGACATTGAATGTGTTCACCGGGTAATATTAGTTGAAGTTAATAATACAATTAGTCTTAGTGCTTGGAACTCCTCTCGCATAAAAAAAACAATAGATGTTTAAGTCCTGCTTGGTGGCTGTATTGTTTCATAAATGTCTTTATTAGCATCTATCACAATTCATTATAAATCTCTGCATACTTATGTTTCTACTTTACTGAAATGTGAGCTGGTCAGGAATGCGACTTATTCAAAGTTAGTATATTGAGTGTGTATCATTGTACCCGAAATACTTATAATACTTAATACATTTAAAAATTTTTTTTAAATGAGATAGGATAATAATTCATAGCGTGACTTGGGCATCAGAGGTGGCCATCTCCAAACTAATCCTTTGAACTCTGTGGTGGAGGAGGGTTTTTGTGGCACCTTCACCACTGCACCACCTCGCCTCCCATTTGGGGGCCAGGCAAACACCACTTCCTTTCTTGAGGCTTGGCACGCACCTACCCCAGAGGCATTTTTTTAAAGGGTTGATGTTGGGGGTGCATTTGCAATAAAAGTCAAGGCTGGTGAAGAGAAAGAAATTCTTTTAGCAAAAGCAAACTTCCCTGGGATATGGTAAGAGCACCCACCTCACCCAAAGGACATCAGCCGCCCTCCTCCTACCCCGGCCACCCCAGCAGCCTTCTCCAAGGTGCAGCCAGCAAACTGGGACACAGTTGTCAGAGAAATCTCTGGGGACAAGGCGAAGAGATTCAGGGGAAAGGGGACATGGGACTGAAGTGAAAACAGATGGGGCATCTGAGAAGAGGAGGTTGGGGTCTTTGCTGATCTGCAGAGACAGTCACATCACAGAACAGGGCAAGGGCCTGGTGAGCTGCTGCAGGGATGGTGGGAGGGCCCAGGACCCCCCTCCAACCCCCCAGCATGTAGAGGCTGCCTGGATGGGATGATACAACACAGGCTGAAGTGAAGGGCATGTGACACGCGCTGTAAATGTCCTCACATGCTCTGCTATGCGTTTTCTTTTTTTTTTTCTTTCCAACTTTTATTTTAGGTTCAAGGGGTACCTGTGCAAGTTTGTTATATGGGCTCATTGTGTATCAGGGGGGTTTAGTGTACAAATAACTGTGTTGCCCACACAATTAGCATAGTACCCGAGAGGTCGGTTTTCAATCTTCACCCTCCTCATGCCTCCACCCTCGAATACGCCCCAGTGGGTATCGTTCCCTTCTTTGTGTCCACATGTCCTCAATGGGAATTTTCCAATAAATAGCCTCACTCTCCTCCTGTACAGGGCCTATCACCCTGGGGTTTCAGAGAGAGTCAGATATTGGGGTGCTCCCTACCTAGATTTAATAGCTCACCTGCGATACCTGTAATTCCATTCCTTTCATTTATAAAAGTTTATACTCTCTATTGTGTTCTTATATTCTCAAAATATAAGCACAGAAAGCTACTTTCAAAGTCAATGAAAGGAAAAGTTCCACCTTTTGCCTCTCCCTGGCTGCCTCTCCGATCTTTTCTTGCTGCCTGAATTTCTTGATCTTGTTTCAGACCCAATCAGCAGCCCCGCTGGGATTTGTGAAAGCTTCAGGGGACCCTTCCCCTAAGAGCTAAAAAGCGAAGACAGAAAAGGACCCTGCAGGACCAGACTGAAAGGTAAATGTAGAAGACAGCACGGTCTCCTGAAGAAATCCCACCACCACCACCACCAGGGTTCAGCACCACCCAGGATGAGCCCCGGGTCACTGTTCAGCACCACCCAGGCTGAGCCCCGGGTCACTGAAGATCTGGTTTCAGGAGGGCTGCAGAGTGAACGCCAAATGCTTCACGCTGCGAACGCTGGAGGGATAAAAGCATCTTTTTCTCCCTGGCCTAGATTTCAGATTTCTCTGTTAAAAGGCAAAACTGTGCACTAGCAGGCAGCTAACCCTTTTTCCTTTTTCAAGAAATAAAAAGGATACAGCAAAAGGGGAAAAATCCAAAAATAAAATTCAGTCATCTAATCAGAAAGAATCCCACCAGCCTGGCAGAGTTCATCCGTGTGCACTGCTTATAACATTAAAAAAAAAATCTTTTATTTTGCGTTTGGTTCATACTTTCTGAAGACCTCCTCCTAAAGCATTACAAAAGGTAGCATTTTGTGTGTCTCAGGGCTTTTAAAAATCACCCCATATTATCTGAGAGAAAAAAAAAAAAAAAAAAAAAAAAAAAAACAGCTGGAGGCTTTTTCTGCAAAAAGGTGTTTAATTTTATACTCCAGGCAGCAGTGACAGAAGCTACAAAAGTCACCTCCACTAGATGAAGACAAAATTATAAATCAAGTTGTTTTACAGTGATTCAAACACAGGTTAAATTTATTGGACTGATCCTTACCTACAAAAGTACTTTTCGGTATTTAAGGTAATTTTTAATGTATTTTTCTTAAAGTGATAGTTTCATGCAATCTTTATGGCAAGTTTTGCTGCATGTTTATTTTCTGAATTGTATTTCATGTTTGATAATAGTTTGGAACTGTGTTCTAGTGTGCATGCTTAGTCAACACAGGATGTGGAAGACGGTACCAGTCAATCTCCATGGTAACCACACTTGCCACCCTCCGAGCATTTTACACAGATTGCCTCATGTATCCTTTGCCACAAACCAACCAGAGGAGGTAACACTGTTAGCATCCCCATTTCACAGATGAGGAAGCCGAGGCCCAGAGCGTTTCAGTTGCTCCCTCCAGGCCACAGGGCTGGCCCAGGGCAGGGTGAGGACACTCTGGCTTCAGGCTGTAGGGAGCCCTGAGCACCACACACACATTACGGAGACCCTACTTCCTCCTCCAGGATAAGGAAGATCTTCCCTCCTGCTATGGCCAAAGCTTCTGCCTTTCTGTAACCTCTATTCCATAATAAAGCCAAAAGAACTTTCAAAAAGAAACCCTGAACAGCAGGGTGACGGAGCCATCCACTTTCCACGTGCGTATCCAGCTTTTCTCATGCTGTGTTTGAAATCAGTCAGGTGGATGCAGCCATCAGTAGTTTGTGTCTTCAGGCAACGCTGGAAAAGGACTAGAGGCCCTGGGGTGTTGGGAAGACACCGCTCTGGTTTGGGTGGTGAGTGATAAAGGTTGCATATGTAAAATTTCACTGATTTGTGCATTTCACTGCAAATTATACCTCTGTAAATAAAACACAGTGGGGCAAACTGCTTTAAAAAAGTCAATGTTATTAGAGCATTTACCTTCTTAAAAATCTCTGATGATCGCCCACTGCTGTTAGCCCCAGTTTAGTGCCACCTCCCCCAGCCTCCCTTCCACCCTCTCTACAGCCCACCGGACCAGCCCCCTGGTCATCCTTCAATGTGCCAAGCCCTACCCTCTCCTACTGCTGGGCTCTGGGCATGCCCTTGCCTGTGTCTAGAACACTGAGCCATTTGCCTGGCCAATACTAACTCTTCATTTAGATCTGAGCTTCCACAGAAAAAAATTAGGTCAGCTCACAAAAATACACCCCTTTCTGGCTCCTCTCTATGTTTCTTTCATGATTATAGTTTTCTATATATATATTTTTTTGCTGTTCCTATTTTTTGTTTGTTTTCATTTTAATAGATTTTATTCTTTTTATTTATTTTATTTTATTTTAAGACAGTGTCTGGCTCTGTCCCCAGGCTGGAGTACAATGGTGTGATCATAGCTCATTGCAACTTCCACCTCCACCACTCAAGCGATCATCCTGCCTCAAACTCCCAAGTAACTGGGGCTACAGGCACATGCCACCACACCTGGCTAATTTTTGTATTTTTTGTAGAGACAGGGTTTCACTATGTTGCTTAGGCTGGTCTTGAACTCCTGGGCTCAACCCGCCTTGGCCTCCCAAAGTGCTGAGATTATAGGCATTAGCCACCGTGCCTGGCTGATTTTATGCTTTAGAGAAGTTTTAGGTTTACACAACTGTGAGCGGAAAAGTCAGAGAGTTTTCCCCTGACATTCCCTGCCCCATTTACGTGCAGCCTCCCTCATCATCAGTGCCAGCACATTTATCTTTCCAGTTCTTCGCTTCATGTGCTTTTCATTTTCTTGACTGTAAACTGCATAAGGACAAGAACTGTCTGCTTTTGTTCTAACGTATCTCTATCCTTTTCTCTGATACACCATTTCTTCTTTTCTTTGAATTTCAAATTCAGTTCTGATTCTAGTTTGCTTTGCAGGTCAGTGAATTTGATTCAAACACTTACTATTAGACTTGTGAAAATAAATTTTTATTTTATTTTTGGGAAGGGGATATAGCTGTAAAATGACTTTTAAAACAAAGGCTTAGTGGTCTGCAAAGGAGTAGAGTCTAACACGGAGAAATCAGAAACTTTGAGGTTTATAACTGTATTCTTTGTAACTAAATGAAAGGAAGTTTACTGGAAGCTCCATCCCTACTTCCTAAAGATTATAGAGCTTCTTTAGAATTGGGTGTTAAAAACCACAGCACAAAAGGAAAAAGAAGATTAAAAAGATGTTTTTTCTGTGACTCATTAAAAGAGAAAGAGAGAGGTGGAGGAGAGAGAGAGTGTGAGAGAGAAAAAGAAAGAAAGAGGGCGGGAGAGGGGAGGGAGGCGAGGGAGGAAGGAAGGAAGGAGAGAGGGAGGGAGGGAAAGAAAGAAGAAGAGAAAGAAAAGAAATAAAGAAGGAAAGAAGGAAGGAAGGAAAGAAGGAAAGAAAAAAGAAGCAAGGAGGGAGGGAGGGGGGGATGGATAAAAAGAAAGAACAGAAAAAAAGAACGAAAGTTTAAAAATGAAAGAAATGAAGGAAGAAAAGATAAAAGAAGAAAGGAAGAGAGGGGGAAAAACCTCCAAGTTTCCATATAAAACAGGAATAAGAAATTTGTATAGACAGCGACTGCTCCCTTTAAACCCCACCCTGGTCCTCACCTGGCTAGAATTTTGATTTCCCACCTAATTTCATCAAACTCCTCTTACCATGTTGCAAGATACAGTCTCCGATATTTTCTATTTTATCCCTACTATTCAATTATAATATATTCCACAATGTCTTAATCTATTACATTCTACTGTATTCTATTTTAGAACCCTGCTTTGCAACTAAATTATTTTACCGCTATGACATGCCTTTGAAAAAGGAGCCTGCCAGATGCTAAGGTTGGTGTTCACAAGGTAGAGCCTACTCAGAAAGGGCCAAACAGAAATCTGCTTGAACTGGTTTGCAGCCACTGTGGAAGCTGAGCAGCCTGATTATCACTGGCCATGTCTCCCTTTTCAGTGACTTGTTTTGTTAGCATTCCTTTACCTCTCTGGAGATATGAACTACAATGGTTGTAGAGGCTTCACATAATTCTCATCAATAAATACAGAAGGAATCTTTCCCAGAGTTTCCCTGAAGTTTCGTGTTAATCGGAGAAGCACGGGGTCATATACATCTGCTCAGTGAAGGGAGGCCCTTTTGCAGTCCAGAGCTGCTCAGAAACTTTAACCTAAATTATGCACCAGTTGAAAAGCCCTGTAGTGAGTGAACCACCACAAAAATAAATTGTCAGATGAAAACCACATATCCATCCGTTCCGTCCTGTGACTCAGAGTCAGGTACTCACACAAATTGCCAGTCAAGGCTGTGACAGTAGCGCACGAGGGCTTCCACGAGACTCAATCAGTTAGCAAAAGTGACAGTCCACACAGGAGCATCTAGATGCGTTTATTACGGTATGCCTTTGATATCTAGAGAAATGGGTGGAATGTTTAACTTTAAAATCAGTTGTGATGGCAACTGTTGTAAACAACAGCTTTGACTACTGGCTGGGGGACAAGGCTGATAGCGTCTGTTTAACCGGCAATGTCTGTTAACCAGAGGTGAAGGCTCTCACATTAACAGATTTTTAAGGCTTAGCAGAATATTTAGAACTCAATAAATGTCTGCTGAGTGAATGAATGCACAATTAAAATGTCTTCAGTGGGCTGGGAGCGGTGGCTCATGCCTGTAATCCCAGCACTTTGGGAGACCAAGGCGGGCGGATCACCTGAGGTCAGGAGTTCGAGACCAGCCTGACCAACATGGAGAAACCCCCGTCTCTACTAAAAATACAAAATTAGCTGGGTGTGGTGGTGTGCGCCTGTAATCCCAGCTACTCAGGGGGCTGAGGCAGGAGAATCACTTGAGCCAGGGAGATGGAGGTTGTGGTGAGCCGAGATTGTGCCATTGCACTCCAGCCTGGGCAACAAGAGCAAGATTCCATCTAAAAAAAAAAAAATGTCTTCAACATTTTTAGCTGGATGACGACAGAGGGGAATCCAAAATTCCTTCCATTCTAAACACCAGAGGCCACTTTGAGAAAATGTTCCTCCCACGCTCACTTCTTCCCGGGCTCTCCATGAGTCCCGCCAGGGCCTCTAATAACTTCCCTTCCGTGACTCAAAACGCTGCTACTAGAATGTCAACTTTGCAGACCCCAAGCCCGTCCACCCCAATCTCTTCTTCCTGGAATCTTGTACCCCAGCTGGAGCAAATCTTTGAACTCATCGATGCCTCAATCCATCAGCCTCCCTCTTTCTCCTCACCCACTGTTATCTTCCCTAAGAAGATGAGTGGTTGCCCCTCCCTGCCCTTCCTACTGATGTTCCATAGAAATACAGCCCCCAGGTTTATCTTGACAAATGACTGTGCAGAATAGATTCTCTGTATTGAAGCTAACCATGAAGGAAAATGTCATTTGACGGTTTCCAGGAGTATCCCTTAAAATGTATCTTTTCCACTTCATTTTTGTGTCCCTTCTTATCCTGCTGCTTGGAATGTGGATGTGATGACTGGTGCTCTGGGTGCCTCTTTGGGCCATGAGGGTAAAGGTTAGGGATGGCAGAGTCTGGGTGTCTCAGGAACACATGTACCTGGGCTGCCCTACTATGTCTTGGTCACCCACCTCCTGATTTTAATGTGAAAGAAACAACAGGCTGGGTGCAGTGGCTCACACCTGTAATCTCAACACTTTTGGAGGCTGGGGAGGGTGGATCACCTGAGGTCAGGAGTTTGAGATCAGTCTTGCCAACATGGCAAAACCCCATCTCTACTAAAAATACAAAAAAAAAAAAAAAAAAAAAAGCCAGGTGCGGTGGTGCACACCTATAATCCCAGCTACTGAGGAGGCTGAGGCAGGAGAATTGCTTGAACCCAGGAGGCAGAGGTTGCAGTGAGCCAAGATAGCACCATTGCAGTCCAGCCTGGGTGACAGAGTGAGACTCTGTCTCAAAAAAGAAAAAAGAATAATAATAACAAAAACCCTTCAATTGTATTCAAGACCCTTTAGTTTTGGTCTTCGTTACTCAGAGAAGAACCTGATCCTAGCTGAAATATTATTCATCTCACCTTGCCCAACTCTCTCTGGCTGAACTCCCCTGGCAAATCCCAACCCTGGTCAAAATGTCATCCACACCCACCTAGGGTTAGTGTTAGGTTTAGGGTTAGAGGTTAGGGTTAGGGGGTAGGGTTAGGGGTTAGGGTTAAGGCTTAGGGGTTGGAGTTGGATTTAGGGTTAGGTGTTAGGGTTAGGGTTAGGGTCATAGTAAGGCTTAGGGGTTATGGTCAGGGTCAGGGTTTAGGGTTAGGGTTAGGGTTCGGTTAGTCTTATGTTTACCGTCAGGGTTGTTAGAATTAGGGTAGGTGCTTGGGTTAGTGCTAAGGGTTAGCATTAGGGTTAGGGTTAGGGTTATGGGTAAGGGGTAGTGTTAGGGTTAGGGTTAGGCTCCCAACCATGCCTGTAACTCAGCAGTGGAATCAGGAAGGGAAGGTAGCCTGCCCCTTCCTGCCACTGTGATGACAGCTTCACGTTGTTCAGGCCCCAATCTTAGGTGCACCCACACTCCCACCTGCAGCTCCCTGCACCTTCACTGTCTCTGTCTCACTCCACAGGCCTCCCCAACAGAGGTACACACTCTCTGCTAACAATCCTTCCTCACACTCCATTAAGAAAATGGAAAGATTTGTTTAAGACCATCCTGGTTTTTCCAACACAGTCACTACCCGCACACTGCATTGCCACCCACACTTGTGCATTCCTCGTACTACTGTAAGTTGTCCTGCCCTCGGCAAAGGTCCAATCCTCCCCTTGCGATTTCAGCCCAGCCAAGCCCTCCTTGTCTTTTCAAGTAGGCAACTGACAATTTTCCTTCCCCTTCTGCAGGATGAGTGTCCCTCTTCTCTAGCATCGTCATCTGCAAACCCACATGGTTTAGTAACCTCTGTCATTTAAACAAAACAGAGGAAGACCCGCTTTCACCGCACACACACCTCTCTCCACAGTCCCATGGCTCTGCTAATCTTTGTGCGCTTGCCCCTTAGAGAATCACCGCTCCTTGTCCTCTCCGGCTCCCCACCCACTCCAAACGTCTGCTCTGGTCATGTCCCAGGGAAACTGCTCTCGCCAGCCAAGCCCCAGGGACACCACGATTCCAGAGCCAGCAGTGGCATCTCAGTTCTGAAGCTGCTTGACCTAGCAGTGTTAAGCCCCTTGGTTGCTCAGTACCTTTCTCCTGAAACACTTTCATCTCCTTCAGATTTTTCTCACATGTGACTGGCTACTCTGCAGTTCCCTGGTTCTCTTCCTGGACTTGTCTTCTACAGAGGCAGGCACCTAGATCACCATTCCTTTCTCTGTGCTGGGTCACAGGGCCTTCAACACGGCTCTCTCTAGAGGCTGTCTAGAGTCCTGTTCCCCCAAATTCTGTGTGCTCGGATCTTACCACGTACTTGTCATCTCCCTGGCTTGGGGTGTCCCTGAAGATCTTCTTCTCTGAGTTTTCTCAGTAAACCAGCTGATAATTTAATTTATCCTGGTCCCTCCCTCTTTCTTTTAGTCTGAATACTTAATCTTTGAGCAAGCCTATCAACTTTGAGATCGCACTGAGTCAGAGCACTTCCCTGTATTGCTAATATCATGCCTTACTCGGAGTCACCGACATCTCTCTTGCCCAGGCTACAGAGCACTTTTCACAACCTTGTTCTCTGCTTGCCCTTTCCCCTGTTTTCCTGTCTGCCTGTCCCTGTCCCCCTTTCCTAGATTATAAGCACTATGGGCACCTTCATGCCCTTCCCCTCACCCCCCACCATGGCCCTGGCATCTTGAGCAGCTCTGGGGAACCTAGTAGGCCTCAGTTTTTGTTCATGGAGTCAACAACAAATTAGTACATTGCGAAGTGCATCAACTGCATCTTGGTCTCAAAGCCGGCCCAGCTAAACTGCAGCCGTTCGTGTGTTTGGGGGGCTATACAAGGAAGCTTGCAGTGGTTCAAAGAGTGATGCCATGAAATACCATCTTCTGTGGGATTCTCTGGCCTCAGGCAAAGTGTGGAGAGGCAGCAGCAGGCTGGCAGCAACTCTAGAAACAAGGGCAGAGGAGGCCCGTCACGTATCTTCCTTCCTTCCTTCTTTCCTTCCTTCCTTCCCTTGTTTCTTTCCTTTCCTTTTTTCTCTTTCTTCCTCCCTCCCTTCCCTCCTCTTTCTTTCTCTTTCTTCCTTCCTTCCTGCCTGCTTGCTTTCTTTCTTTCTCTTTCTTTCTTTCTTTCTTTCTTTCTTTCTTTCTTTCTTTCTTTCTTTCTTCCTTCCTTCCTTCCTTCCTTCCTTCCTTCCTTCCTTTCCTTCTTTCTTTCTCTCTTTCTTTCTTTCTTTCTTTCCAGAGTCTCACTCTGTCACCCAGGCTGGAGGGTGGTGTCATGATCTCAGCTCACTGCAACCTACACCTTTCAGGTTGAAGCAATTCTCATGCCTCAACCTCCTGAGTAGCTGGGGTTACAGGTGCACGCCACCACACCAGCCTAATTTTTGTATTTTTAGTAGAGATGGGGTTTCACCATGTTGACCAGGCTGGTTCAAACTCCTGAGCTCAAGTGATCTGCCCAGCTCAGGCTCCCCCAGTACTGGGATTACAGGTGTGAGCCACTGCACAGAGCTGTGTCACGCGTGTTCAACACAGGCCAACCGTGTGTGTGTTCAATGCGTTACATTTTACACGATGCCAGCATTTGGGCCTTGCATTGATCATCTTCTCCTTTGTGTGCTTTTCTTCTCATTTGGGTTTGAAATTTATGGGCAGTCCTTCATCCTGCTTTACAAACATGTTGATTATGGCAGCCCCTTGCAAATGCATTGCGAATTCTCCCTTGAGCAGCTAAAGCTTTCAAGTCAGGGCACAGCCTTTTTATTGCTCTGAATTCCTTTTCAAAGTCAATTTGTAAAAAGAAATCAGCCTCAGTTAATCGAATTTGCCTTTCTATTCAATGTGTATTTGATGTGTGGAATCTTTCCAGAAGCATGGTAACATTTTGTTTTATTAGAGAGTAGCTTCCACTACTGGTTTCAGAGAACTTTCCGGCTCCTTCCTCAGGAACTCGCTTTTAGATCAGCCATGGAGACTTCAAACTCCAGGACTCTTAGCAAAGGGCGTGTGAAGCAGCATTTGTTTTGCTGCTGCTGTGGACTCTCAGCTCCCTTTGATGTCTCCTTGTTCTTGGAAGTGTACATCAGCTCCCCCGACGTCTTAGCGGCCTGGGACTGAGGGAGGAGAATCGCTCTATGAGAAACAGGGAACTTACCCCGGTCGAACAAACAAACGACAAAAATCTCCTTAGCAGAGGAGCAGCAGCGTCTTCGAGCCATCCTTCCTCGGAGCCGTGCTGTGGTGAGACATCCCAGCACTCTTCCTCTTCCCCTGGGATTCCAAGAAGTTGTTTTTTTATTTCATTTTTTAATGTTTTTCAGCTTAACTGAGGATTCATTGACAAATAAAAATAGTATATATTCAAGGTGTAGAATGTGATGTTTTGATATACATATACATTGTAAAATGATTACCCCAATCAAGCTAATTAACACATCCACCACCTTCCCTTTGTGTATGTGTGTGTCGTGACAACACTTAAAATCTACTTTCTCAGCAAATCCCAAGTATATAATACATTGTTGTAAACTATAGTCACCACGCGGTACCTTGGTTCTCTAGAATCCATTCCTCTTATAAGAGAAAGTTTATGCCCTTCGATCAACAGCTCCCCATCTGCCCATCCCCTGGATCCTGGCAACCTCTGTTCTATTCTCTGCTTTTGTGAATCAACATTTCTAGACTCCACATGTGAATGAGATCATGCAGTGTTTGTCTCTCTGCACCTGGCTTATTTCACCTAACATATGTCCTCCAGGTTCATCCACGCTGCCACAAATGGGCAAGATCCTCTTCCTTTTTAAAGCTGAGTAATATTTCATGGTACACATATATGTGCATACGTATATCACAACAAGAAAAAAAATTTTTTTAAGATGCAGTCTCTCTCTGTCACCCAGGCTGGAGTGCCATGGCACGATCTCAGCTCACTGCAGCCTCCACCTCCCGGGTTCAAGTAATTCTCCTGCCTCAGCCTCCCGAGTAGCTGGACCTGCAGGCATGGCCACCACGTCTGGTTAATTTTTGTATTTTTAGTAGAAATGGGGTTTCACCATGTTGGTCAGGCTGGTCTCGAACTCCCAGCCTCAGGTGATCCTCCTGCCTTGGCATCCCAAAGTGCTGGGATTATAGATGTGAGCCACCGCACCAGCCAACAAGGACAATTGTTGTGTCAGCAGATAAACAGGACAGAGTGTTCTTTAATATTTTCCACAGTTATAGATTTAAGAAACAGGTTTTGTGTTTTGTTGAAAGGTTGGAGAACAGTGATGAAACTACTAAATTTTCTGAGTGGAGGTTTGACAGAATATTTTGTTATGTGCCTGGACACTTGCTGTCACTGTACAAGATATTAGGGTTCCTGTGAAATTCTCTGTACAGTTGAGATACGTCCCTAACCAAACGCAGAGATGCTGAGAGAGAGAGGGATCAAAAGAGCTCACACTTGTCATCACAACACTTTGAAAGGCCGGGGTGAAAGGATCGCCTGAACCCAGAAGACAGCCTGGGCAACATAGTGAGACTCCATCTTCACAAATAAAAACAAAAACTGAAAAACAAAGCTGCCTTACAGACTCCCTTGTTGGACAGATGGGAAAAGGGGCTCCTGTTGGGAGTGTAGAGCCCTGTGCACCTGCGGCCCTGCAGTGGGGGAAGCTCTTGATTTAGGGGACCTCTCACATCATTTCTCCTGGTTAGGTCACCAGTTCTGCCCAGTCCCTAGTTCCCCTTGTTTCTTCCCTAAAACATTCCAAGGCATGTGTCTTCCAGAGGTTGTCACTATGGCATACAGACTCCAAACTTGCAAACACATAACACGGTGCAGATATCTGCCCATGATGAAAGGGGCTTGCTTCTACCTACCACATTAGTCCTTTCTTAAGACTGCCTCAGTAAGTGAGCCGCTATAGGCCATAGACTGTGCTGTGATGCTGTGATATCAAGGCCTGGTAGGCTGGTGTCTTAGTCATGTGGGCTGCTGGAACAAAATACTATAGACTGCATCTCAGCCTAAACAACACACATTTATTTCTTGCCATTCTGGGGCCTGTAAGTTAGAGATCAAGGCTCCAGCAGATCAGGTGTCTGGCGAGGGCCTGCTTTCTGCATCATAGACGGCCCTGCCTTCCCGTGGTGTCCTCACAGGGAGGAAAGGGTGAGGGAGCCCTCATGGGTCTCTCTTATAAGGGCACCAATTCTCTCTTATAAGGGCCCCACCCTCATGACCCCATTGCCTCCCAAGGCCTGACCTCCTGATAACATCACCTTGGAGGTGAGGATTTTGACCTATGCATTTTGGGGGAACACAAACATTTAGATCATGATAGGTGGTGTGGAACTGGGGTTCCTGGATTCAGGACAGCAAGGAGGCTCAGCAAGGCCTGAAGTGAAATTGGCTTTCTTTTTTTTTTTTTGAGACAGAGTCTCGCTCTGTCACCCAGGCTGGAGTGCAGTGGCACGATCGCGGCTCACTGCAAGCTCTGCCTCCTGGGTTCATGCCATTCTCCTGCCTCAGCCTCCCGAGTAGCTGGGACTACAGGCACCCACCACCACGCCCAGCTAATTTTTTGTATCTTTAGTAGAGATGGGGTTTCACCGTGTTCGCCAGGATGGTCTCAATCTCCTGACCTAGTGATCTGCCCACCTCGGCCTCCCGAAGTGCTGGGATTATAGGCATGAGCCACCACGCCCAGCCTAATTTTTGTATTTTTCATAGAGACAGGGTTTTGCCATGTTGGCCAGGCTGGTCTCGATCTCCTGACCTCGTTATCTGCCCTCCTCGGCCTCCCAAAGTGCTAGGATTACAGGCATGAGCCACCACACCTGGCCTGAAATTGGTTTTCTTTTGATATCTGGATACCTCTAAATCCTTTGGCTCTGACTTAGTCAGGACTATCCAAGGAAATCTACCACACAGGAAGTGCTGGACTTCATCCGACTCATGAGAAGTAAGGACTTTTTAAAGTTTTCCTTCTGACAATGAAGCTCCCTCAAAGCCGTGACATCCTCCCAGCTCCCTACCAGCCTGGACTGTCTCCCTTTTTATGCAAAAGGAATCTTCTGGCTCCCTTCTCAAAAGTAAGATCCACCCGGACACAACAGGACACTGAGTCAGAGTCTCACTCTCACCACAGCTACACCATGAACTCTGCCCAGGACGGCAGGTCCCGTGTGTACATAACCATGACCATGTCGGCCACAAGCACCGTGAGTATGGCGTGGGTTGCCCTCTTCCCTGTCTCCCTGCTGGACACCCACTCACCCCTCAGTGCCTGCAGAGAAGTCCCCCCAGGAGTCCGGGCCTGGGGCCTCGTGGCCCTGGGGCGTTTGTGGCAACCCCAACGTGAGCTCTCTGCGACTGCACGCACAGGTGTGCAGCCCACACAGCCCTACCGTGAGCTCTTGGACTGGGGCTCATCCATCGCTGCACCTGTAACACTGGGCATCTTTCCCTGTAAACAGGAGGCATCGGTTTAATAAGCATTGATTTCATTTAACAAGTTTGTATTAAGTAATCTCTGTGCACCTAAGTCCTAGGAATACGGCTGAAAAATGGTAAAAAAGCATCCAGGCGCTTGTAAATTGACATTCGAATCTCATTTGCATTCTAATCAGTAAGTAAATTAATAAGCAAGTGAGCAATTTCAAATACATTATGAAGAAAAACCAACAACGTGATAGATGGGGATGGAGGGTGGGGGTGGGAACTGTTTTTGATGGAATATTTTGGGGGATGCTTCTCAGAGTCTGAGTGAGATGTGGGCAGAGAGAAGGAGCCAGCCAAGTGGGAGATAAGAAAGGTTTTTCTTGCAGAGGGGGCCTCTAGAAACCCTAAGCCAGGATCAGCTTGGAATGCTCCAGAAACAGAAAGGATGGCAGTGTCCCTCGAGAGCTCAGTTGGGGAGTGGAGAGAGAGAGATGAGTTTATAGACAAAAGCCTTCACACCTGCCTTCTCGGGGGTCCAGGGGGGATCTTGAGGGTCCAGGAAGAAGCGTGGGGCTTACTTGAAGAAAATGGGAAGCTGTGGAGGGTTATAAATGGGAGGGATACAATTTTTTTAGGTTTTGCAAAGGACACACTGGATGCAACGTATTAGGAGAGAAGTTGACATGGATGGACATTTTTGAACTGATGTTAAAATAAAACATTTGATTCCTTTTTCTGTACCTTAATGAACGCAGATGAACATACCCATTGTGTTAGTCCATTCTCATATTGCTGTAAAAAAAATACCTGGGACTGGGTAATTTATAAAGAAAAAGGTTTTATTGGCTCACGGTTCCACAGGCTGTACAGGAAGCATAGCGGCTTCTGCTTCTGCGGAGGCCTCAGGAAACTTACAATCATGGCAGAAAGCAAAGGAGAGGCCGGCACATCTTACATGGTTGGAGCAGGAGGAAGAGAGAGCAATGGGGGAGGTGCCACACATTTTTAAACAACCAGATCTAACAGGACCTCAAAATAGGGACGACAGCACCCAGGAGGATGGTGTGAGACCATGAGAAGCCACCTCCATGGCCCGGTCACCTCCCACCAGGCCCACCTTCAGCATTGGGGATTACATTTCAACATGAGATTTGGGTGGGGACTCAGAGTCCAACCATATCACCCCCTCCTGTCTTGAAATGCCGGGGCTCCCTCCCCAGCCCCACCTGAAGGCAAAGTTCTAGAACCACCCTGAGACAATGAGCCAGTTGCTTCAAACTGAGCATGAAAGGACTCAGTGTCCAGAGCAAAGGAAATACATAAAGTGCCTAAATGGGCCTAATGGGATCTTAGTAATCAACTATATCATCATCTGTACATTTTCCATATTATGGTGGGAACACTTTGTAGCCAGCCTAGCTCCCCTCCTGTTCCTGTTAGAATTTTGTTCTTAGAATAAATTCACATCCGTCCCCTGGTGCCAGGGTTCAGGCTGTGTTGCACTTTTCATTATAAGCCATGTTTACCGAAGGTTTACAACTTGGCTGTAAAAACTGGTTGGCACCGAAACTGGAAACTTGGCATGAACAAATTGGCATAAACATTGGCCGGAAGCAGTTTTTCTATCTAAATCTGAGAAAAACAGACTAGGTCATTTTCAAGTTATTTGTGTTATTCATGCATAAATAAAATGAAGCCTGACAGCTTCAAACAGTTGTTTGCTTTTGCACTCTCCAAAAATAGATTGGATCCAAGAAAAGTAACATTTGGTAAACAAATACTCCATGACGGACTGTAAAAAAAACGAAAGGAAAAAAGAGTGGAGTGCAGTACATTAAATAGAACGGGAAGATGGAAGCGTTTCAAAAGTCACTTTGTGTCAGAAAGTGGAGTCAGGAAAGGTATTATTAGGTGATTATGTGGTTTCTAGAGGCAAATTTAGATAGTCCCCTGGACTCTAAATTAATAGTGTACGCAAGCAGAAGACAAGCTTTCAAATAACGTAATTTTTTTTTTTGAGATCTGAAGCACATCTAAACACACAAGGTAACTAAATATATGATGTTCAGGCACGGAAGAACCAAGCGATTTCTAAATATGTTTTCTAACAGCAGTAGGCTTGGCCCGTAAAACAAACAAAAAAAAGTTTAAGAACTGGGGGAAGAAAAAATATACATATAAAAGATATATTAAAACATCTTGGTTAAAAACAACAGCATCAGTGTCTGAAGCCCCTTTCCCCTCATCTGTGTATCGAATTAAGTTTAGAAATGCAATTTGTGGGTTTTGAATTCCAGCAGCCAGTAGCAGCTCTCTAAAGAGGGAAAGTGATGGTGCCGACCGCTCCCCAAAGAATGCCTTTTTGGCAAATTTAAAAGTCAGCCTTGACGTCAAGTGACTCCTGAGAAGGCTCCGCATTGAGTTCTGTGAAGCGTGGGCAGATCGGACTTTCACTCTCGAAACTCTGTCGGGGGATGACTACAGACACAGTTTAGGGCAAAATAAAAGCAAGCCAATTCAAACAGAAAGTAAAAATAAGTCAGAGAGCAAAGAACGTGGAGGATGGACCAGGCCTGCTGGGGCCTGCGCTCTGTAACAAGCGCCCTTTGGGGAAGGAGTGGTCTCACAGGCTTGCTTTTTATTGCTGTTCCTTCCTAACGGTTGTTAGCAGCAGTTAAATCCATATGGTTGTTCTTGGCAAAATGTATCTTGTCCTCTATTTGTAAAGTGTTGTTTCACCAAACTATAGGCAGAGTAATGGAATTCTATCACTGGAAGTGGGAGAATTTCCACCTGGGGATTTCACCCGAATGACACCCTTTGGCCATTACCTGGCTCTTAGGATCAGCATGGGTCCATCCACGTGGTAATTCACGCTAACAATTATCTTGGGACACATCTCAAAACTATTAACTCCCCAGAATGATCCACGGTGTTGATTCTCGGGTGGACGTTCCCAGTGAGTGTTTCCTCCTGCAGAGAAAGCTATGAAATCACTTTTCACCCTAATATCAAGATTGTTCCAGCTGGGCGCGGTGGCTCACGCCTGTAATCCCAGCACTTTGGGAGGCTGAGGCGGGCGAATCACAGGAGGCCAGGAGTTCTCGAGTAGCCTGGGCAACATGGCGAAACCTGGCCTCTACTAAAATTACAAAAATTAGCTCGGCATGGTGGCACCTGCCTGTAATCCCAGCTACTCAGGAGGCTGTGACAGGAGAATCGCTTGAATCCAGGAGGCAGAGGTCGAAGTGAGCAGAGATGGCGCCAGCCTGGATGACAGAGCAAGACCCCGTTTCAAAAAAAGAAAAAAAAAAAAAAAAGATTGTTCCTATAGCAATTATAGCAATGCCATGTCATTGAGGATTCCAACTTGTCATGTGCTTCCTGGATAGGTTTTTACACTCTAGAGAGTTCACTTCCACATTGAGAAGTATGAATAAACACGTGCAGTGACTCCTTTGAGGTTATTCTTTAGGGATTAAGAAATTAAAGACCTAGGGCACACTATAACAACTCAGCAATGAACAGGCCTCATAGAAATGAGATTGGGAACCCCTCAGCATTTCTGCAGAATTTGCAGTTATTTCTAAGTATATTCCCTCCAGGTGCACAGTTAACTAATCTCACCAGTCCCATAGATTCCTTGAGGGACTGGTTTACATCTTATTTTTGTATTCAGTTCCTAACACAGTGCCTGATACTCTCCAGGGCTTCGGCAAAGTACTGATGCTATGATATGGGTAAGCGTTTCCATCTATAAATAGAGAGAGAGAGAGAGAGAGGTGCTCTGGTTTTGTTTTCTTTTAACAGACTGGCGAAGAAAAATGTTTGGAGGCTAAAATAAAATTTGCACCGATCAGCATAAATGAGTGAGTTGTCTGGAAATGCCACATGGTACATCTGAAATGCTGTATCTACAGGGAGCAGGTGCCTGGTGAAGAGGGACTGTTTGGACACTATGATCAGAGAGAACTGATGACTTCTACAACAGTCTGCTCTTCAGCTCAATATTCCACCACCAACAGACCTTGGGTTTTGGGGAGTTAATGGGGCACTCAGATGATTAGTGATGGAAACTCCAGGGGAAGTAAGGGTGGGGAAGAAGCGTAGCTTGTAAAAAATTTCCCGTCTTTCAGTCCTCAACTTACAACTGGGGGAAAAGTATTACATTTTAAATCCAACCCACAGAAAGGAAAATTCATCAAAATCTCCAAGCCGAATGGGATCTGTGACCCTTTCCATGAAGACAGATCAGATAGGCCTGGTGCAGCTTTCTGCTCTGCTCCCCAGAACTGTGCAACGTGAGGTCCTTAGGCCATTCCTGCTGCATGAATGCGCATTCTTTGTTTTGGAACCCAGAGTGTAGGAACTAGTCGCTTTGACGGAGAATCAGGCTGGCCCTGCATCCATGTTAGACATTGCTGTCCTTTTCTTAAGGTTTCTTCATTGTTACATAGTACATCTTGGGAAATGAAACAGAAAGCTAACTGCAGTGTTAATTCTTGGAACTGGCACGAAAACGAAGAGGACAAGTGACACAGCGGAAGAGCTTATGTTTCGGAATCAAAGACCTGGATTCATTTTCTACCCCTGTACTTGCAGGATTTGTGCAAGATTTTGACCTGTTACTTAAGCCATCTGAGCCCCAAGGATCCTGATCATAAAATGAGGCTACTTCTTCCTACCTCTGGACAATGTATGGATGGGCTGGGGGCAGAAAAAATTGCCCTGGAAGTCCTCTTTCTTTTCTGGTGCATATCTTCCCCACCAGCAGACTCGGGGGCCTGGACCTCCAAATGTATCCTGACTCCAAGCTGTATGATTCCTTTTCTTTCCAAGCCACAACCGTCTCCATTCTGGATGGCATCCATGTGCTCCTAAAGCTCTCCAGCTTCCTCTCAGACTTCCCGACCATCTCTTCCCCGGGGCACCGTGGGATCCAACGGCATGAACCACATCACCTTATGCCTACTGAAGGCCCTGCCTGGCTTCCTAACGCTCTGCAGACAAAAGAACCCATGAATGTCCAAGCAGAGGCTGGGCCCTGCCAGGTTCTGGCCTCCTTCACCCCTCCCCTCTGCCCATGCCCCGCACATCCTGGCCTTACACCTTCAGCTGCCCTGAAACACACCAGGTGCCCTCTGGCCTCCTCTGGCCCCGCCCCCCCTGCCCCCAGCCCTTGCCACAGACCTCCCATGCCTGGCGCTCTCAACGTTTATTTCTCATGTAGAATCTCTCCTCACTGGAGACGTGAGATTGAGTCTTGATCTTTCAAACCAAAGGAGCCTCCACACCTCTCTCCCCACCAAACGCTCTATCCATTTCCTTTGTATCACTCACCTGAAATCTGTCTGTATTTGTCAGTGCCCCCAGAGTGAAAGTGCAGGGCCCTACATGAGCCCAGAACGTGCTCTTCCCCGAAAGTCTGGGAGAGAAGAGGCTCCTGGAGGCTTGTGAAGCCCACCTGCATTGCAGGTGTGACAGCCAGCAGGGCCCCTCCTGCACCCCGTCCCTGTGCCGTGCCCGGTGCCATGAAACCACTGGACAACTATGAGACGATTGAGCTCATTATTATAAAATAATCACATTTTTCTACTATAAACTTATAGTAATATTCCAGTTTAGACAGAACGAAGAGCATCCAGAGAAACTGAACAATGAGCTCCTGAGATGGACCGTGATTCCCGCGTATGGCTTGGATGGTCGCATGGCAAGATGTGCACACAAGCAAGTGATTAGTGAATTGTGAATGCTTCTGGCAAGTGTTCTGGGTGGAATGTATTTTCAGAGCTTTGTAAATTACCTAATTCCTTTTGCGAAAGAACATTAATGATGCGGGGAGGCCAGTTACATTTTCAGTTATACTTTATTGCATTTTAAAGGGAAATTATCTATTACGGTTGAATTTGCAAAGCTGGGTATTTCCAAAGGTCATGGGATTTGTGCCCTACAGCAGGAAAGGCACACAGTAGAGCCAACTCTTTACTGCCTGTCTGAAGGGTGACTTCGTCTGTTACCTGATTTTGATGGCATCCCCAGGTTCACAGCCAGTCTGCCTCACTTCCCCTTAGTGGGTGCGTGGCCCGTGGACAGAGGGTGAAGACACAGATGTGGAAGTGCTGGAATCTCAGCCTCGAGACACCCTGCAGCAATGCCGGACAGGATGAGAGAGTTGTAGGCAGAAATGAGTCGAGCCAGGGCTGCAGGAATGACTCTCAGGACGTGACACCGTTTTCCATATCACAAAATACAGGAGAAAGCTGTGCTTTAGGTGGCACAGTTTACAAGGGGTCCAATCTGTTAAATGTGGAATGCTTCAGTCTTAGTTCTTGGCTGCTTTCTCACAAGAAGAGCCCAAGGATTGCCAAAGCTAAGGCAGACGTTCCTCTTCCCTCTCACCTGAGCCGGCCAGCCCAGCAGGAGTGAGTAAGGAAGTGGCGTGACTCTGAGTGCTTGGAGAAAATGGCCAGGCATGCTGCTGGGGGGCTCCACAATTGAACCCAAAACCTACTCTCCTCATCTGTTTTGTGTTGCTTAGAATACCTGGACCTGGGTAACTGAGAATAAATAAAATGTATTTCTTACGGTTAGGGAGGCTGAGAAGTCCAAGGTTGAAGGGTCACATCTGTTGAGGGCCTTTTTCTTGGTGGGGCCCCTCTCTGCAGAGTCCCAAGATGGCACGCTGCATCACATGGCGAGGGGCTTGAGAGTGTTAATGTGTTAGCTCTGGTCTCTCTTCCTCTTCTCACACAGCCACAATTTCCCCACTGGTGACAGCCCATTCATCCATTAGCCCATGAAAGTATTAATCCACTGGTCTGGTGCAGTGGCTCACACCTGTAATCCCAGCACTTTGGGAGGCCAAGGTGGACAGATTGCCTGAGGTCAGGAGTTCGAGACCAGCCTGGCCAACAGGGTGAAACCTCTTCTCTACTAAAAGCACAAAAATTAGCCAGGCATGGTGGTGCACACCTGTAGTCCTGGCTACTCCAGAGGCTGAGGCAGGATAATTGCTTGAAACTGGGAGGTGGAGACTGCAGTGAGCCGAGATCACATCACTGCACTCCAACCTGGGCGATAGAGCAAGACCCCATCAAAAAAAAAAGGAAGAAAGGAAGAAAGGAAGGAAGAAAGAAAGAGAGAGAGAAAGAAAGAAAGAAAGAAAGAAAGAAAGAAAGAAAGAAAGAAAGAAAGAAAGAAAGAAGCTAAGAAAGAAAGAGAGAAGAAAAAGGAAAGTATTAATCCACTCACAAGAACAGAGCCCTCTTGACCTAATCACCTCTCAAAGGCCCCACTTCTAAATACTGCGGCCCTGGGGATTGAATGTCAACATGAGTTTTGGAGGGGACAAATATTCAAGCCACAGCGCCTTCCTGCTTCTTTTCCCACCTGCCATTCCTTGGCAGGTGTATCAGGCTCATAACTCATGGCTCAGTTTCTTCAAGCTGTTTCTTTCAGCTCTGATGCCACCCCCTTCCTGCTCAGCCTCCAGGGCTCTTGCCAAATGTCATAGGTGCAAGGGCGTCTTTCCTGAGCCTCCCCTGGAATGGAGACATTAGCTTCCCTTTAGCCTCCAAGCATGTTGCTGCCTTTGGATTCTGGCCCTCACGTGATTCTCACCGTTCCTCGGCCACCCTGGTTGTGCAGGCCTTCCTAGCACATGGTGTCAGGAAAAGCGAGGCTTGATGCCAAGCCTAGCACTCATAGATGCCATCCCCAAGCTCCCAAAGGCTCTCCCCATCCCGAGTACTCGAAGACTTCATTTCGGTCATGGAATTTCCTTCTACAACAGCTTCCTCCTGCACTGTGGATATAAGCTCATGTTTACACATTTCCTTCTGCAGGCTTGTAAATCTCCTGTGCACAAAAACAGGCCTCATTTGGTTCCTTACAGCACCTGGGAGGATATTTAGTGCATAATTGTGTTCAATAAAAGTTAGTTGAGAAAATATGAAATGAAGTAGGGGAAGAGCTCATTCTCTTTAGCACAAAGCAGATACATCTTTTCTACCCCAAGAAAGAAATATGTTTGCCCAACTATTTCAACATGAATTAATCCATCATGATTCATAGTTTATGTAGTTCTTCCTAGATAGATCAAATCAAATCAAAGTCTCATTTCTTTTAATGTAGCAGGGCACAGTTGACACCAGTATACTGCAACCTAAGGAAAGGCAAATGGTCTGGAGGGAATACATGCACAGACATAATTTTTTGTTTATTTATTTATTATTATTATTTTTTTTGAGACGGAGTCTCGCTCTGTCTCCCAGGCTGGAGTGCAGTGGCGCAATCTCGGCTCACTGCAAGCTCCGCCTCCAGGGTTCACACCATTCTCCTGCCTCAGCCTCCCGAGTAGCTGGGACTACAGGCGCCGCCACCACGCCCGGCTAATTTTTTGTATTTTTAATAGAGACGGGGTTTCACCGTGTTAGCCAGGATGGCCTCGATCTCCTAACCTCGTGATCTGCCCGCCTCGGCCTCCCCAAGTGCTGGGATTAGAGGCGTGAGCCACCACGCCCGGCCCAGACATAATTTTTAAAATGAGCCTTCTACTCTTTCTCACCCCTCCCTTTCTCCTTCTCCTGGTCGCAGCTCATTCCACCCAACAAGTTGACTCTCTATCAAACAATATGTCACTTGAAAGGAGGCAGGATTTCTATATTTACTTGGGAATCTACAGACTATAAAAAGCCCTTTATTTTGACGGCTAGCAAGGCATTTGCTATATTTATAATGCATGATTGCCATTTTTCTGC
The DNA here is from genome assembly GCF_009828535.3 of Hylobates moloch. Taxonomy (NCBI): domain Eukaryota; kingdom Metazoa; phylum Chordata; class Mammalia; order Primates; family Hylobatidae; genus Hylobates; species Hylobates moloch. Next base: position 3,764,445 of record NW_026652277.1, on the reverse strand, counting down.
AGGTATTCTTTTTCCCATTTAGAGTAACATCATTCAGAACTCCAATGTCTCATCTTTGTGTCATCCAGAGCGCCACGTAGAGTGACTGTGAAGTCAGTAGATGGGTAAATTGCATTCATCAATTTTAAATGTCATTGTGATATATCTTTTCAATATGTGTAATAATATATAAAATACATATGGAATCTAGTTACAGTCAAGTTGACAGTCTCTCATGGGGACAATTTAAGTATTAAAAGCTGTAAATATGTATTTACTAGTCCCTTATTTTGCTGTTGTGTGTTTTGGTAATTTCTCTTACAATTCTCTTGATAACTGCTTTAGTCTCTGAGCATAGTGAGTGTTATATATTTATTTATATATTTGTATTTTTTTCATTGTAAACTCAGTTAAAACATAAGGGAATCAGGGCAAAAGCAAGACAAAACTTTTCCTGTTGAAATGCAAATAAGTAGATAATGTAAACCCAGACCAAAATGCACCTTATATGCTTTTATGTGCACAGTTAATGATGCTTGCGCAGCACATAGAACAGCCAGGCACTGGGCCAGCTCTATGAAGATGGATGGTTATCACCAGATATTGCTGGACTTAAAATAGTATAGTATGTCTGTGTGTGTGTGCGTGTGTGTGTGTTTAAATGTGCACATACACGCTGAGGTATGTGTTTATTTTTCTGGAAAAATAATCAAGGAAAAGCAACAATTTGGGGGGAAGAATGTGATGAAGGGAAAAGTTTATTTTATAGCTGTCTAGTCTGCTTAAATGTTCTATGTGAAGGGCACTTATTGTTAACCATGAAAAAAGTCAGTACAAGTTATCTTGGTGCAATCAAAATCACACACCTCTGTATTTTAAAATCAACTAAAATCGATGGTGTTTTGGGGGGTTTTGTTTTGAGACAGAGTCTTGCTCTGTCTCCCAGGCTGGAGTGCAGTGGCACTATCTTGGCTCATTGAAGCTTCTACCTCCTGGGTTCAAATGATTCTCCTGCCTCAGCCTCCCGAGTAGCTGGGACTACAAGCGAGTGCCACTAAGCCTGGCTAATTTTTGTATTTTTAGTAGAGATGAGTTTTTGCCATGTTGGCCAGGCTGGTCTCGAACTCCTAACCTTAAGTGATCCTCTTGCCTTGGCCTCCCGAAGTGCTGGGATTTCAGGAGTGAGCCACCACACCCGGCCCTAAAAAAAGTTATTTTAAAATAACTAAGTTATGACCTATTTGGGGCTTTGATTACTAGATAAGTATATGAAGGTAGAGAATTTACTCAAGTCTTACACATTCTTTTAACACCTTTCCTGTCCTTTGTAGGTTGACATCGCTATTTCCACTGACTTGCTGAATATTCTGTAGCATGAAGTAGAGAGTTGCTTTGCAGATCTTCCATGCTGGTGCCGGATGCTCTAGATTCTTCACCAGGTGGAGGCAGTGGGCAGGCCACCATGTGCTCTAAGCACCCAGCATAACTGAGCCAGCCCTGCTGCTGAAGGGAATCCCAGGAGACAAAAATCACCTGCTTTGGTTGCTGGCACCTTCATCACCCAGGAATTTTATAGTTAGTGTGCTAACTGCTCCGAAGCTTATAATCATTTTTACAGTCACCTACCGCTTTACAGATGCGTGAAGGAAAATATGAGCTCAGACACACCGCCAGGTCAGGGAGGCGTCTTTGCTGACTGCCATCAGAGGGCCCAGCTGCAGCTTTGCCAGGTGAATTTTCTTCTCACCCACAAGAATTTTAAAAAGCAAAGACGGAGATGCCTACATCTAGAAAAAGAGCTTGTTGACAGGTGCTCAGGGTTTTCATGAGGAATGAATCGTGCTGGGAAACCCCTGCCTACTGGCCACCTTATCCATGCTCCCAGCACTGAAAACTCTGAGAATTTTCTTCCACTGCCAATTCCAAGAATGTAGCACATTGCATCACGTCCATTCTCAAAATGAAGGCCCACCCGTGGGAATAATTTAGAATATGCTGCAATGGGAGGGGGTCAAGTTTGGGAGGGTAATGGTTTTGGGAACCTGTTATTTGTCGAAAAAGATGATGTGATGTTTCAGGCAATTTTGGCAATGTATTACTATTTCAAATCTCTTTCAACCTAAATTTGCCAATGGTGCCTTGGACATATTTATTCTGGAGATCTTCTTTGTTAAAAGGAAGGTAAGCCATCCTATCTCATTACCAAAACCACAAAGTTTTGGGATAAAAGGAGTGATGTAATACAGCCCCAATGCCTCCTCTCCTAACAGTAGGGGTCATATCCACCTCCTCGTGATGATGGCATTAAAATTAAAGAATTCATGGAAAGTGCACAGAACAGCAGGTGGCCAATAGCTCTTTGTCTACCACAAAGAACAACACCAACAGTAACAGCCTCTTAGTGGTATGATCTGAGATTTGAAAGAGCTTGGGAAAAAAGACAGTTGTGGAGAGAATTGTGGATGATTCAAAGTGTCTTGCTCTACCACATTCCTCTCCACGTATCCATATTTATAATTATTCCGGGACACATTTCAGATGGTTTTCATTCATGAAGCTCTCTGGAATGTACCCCACGTATATAAGAATTATAAAGGAAGGAGAAGAACTCGGCCTGGAGAGTATATATACATATATAATAAGATATATATGGCCAAGGAGGGCAGATCATGAGGTCAGGAGATCGAGACCATCCTGGCTAATATGGTGAAACCCTGTCTCTACTAAAAACACACACAAAAAATTAGACAGGCATGGTAGCATTGCACCTGTAGTCCCAGCTACTTGGGAGGCTCAGGCAGGAGAATCACTTGAACCCAGGAGGCGGAGGTTTCAGTGAGCCAAGACCACGCCAGTGCACTCCAGCCTGGGCAACAGAGCGAGACTCCATCTCAAAAAAAAAAAAAAAAATATATATATATATATATATATATATATCATATATTTGTAATATATAATAACATAAAATAAGGAGATAAGTAATTCAAGTCGATAAAATGCATTTATTCCATTAAAAATACTATTACAATTAGGATTCAGTTTTTACCGGTATCTCCGTTGCTGGCACTAAAATGAACCTCTGGACCAGCATAAACTAATTCAGAATTATTTTTTGCTTGCCTCCTCAAAAGATCTCTTCTCCTCTTTCTGCACTGCAGCTGCCTGTCTCTTGGTTCCTGGCTCCTGTATGGCGACGACCCCTTCCATCCCATGCCTCCCGGTGAATCCCAACCTCTCCAGTTCTTAGTCAGCCTGGCCCTCGAACTCTGACTTCAAGCCTGCGGCTCACCTGGATTCCACATTCTAGGACCTGGAGTTTCTTCACATTTCACTGGCTGAGCCCCACAGCACTCCGTCCCCTTCTCATTGCTGTTGCTCTGCTGTTTCCTGTGGTCCCTGACTATGCTGGGCCTCTCAGAGGCTTCGGGTAGACTTTTCTTCTAGACTATGAGGCTGTGGCCATCTGCATGTACAACACAGGAAAGCTCTTGTGGTGATTACAGTCATGAAAACCTTTGTCCCAGCATATACGCTGAAGGATAATTTGACATGAGGGTGAGATTTGACTCCATTTAATTGGACATTAAATGAAACACATAGCATACCTTTATTTGGTGTTTAAATTATATCTTAGAGAAAATACTTTACATGCTGGGTGCAGTGGCTCATGTCTGTAATCCCAGCACCTTGGGAGGCCAAGGCAGGTGGATCACTTGAGGTCAGGAGTTTGAGACCAGCCTGGTCAACATGGTGAAACCCCGTCTCCAGTAAAACACAAAACTATCCAGGTGTGATGGCACACACTTGTAATCCCAGCTACCCAGGAGGCTGAGACGGGAGGATCACTTAAACCCAAGAGGTGGAGGTTGCAGTGAACCGAGATCACGCCACTGCACTCCGGCCTGGGTGACAGAGCAAGACTCTGTATCCAAAAAAAAAAAAAAGAAAAGAAAATACCGTATACTGTATATTCATAATATTTTTGTCTGACATTTGACATTTTGAATATCTGGTATTATAATTCTATCATAAACAGTGGCCCAAGAACCTACATGGAAATTGGGAAGCTTTTTCCCCATAGAAACATAAAGTTATTTACAAATTAACCTTTAACATCCATCGGTTTGTACACTGGGAACTGATTTCACACAATTTTTACTCTGATCCACAGGTCAAAAGTGACATCATCACCTCCTGAAGGCAAGTCCACACTGGGCCCCAGGAGCTGAGCTGTTGCTTTTCCGGATGACACATTTCCTCCCATGCTTCCATCAATTCTTTCTGTGGTCACCACACTCCATGTTACCACATTCTTTGCCTTGCCTGTGTTGGATTATATTAGTGGCTCAGCCCAAACTCTAGACAAAATTGAGTCATCCCGCTCTACTCTGACATGGGATAGTCACGAACAACTACGTGGAGCCCGTATTTGGCGATTCCATGATATTAGAGACAGAAGCTTGGGCTGGGGGAAAGAACAAGCCATTTGAGCAGTGCCCTTCCCTTTCCTTCCTTGAGGAATTCTTATCAATGTGAGGTCACTAACACCTGAAAGACCAAGAATAGAATAGGGGTTTTGGAATGAGGTGCCAAGCAGGTAGGAAAAAAGGGTTGGAAATGTTGACATGAGCCCCACCGAGCTCATCAAGGGAGCACATTTGGGTTTGAGCCTAAAGCTCTCAACAGATGAAACTCCATCTGTACTAAAAGTACAAAAATTAGCCAGGTGTGGTGTTGGGTGCCTGTAATCCCAGCTACTCAGGAGGCTGAGACAAGAGAATAGTTTGAACCCGGGAGGCGGAGGTTGCGGTGAGCCGAGATGGTGCCGGTGCAATCCAGCTTGGGTGACAAGAGCAAGACTCCATCTCAAAATAAAGAAAAAAAGAAAGAAAGAAACCAGCTGGGCATGGTGGCTCAAACCTATAATTCCAACACTTTGAGAGGCCGAGGTGGGCAGTTTGTCTGAGGTCAGGGGGTTGAGACCAGCCTGGCCAACATGGTGAAACCGTATCTCTACTAAAAGAACAAAAAATGTGCATGGTGGCATGCACCTGTAATCCCAACTACTTGGGAGGCTGAGGCAGGAGAATCACTTAAACCTGGGAGGCAGAGATTGCAGAAAAAATAAATAAATAAATAAATAACCATTTCTGGAGTGGCCTCTCTCCAATGCATCCCTCAAGAACCCACAGAAAATGATCAAGTTGGGGGTTCTGCATCCAAGCCCACCCTCTCAGCTTCTTGCTTTCTGCCTTAGATAAGACTAAAAGAGCACAACGTGGCGCTACTCCCTGGAAAATTCTTAATAAATACATAGAAGTGTGCAGGGCAGGGCAGCCAAGGTCTGGACGTGAAATAGTTCACAATAAGCATTCCAAGACTGTCCCACAAACACACAGCAGAACTGAGATGAACACTGAGTTTCCACGATTGTTACAAACAACAACCAGCTGGGGGACGTGGCAGGTTCCCTCTTCCCTATGGTGCAAGGCGCACCATTCCTCAGCCTTAGACATCAGTCTATTATTCCGGCAGCCAAGCACTAGTGCTTCACCTCAGCAGGTGCACTTCCATACCCACAGGTCAGCCAGTGACCCACCCTGGACAGATAAATACCCTAAAATGGGTGGGGATTGGTAAGAAAGCAGGAAATCATCTCTTCTTGAGATCCAGGAACTTTGCAGAGGCTGCCTTTTCTACCACGCAGAGAAAGCATGTCTGAAGATGAAGCCAGCATTATGTGAAGCAGAATTGCAAGACACACACTGGAAAACAGAATTCCAGTAATATTGTCGAGCTCCTGGGTTTGGCAGTACCTAAGGACAGCCCACTCCTGGGGCTTCTACCTTACCTGAGCCCCTTTGGTTTATTCTAACGTGATCACTGGGTATGGTGGCTCACGCCTGTAATCCCAGCACTTTGGGAGGCCAAGGTGGGAGGAACACTTGAGGTCAGGAGTTTGAGACCAGTCTGGCCAATGTGACAAAACCCCAACTGTATTAAAAAGAAAATACCCCCCCAAAAAATTAGCCAGGCATGGTTGTGAGCACCTGTGGTCTCAGCTACTCAAAAGGCTGAGGCAGGAGAATCACTTGAACCTGGGAGGTGGAGGTTGCAGTGAGCTGAGATCGTGCCACTGCACTCCAGCCTGGGCAATAGACTCCATCTCAAAAAAAAAAAAAAAAAAAAGCTGTATTTTTGCTACTTATCATTCTAAGATTCCTGACTACTGCTCCATGATTTTTTGAAACAGCACGTTGTAGAAATCATATAAAAACAAAAACTGCAGGCTGTATTCACAAAGGGTCAATATCAATCATGCAAACTGCCTCTTATCCATTTATCTATCACTTCTTCATTTCATAACACAGAAAATTAATACCTTATTTTTGAAATAACTTTCAGTTCTTGTAAGGGTCTTCTAATTAAATCCTCGTGCAATTTAATTGAAATAACACCAGAAACACACGGATTTGTCAAGTAGTCAATGTGTATTTTTATAGCACATTAATTTTTTGTTTTACTCAGGCTGATACGCTGGGTAGTTTTCTCCTTAAGCAAAAATAGCAGGTGAGATCTGTGTACTAACAAAATGAAATTGCCATGTTGGCCATCAGTTCTAGGTGGCGTGAATCCACACAGACCCTATGACTTAGGGAATATGAGGTGCCTAGTTCAAGGCGGGGGTTTCATCTACAAACAGAGAGGGAAAAGGTTGTTCAGAGAAAGGAAGAGTTTCTTTTCTTTTCTTTCCTTTTTTGAGACAGAGTTTCAATCTGGTTGCCTAGGTTGGAGTGCAATGGTGCAATCTTGGCTCACTGCAATCTCCACCTCCCAGGTTCAAGTGCCTCAGCCTGTCTCAGCCTCAGCCTCCCGAGTAGCTGGGACAACAAGCACACACCACCACGTCCAGCTAATTTTCGTATTTTCAGTAGAGACAGGGTTTCGCCATGTAGGCAAGGCTGGTCTCAAACTCCTGACCTCAGGTGATCCGCCCACCTCAGCCTCCCAAAGTGCTGGGATTACAGGCGTGAGCCACTGTGCCCAGCCAGAAAGGAACGTTTCTAACCTATCCCAAGTGTATCCTTGTCTAGAGCAACACCAGAATATCGTATCAAAGTGGAGGCTGCTGGGAAACATCCTTTCGGTAGGGAGGGGTTAATGGACGAGGATGGAACACATGTCCTAAGGCAGCCAAAGAAATGGGGACATGCAGGCACCAAAGCACAGGGCGTGCATTAGGTGATGGAGAAAAAGAAGATCTTACTAGGTGAGAGGAAAAGAAAGAGGGAGTAAATATTTGTCACTGCTATTTAAAAATAAAATTAAAAAGAGGCCAGAAGCAATGGCTGACCCCTGTAATCCCAGCACTTTGGGAGGCCAAGGCGGGTGGATCACCTGAGGTCAGGAGTTCGAGACCAGACTGACCAACATAGCGAAACCCCGTCTCTACTAAAAATACAGAAATTAGCCAGGTGTGGTGGTGGGTGCCTATAGTCCCAGCTACTCGAGAGGCTGAGGCAGGAGAATCTCTTGAACCCAGGAGGCAGAGGTTGCAGTGAGTTGAGATTGTACCACTGCACTCCAGCCTAGGTGACAGAGAAAGACTCTTTCTCTAAATAAATAAATACTAAAAGTAGATTCCCTCTGTGAATTTACTTGAATCATTTTGTCCATCAAGGCACAATCCAATGACCCCAACAAATAATTCAGCACACATTACTATAGCTATGATCCAAATGTCAAAGGGGAAAGGTGGATTGAGGGAGAAAAATGTGTGTGTGTAAAATAGTTGATGTGTACAGTGGACTGCAGCACTGAGAAAGAAGAGGAAGAGAACTTATGATAACCACATTTTCTTCTATCCATCATCTCAAATAACATTTGGAAAACAATTTTAGTAATTTTACTTTTAAGATAAAGTAAAATACTGCTAAATGCAATTCTGTTTCGGTGGGTGTAAGCTTTACTTTATAAACAGAGTGTATTGTTCTATATTCTGCACTCTGAAATTCCTGCACTTGGTAATGAGAAACCATCAGTGAAATTTGCTTGCAGCTAAATTAAAGCCCTCAATCAGCTTCTGACTATGCCAGTTAGTCTATTATAAGAAAGTATTTCTTTTTAACATAATATTATATATATATATGGTCTTGCAGATGTAGGTCTTAAAAGCTTGAGAAGTGCATGATTTATGCATAGTCTTTCAAGACAGAAACTTTAATAGCACTTTTGATTCATAAATGTTTTGTTTTTTTCCTATCACTTTCACAGTAGAACGGAGATATGGCTCATCCCCGGTCATTTTTTTTCATTTATGTATACAGATGCAGGGAACCCCATTCATTTGGAAAGTGACTGCCTTGTGTTTAGACAGCGCAAATTGGGAAACAGAAGTCCTATAAATGTGAACTGCATGTGCTGTGTGTAGCTCCACTCTGGCATCCTAATAATAGCAGAGTTTCTGAAGCTTAGGTATATTCTTGGAGTGACCCAATTCACTCAATCACTTCCCAGATACAATGAGAGGCTACTGAAGGGTCCAGGACCCTGGCGGATTGGAAGCCTTTGTCCATATTTCAGAATATCTTTGTTCCAATAACAATAGGTGACATCCTGCATAATACAGGGCCATTTGTACAACTGCCTACCAAAACTTCCTGTTTAGAACGATGCAGAGGGATTTCTGAAAAGCCTGGATAGGTTAGTGAGAAAGGAAGCCAGACAACGCTGGGATTTCCAGGATTTTCTGTCCTTGAGGATGAAGCCAAATGTGCAGAGGTCAGGAGAAATTGTGCTATTTCAAAGGAGCAACCAACACCCATTGTTAGGACTGAGTTTACACCTCTGTGAGCTAACCAAAGCTATTTAGAAGACAGACATGCTTGTAACTCAGCTGGATCCAAGCACTTTTTTATAGCTCACCAAGCATCCTGCTTATCCTCTTCAAATTTGAAGCTAGGCATTGAGTTGGTCCTTTTCCAAAGACCAACACGTATGAAAATAAAACAAATTTTCCTCAAATTCTTGAAAATGTGTTATTGCAGTTTAATTTAATTTTGGTGTTTAAAACTTGTCAAATAAAGAAAACAAAGCAATATATCTTCTTAACAAAGTATCACTAAACAACGAAGTTGGAGTCATCACAATTCCTGATTTAAAATTCTGTTCCAAGGCTGGGTGCTGTGGCTAATGCCTTTAATCCCAGCACTTTAGGAGGCCAAGGCAGACAGGTTGCTTGAGTCCAGGAGTTCAAGACCAGCCTGGGCAACATGGTGAAATGCCATCTCTACTAAAAAACCACAAAAATTAGCTAGGTGTGGTATGTGCCTGTGGTCCCAGCTATTTGGGAGGCTGAGGTGGAAGACTGCTTAAGTGCTTGGGCTCGGGAAGTGGAGGTTGCAGTGCACCAATGCACTCCAGCCTAGGTGACAGAGCAAGATCCTGTCTCAAAAAAATAAAATAAAATTATGTTACAAAGCAATAGTAATCAAAACAGTATGACACTGACATAAAAGCAGACACATAGCCGAGTGAAACAAAGGAGAGAGCCCAGAACTAAATCTAAATATATGTGGTCAACTAATTTTTCACAAGGGAGCCAAAAAAACACAATGGGGAAAATATGGTGTCTTCAATAAATGGTCCTGGAAAAACTGAATCTCTAAATGCAAAAGAATGAAATTGGACCCTTATTTTACACCATACTGAAAATAAATTCAAAATGATAAAATAGCTAAATATATGACTGGAAATCGTAAAACTTTCAGAAAATAACATAGGGAAAACATCTTGACATTGGCCCTGGAAATGATTTTAAAATATCACATAAAAGCTCAGGCTACAAAAGCAAAAATAAATAAATGCGACCACATTAAACTGAAAAGCTTCTGCACAGCGAAGAAAGCATTCATCAAAATGAAAGGACAACCCACACACTGAAAAAAAAAATTGCAAATTATATATTTGACAAAGGATTAATATCCAAAATTTATAAGGAATTCTTATAGTTCAGTAGCAGAAAAACAAATAACCCAATTTAGAAACAGGCAAGGGAGCTGAATCAACATTTCTTCAGAAAAGGCTTAAGAATGGCCAACGGGTATGCGAAAGGGTGCAGAACATCACTAATCATCAAGGATATGCAAATTAAAACCACTGTGAGATGGCTATTATGAAAAAGACAAGAGATAACAAATGTTGGCAAGGGTGTAGAGAAAAGAGAACCCTATTACACGTTTGGTGTGTATGCAGATTGGCACAACCACTATGGAAGACAGTATGGAGGTGCTTAAAAAACTTAAGAATAAAACTAACATAAGAACAGCAGTTTCTCTTCTGGGAATATACCCAAAGCAGACGAACTCATCACTTCATAAAGACATCTACACTCCCTTGTTCATTACAGCGTTATTCACAATGGCCAAGATATGAAATCCACCAAAGTGTCCGTCAAGGGACAAATGGATAAAGAAAATGTGGTATAAATATATATGTAATGGAATATTATTCACTCTTAAAAAATAAGGATCTGCTGTCATTTACCACAACATGAACGGACCTAAAGGACATTATGCTAAGTGAAGTAAGACAAACACGGAAAGAAAAATGTTACATAATCTCACTTATATCTGGAATATAAGGGAAAAAAACCACAGACAGATAGAGAGTAAAATTGAGATGACCAGTGGCTGGGTGGGGTTGGGAGAGGAAGTGGTGAAATATAGATCAAAGAATACAAAATAGCAGGTATGTAGGATGAACAAGGAGTCTAGATATCTAATGTACAACATGAAGACCAAAGCTAAAAAGATTAGATCGTGTCAGTTTTTGCTAAGTAGATTTTAGCTGCTCTTATCACACAGAAAAAGTAACTATGTGAGATGATAGATGTGTTAATCTGCTTCACTATTGTAACCATTTTACTACCTATATGTATCCCATAATATTGTGTTGTAAACTCAGATATACACAGTAAAGTTTTAGTTGTTGTTGTTGTTTTCACACGAACTCTCACTCTTGTTTCCCAGGCTGGAGTGCAATGGTGCGATCTTGGCTCACTGCAACCTCTGCCTCCCGGGTTCAAGCGATTCTCCTGCCTCAGCCTCCTGAGTAGTTGCGATTACAGGTGCCTGTCACCACGCCTGGCTAATTTTTATATTTTTAGTAGAGATGGAGTTTCATCATGTTGGTCAGGCTGGTCTCGAACTCCTGACCTCAGGTGATCCACCCACCTCGGCCTCCCAAAGTGCTGGGATTACAAGCGTGAGCCACCGCACCTGGCCTAAACTTTATTATTATTATTATTTTTTAAAGTCCTTTACCCACTAAAAACAAAGAACAAAAAACTATCACTAGAGAGTAATGCATATTTCTGGTATTGGTTCATGGGACCAAAAGAGAGATCTGGCAAACATACGAATCACTCAGCCTTTTAAGCACCTAGCAAGCATTTACCTGACAGAGAGGCTCTGCACTGTGGGCCTTGGGTCTAAGCATGGGCTGCACGTGGTCTCATGCCACAGCTCTTCCCTTACTGTGCAGCCATGAGATTTTGAGCAAGTTGCTTCTCTTCACCAAGCCTCTTCTTCCTCACTGTTAGGACAGAGACAACAAGAGCACCTTGTGTTTTGAAATGTAGGAAAAACAGATATGCAGACCATGCAATGGCCCTACCCACTGCAAATCCATAGAAGGGACACTCCTCTCACGGATTCTCTTGAGAATCGGGGGTTAAAGTGACAGCCCCACAACATCTCCATATTTCCAACAGAGCTTTCCAAAGAGTTTCCAAATAGTCTAAATCGTTTTGGATAGTGACATGTATACCACAGTGGTGCTTGTCTCTGAGATCAGTCTTGGTTTATATGGAAAGAAAAGACGTTTCACTTGAGGTTCATTGATGCAATACAAAAAAACGAAAAAAAAAATATTTGGCAACTTTTTTGTTTTGAAGAAAGAATACAGTTAGGATAAAAGCCCAAGAACACAATAAAGCTATAAAGCGTGTTCTCTAATAAAAGAGTAGCTTAGATGTATTGAGCAGTTAGTCTAGGAACGGCACTGCTATTCACCTTATATGGAATCACATCTGTCATTCTCACACCCATCCTAGGAGGGAGAAGCCAATGTTATCTTAATATAACTAAATGAGAAAACTGAGGCTGCCAAGCCATTGAGAATCTCACCTAACACCACTCAGCTTGTAAGTGGGAAATCAGCCTTGAAACCTAGACAGTATAACCCCAGCACTTCCAAACCTGCCCACCATCCCACCACACTCTATGGCCTAGCAGGATGGACTGTGCCTCCCAGCGGAAATTTCATGGACCCTGGAATTGGAACATGGAATCAAATCACATAGCTTTACCTGGGAGGTTGGAGGAAGGCCTCCTGTAGCATCCAGGTCTCATAAAAATTTTATAAATGTGGGCAGACCAGGGAGTATTTCATCAACTGGACCAGTATCAAGGCTTCCAAAGAGATCCCAGTATCATTCCTAAGCAACCACGTGAAGACATGCATGTTACTAGCCTCTCTGAATCTCAGTAACTCACCTATAAAATGAGAATGATAATATCTCACTCCTAGAGTCCTGGGAGATTGGAAGACATCACCTACATGAAATGCTTACAGAAAGCGTGACAGGAAATGCTTTACACTGGTTTTTCTTGACAATTCTTGATCATTAAGTTATTTTTTATTTTATTTTATTTATTTTTTGGAATGGAGTCTTGCTCTGTCACCCAGGCTGGAGTGCAGTGGCACCATCTCAGCTCACTGCAACCTCTACCACCCAGGCTCAAGCGATTCTCATGCCTCAGCCTCCCAAATAGCTAGGATGACAAGCATGTGCCACCATATCTGGCTATTGATCTTTAACTTCTAAATCCCCACCAGCCTGGATAAACTCACATCACCATTTTGCCTAAATCTGCTAGTTTAATAGGCCCCACCTGTTAATACAAAGAGAAAATAACTGCATGCTGTAGTGTTGTCTGATTTCTGTGGTGTAAATTTGAAGCTACTAATGGCTATGATGAGAATATTTACACCATGGAAAGTGGCCAACACTACAAATCAGAGTTGTTTGGTTTTTTTATTTTGTTTTGTTTTGTTTTTACCAAAATACCACTTTTCTTTTTTGTTTTTTAACTAGAACCTTCATCACCAGTTCATCTGTCAATTCATTAAATATTTATTGAGAAAAGACTATTCCTGGGCTTGAGGATAGACCAGTAAGTAGGAGAGGTAGGGCTCTGCCTTCATGGAGCCTACATTTTAGTGAAAGGTGACAAATCATAAACAAGTAAATCGGTGAACTTGACAATTTCAAATTTCAATACAAGGTAAGAAGAAAATAAAGCAAGTGTAGAGTGTGACTTGGGGAGGAGAGGCCCTCACTAGGGGGCTATAAGGAAAGGTGCCAATAGGAAGGTGACACCTGAATAGAGTGGAGGATGGCAGGGAGACAGCCACAGGAAGAACCGGGGCAAGAAAATTCCAGGCGGGAGCACATGCACGCAGAGGCTGTGAGGCAGGAGGAGACATAGCTGAGCCTGGAAATGCAGCCAGCTTGCCACCGCCAGATGAACACAGGACATGGCTGTGTGACGATGGTGGCAAGACAGGAATGAGAGCCAACCATGACAGGGCCTTGCAGGCCACACCGGGTGGTGCTTGAGTGGCACCAGCAGGTGCATCCGCAGCTCCAGCTGAGGCTGGATGAGGCAAGTGCTGGAAGAGATGGGGGGCTTCCTAACATGGTCCCATCTGAACCCTTGCTCTCACCTAATAGAACCCTACTCTGTTCTCATTATCATCTTTAGTGGTATCAAGTTCAGGACCAAGGCAGGCACTTCCCCAGATGAAACACCAATAGAGATTGTCCATGGAACCAAATGATCTCCAAACTGAATCAAATGAGCTAGGAGACAATTGATCTTGAACAAGAGACAAGAGAAGTTTGGATATCTGCTACCAGTAGGCACTCTGATACAATATTTTGATTCTGAGGTCACGTTGTACCACAACCAGTTTCTCTAACTTGACAGGCACCAGATGCACACACTTGAGTTGTGTTGATAGAAGCTCAGCTGTATCCAGTGACGTGTGACGGGTATCTGTTTCCTTCTTTATTTCAATTGCATCGTTGCCCTGTTTCAGAACCCTGTCTAATACCTACGATCATACTCGAGAAATACAACGTCGGGCAAGTGATTCAACACTGCTATTCCTCAGGCTCCTCATCTATAAAATGGACTAATAATATAATAGTATATGCTGGAGTGGGCAGTATGAGGCCTGGATAAATTGAGCTGATGCTTTTATAAGCCCGTAGAGAAATACCTGACACAGAGTTAAGTGTCCAGTAAATACCAACTAATAAATTGATTGCTAATCAAACCTTCTCCATCTGCTCTTTATGGAACTTTGCTCTAGAAAAAGAAAAGCAATCACAGAATTCAGGAGCCTGAATAACCTGTACGGGTTGAGCACCTCAAGTCTGAAAATCTGACACCCGAAATGCTCCAGAATTTGAAACTTTGTGAACACCGACATGATGCTGAAAGGAAACTCTTATTTGGAGTATTTCAGATTTTGGATTTTTGAATCTGTGATGCTCAACCGATAAGTAGAATGCAAATATTCCACACTCCAAGATGATGCGATTGGAATAGGGAAGAAAACAGATACCTGTCACAAATCACGGGACACAGCGGGGCTTTCATCCCCCTGTCCCCCTACCTGCGGCTGTGAAAATCTGAAATGCTCCAAAAAATCCATAATTCAAAACTCTTCTGGTCCCAAGCACCATGAATAAGGGATACTCAACCGTCCTATTGTTTAGCCACAGTCTGCCCTTGACTGGCGAAAGTTCCCAGGGCAGGGGATTAAGATTTTCTTCCGGAAGCTCCCTGGGAAGCTCTTCATGTAATTCTTATTTCCTCCTGCTCAGTCCTCTACAGAGAAGGGCAGAAGATCTGAGCCAGTCTGGTTTGCTCAAGGGCAGGTGGTTCTTACTCTCTAGCAATACAGGCCCAGTGCCCTAAGCCTTCTGGTCAACCACTCTTCATTGTTTTTGCCACTTTCTCCAGAAAAGCTGGGTCTCTTTGCATCCTTTTTGAAATATGTTATAGAGACATGAGCGCAACCCATGCCCTTGGACAGAGGTGTCCTGTCTAGAAGGCCCCATCTCTGGGTCTAGGTCCTGTGTGCCACTGAGGGCCCTGTAAAGCCCTTCTTTCCCAGCCCATCTGTCTGGGGTCACTTCTGACCCCAAGCTCTTTTCTTCCAATATTTGCACCTAACAAGCCTTTTTTTTCTAGCATTTGTACTGTTTGAATTTCATCAAGCATATATTCGTGTTTGTTCCAATGGTAAAAATAATATTTTACCATTTACCTACTTTTTTCAAAGAGCATAGGTCCTCTAAATACTAAGTGGTAGGCAGTGTGCTGAGGGCTGGGGCTACCGAGGTGAGTCAGACAAACCCCTGAGTGTGCTGTGCTACCTGCCTGGTACAGGAAACAGACATCCGAACAGACCATGGGAAAGAAGTGGGTTCTGTGAAGGTGAACAAATGTCCAGGAGGGACATGGGAGGCTGCCTCCAGGGCTGATCTAAACAGAGCCCCACGCCCACCCCAGGTTTTCTGGGGGTTTTACTGCTGCTGCTGCTGATGTGAAAGGTGGTCCATGATGTCGGTGCTCTCCCTTCCTCTCTCTTCCATCCTTCCCAGAACTCTGTGCCTTGGACCAGGCAAGCTCAACCTTAAAGAGCAGAGGAAGAGGTGAGAAAGAATGAATGAATATTGGTGGCTCACGCCTGTAATCCCAGCACTTTGGGAGACCGAG
The DNA here is from genome assembly GCF_009828535.3 of Hylobates moloch. Taxonomy (NCBI): domain Eukaryota; kingdom Metazoa; phylum Chordata; class Mammalia; order Primates; family Hylobatidae; genus Hylobates; species Hylobates moloch. The sequence continues at coordinate 3,748,609 of NW_026652277.1, read as the reverse complement.
GCTGGTGGGTCACCTGAGGTCAGGAGTTGGAGACCAGCCTGGCCAACATGGTGAAGCCCATCTCTACTAAAAATACAAAAATTAGCCAGACGTGATGGCACTGCCTGTAATCCCAGCTACTCAGGATTCTGAAGCAGGAGAATCGCTTGAACCTGAGAGGGAGGTGGAGGTTGCAGTGAACCAAGATCGTGCCACTGCACTCCAGCCTGGGCAACAGAGCGAGACTGTCTGGAAAAAAAAAAAAAAGAAAAAAGAAAAAAAAAGAATGAATGAATCTACTTCTTCTTCTGTTAAGACAAAAAGGACCCAAACAATATTTTCCAGAGGAAGAGATAGAAGAGGTAATAGCAGCTGAGAGCACCTAGAAAAAAACAGCACTTCCCAGCTGTAGCTCTCTCCAGTGAAAACGCTGAACTCGGTGCAAGCATTGTGAAGTCGCAGGCGAGAGAGGCCAGCTCAGAGGGCCCCCTGCCCGCCCCAACAGACCCCACTCACAATCACTGCCGCACATCTGCCCATGGAACAATGGCACCCCGAACTCCTGCTCCAGATCCTCGTCTCCAGCTAACAAATCAGAAAGATGAACGTCCACAGGCAACGCAGAAAAGACCATAGAGATCCCTACCCAGGTTTGTCCTCTTGCTCAAAGAAAGAAGGTCGTGCATTCAGGACAAGTAATGACTTGCTGTAGCTTATCTCCTTCAATCCCAAATAGTTCTCATAGTTGGCTGAGAGAGGAAAGACCAGCGCCTGTAATACCATCTATGATGCCTGCTCCCTTCTATCCCTTCCAACATTTCTCCTTGACAACCCTACACCCAAGAATAAACAGACAGGAAGGCAATGATGAGCTACAAAGTTTTGAGCAACAAAGCAGGTCAAGTGGGGAATGAATACTCCCCAGCAAAACACAGGATCCGATTCAAGAGTTCATTGTGAATATAGGCACATAAGTTAAGCCTGCATACACCGAAAATAAAAATAACCGTGCCTGATTTCAAGACTGAGACAGAAGAAAAAAAATACTCAGATAGATACGGTGGTCATCTTCACAGCCTTTTGAGCTAGCCAATATTCCACTTCAATTGCCTGAGGTTTGCAGTAACTCGCTTTGGGTTCTAAAAGACACAGTGGGCTCACTGTCCCCCTTTGGGTGGCCCTCCCTGCACAGATAAACCAGCGGCATGCGGAGGGCATGAGATAGAAGCCTGTCCACAAGGGAGGAATTATCTTTTACAGGCAATCTGCGAGCACCACTGAAAAATGCTCTTCTGTGATGGAATTATGAATGCTTTCACATCAAACAAAAATGTATTGTCTAAACCCTGGGTGAATATTGGATGTCATTTTTTTTTCTGCTCGGCATTTTGATATAACTATGCAATAATCTCTAAGTAATTTCATGTTTACATACACCAGGTGACACACGGCATATGTGAAATTATGGCACTTAGTAAGGAATATTAAAGGCATCTAATGCATAATGAAAACCGTATATTGAAGAATAATTTTTCTTCTACTGTTTTATAAGTAGTTGACGAAAAGCCAACAGGAGAAATTCTTTCAATAGTGGAAGTACTCTCAGGTTTAATTCTCTTATAACAATTCTCCTATTATGCATAAAGTAAGACGGAAGAAGTCACTGGGTTATTATCTAAAGGAAAGCATAATCGCAAAACTATTGCAATCAATGCTGCTGAAAATCGTTCTGTGGATAAAAAATTAATAATTTAATGTGAAGATACATTGAGTTACAATTTTAGGTCAAGTTGATCTTTCAAAGACAGACTGACTACCTTTTTGAACAAAAAGAATATGCCACATGGTATAGTTTATGTCTACCCTTTGTCTAAGGAGGCAAAATAGATTTGAACAATTATTTAATTGACTCTACTTAACATCATTGATTATTTACTCCTAAAATAACTGCTAGCTAAATATCAGGCTCTCTGTCTTAAAATTGTCCAGATCATTTCCTCAGATCTCCAAAATGCTTTGCTAATAATACATGCCTAAATAAATATACCTAATTAAGCAAAACAGTGCAGATTTGGCTCATTAATCCTCTTCATCAACAAGGTTATTTATTAAACTAATATTTTGTGCTAGCCATTAAAGGAAGCTTGTGCTAATGAGCCTTTCTCCTGATAAAAATTGAGAGTTTGGAAGAGGCAGACCATGTCTTCCGCAGCCTAGGCCACACCATGTCACCTTGTGCCACTGCACCCGGCCTTCTTTTTTCCTGAGATGGACTCTCACTCTGCTGGAGTGCAATGGCACGATCTCTGCTCCCTGCAGCCTCCGCCTCCCCCCTGAGTAGCTGTGACTACAAGCAATTCAGCTGCGTCAGCCTCCCAAGTAGCTGGGACTACAGGCGTGTGCCACCATGCCTGGCAGATTTTTGTATTTTTTTGTAGAGACGGGGTTTCATCATGTTGTCCAGGCTGGTCTTGAACTCCTGACTTTAAATGATCAACCCGCCTCGGCCTCCCAAAGTGCTGGGATTACAGGCGTGAGCCAGCGTGACTGAGCCCACATCACTCTTTAAGCCTTGCTTCCTCTGCCCAGTTAGACAGCCCACGTCTGCCCACACAGCACACCTTGTCTCAGCTTCTATCCTTATTTGGTCCATTACATTATCGGGTGCAATTTCTGCTTCACAGGCAGCAACGTGCTAAAATCCTTCCAGGCACAGAGGGAACATCAGCCCCTTCATGTGTTCTTCCCTGATGTGGGTCATCCATGGTTCACTGTTTAGGGCAGCTTAAAAGAATGACATGTGTCCACATGTGCTAAAAATGGAAACGCCTGAGCTACACGACATTTAAAGGAAACGGGAGGAAGCACGTGCAGGTTATTCTCCACCATCACCGCCCACCCCCTTCTCTGCCTGCTTGGCCCTGGAAGGTGGCAGCTGATTGAGTTTGGCTTAGTGAAGACAGTAGAGATGTCTGGGAGGGAGGAGCAACTTCAGGTTTTCCTCCCCTGTGCCCTCCCTGCTTGGGCACCACCTCATGGCGATAACAGAGTTCCTCCTGGGTTCCTTGAACCCGGTGGCCTTTCTCAGGGTGCTGTCTCTGGCTGGGCTCCTTCACTAACGCATGTCTTTATGTTGCTCTGGGTCCTGGGGTGCTGTGGCTCCCCTTTCGCTGGTCTCTGGGGTCTCACTGTGTCTTTATCACATCCACCAGCAAGAGACACTGGAGCCAGGTCTAGTGTATTGAGATATTTTTTAAGTAGTTTGAATGACATCTCATGATTTTTATTTGTTCTTAGAGGTCTTCCAAAAGGCAAAGAAAAAGAACACTTTTTTTTTTTTTTTTGGCCAGGTGCGGCAGGCTCATGCCTATAATCCTAGCACTTTGGGAGGCCAAGGCAGGCACATTGTGTGAGCCCAGGAGTTCAAGACCCGCCTGGGCGACAGAGTGAAACGCTGTCTCTATAAATACTTTGAAAATGAGCCAGGCGTGGTGGCACTCACCAGTAGTCCCAGCTTCTCAAGAAGTGGAGGTGAAAGGATCACTTAAGCCCAGTGGCTGAGACTGCAGTGAGCCATGATCATATCATTGCACTCCAGCCTGGGCAACAGAGTGAGACCCTGTTTCAAAAAAAAAAAAAAATACTATTTTTATAACACAACAAAACATTTAATCTTTTCATTGTCATATAAGTCCATTGGATTCTGTTATCAAAAATTACCATTTGTATAACAGAACAAAACGTATTTAATCTTCTAACTGTCATATAAGTCCATTGAATTCTGTTACAAACTCAAGATACATTACAGAATCTTTGAGGTCTTTTTTTTCCCCTGTCTTAAAATGTTTCATTATTTTTTAATCTGAGGGATTATATCATTATCAAGGATCCTTACTCAGCGATTATTCCCAATAATGCTAAAAAATACTAAAATAATGAGAGATGGAGGCGATACGGAAGGCCTACGAGGTGACGCAAATGCCAAGCAAGTAATAGTTTCCAGTTTTCTTCTTCCAGTTTCCAAAGGGTTGCACAATCTTCCGAGAAGTTTCGGAAAAAGACTGGCAGCAGCATCTTTGTGAAATGTCGTAGTTCTCATTGATCAGCGTTGAGAAATCAAAACTTTTTATTTTCTATTTTTTATTAATGACAAATCAGAAAACTGACAGAGGAAAACCATCCACACATATTAATCAGAAGATGGAGGCCAAGAGAAGGAGATGAGTTCTCTAGACGCCAGTGAAGTCAGAATGGATGTGTAAGTGAAATCGCAGTTGGTACACTTTCAGACGATGATACTCTAGATTAATTTTCTTCAGCCCAAGGATCCTTGAGTGATAGTTACCAGGGGCTGAAGAAAGAAGTAGGAGGAAATTTGGGGGGGTGATGGAAGTGTTTTATGAGTTGATTCTTAACATTTATTATTCTACTTATACCTTTGAAAAGAATTATATACATGAAATGGTTGAACTTTGTTGTATGTGAAGCATGCCTCAATAAGACTGAAATTATGATTATCCATCACTGTATAACAAACTACCCCAGGACGTAGTGGCTTAGAACAACATACATTTATGATCTCAGCTTCTTTGGGTCCGGGATCTGGCACAGCTCGGCTGGAACCTTCCAGAGGCTGCAGCCAGCAGCAGCTGGGCTGTGGTCCCCCCATCGCTCAGCCAGGAAGGGGTCACTTCCAAGCCACAGGGTTGTTGGCCAGACGTGGCTGCTCACAGGCTGTTGGTTGGAGGCCGCCCTCAGGTCCCTGCCTCTCCATGGAGGCTTTCTACACCACGGCAGCTTGCTTCATGAAGCACCTACTCAGGAGGGCAGTGGAGCCTGCTCTCTGGGCACCACATTTTGTAACCTAATAATTGAAATGAGACCCCCTCACTTCTGCTGAGTTCTGCCGGGGAGAACAAAGTCACTAAGTCCAGCCCCCTCTCCAGAGGCCGGGGCACCCAAGGGTGGTTTGAATATCAGGGGATGGGTGTTATCGGCGGCTGTTTAGAAGTCTGCCCACCACAAATAGATCTCTAAGGACCACCAGGAAAATTTTCTCTAATGAAAGTTTACTTTTCATTATGTCTTTATTCTCACGCCTATAAATTACCTGTAGAAAAACTTTAAAATGTTTAAAATGTACAAATACAAAGGGTCTTTTGGACCCAGACAGCACATGACAACTATGTTTTCAGGTGTGCTGACGCCTCACTCTGCTGAGAGTTAACTGTGAGTTGTCTCCACCAAGAGCTCCTCGTTTGAGTCACCCTGCGTGAATTTTGCTTCCTTCAAGAACCCTCACTGATAAAAACAATACATAGAATTTTTTTTTTAAAAAAAAAGGAACTCAGTTTAGAAAACACCAAAAAGAACGAAGATGTGCAGTGAGGCTGGTGCCGCGTCACAGTGGCTCCAAAAGAATTCCTGGAGAGGCTGAGTGTGCAGAGGTCATGGCGTTCCCGCCCCTCTGCTGTATTTGGTTATAAACAAGCTGAAGGAATTGCTCGCGACACTAGCAAGTATTTCCCCCGATGCTGCTTCTGCTGTTGTTCATTCATTTCTTTCCAAACAAAATCGAGAAAGCTGAATACACATTTTGGTAATCAAAAGTTGTGGAGAAATAGAGAGTCTAAACCCTCCCTCTGGAAGTGAAGAGCTTCAAGATAACATTTGGCTGGTTTGTTTTCTCATGTTTACTCCGTCCCTTACCATAGGAAGGTTTTCGTATACAAACACTAAGCCGTGGGGGGCGAGGCCCCTTCGGGTACCTAAGACCCCATCCGCTGCATGCAGGGCCTGATTCTTCCATGCTTTCTCTGTGATTCAGTTTTAACAACATCACAGCTCAAGACTCATAAATTCCTTAGATGATTGTTTGTTCGTAACAACACAGATTTTAAGAGATAACGAGACAGCCTGAACCCAGAAGAATAATTTACCTTCAGCTCGCATGTTCAGAAGTCACTGTGGAACTCCCAATAGGTGAAATCTTGTTAGATCTCTGAATTTTAAGGTAAATCGTATCAATCTTCAGATTTGAGAGAGATATGTAAACTAATACTGATTTTTGTAAAAGGATCTAAGGGATGCCTCATGTTGACGATAGGACTGGCTTGGTTCTAGAAAACCTATGTAGCGATGGTGTTTTTAACTGTGATTTGAATTGATTTCGAACTCCCCCTTCCTCCTCCCCTTTCCACCCCGCCCCCCACCCTGCCCAGCCCCCACATCACTAATTAGCTGTGTGACTTGCAGGCATTCCTGACCACTCTGTGAGCATCTGTTCCTTCTCTAAATTACGGTGGTATTTTCTTCATGGGCTTTTGCAAATATTAAACCAGAGAAGAAACCACTGCAGCCTGTTGCCTGTTCTTACTTTTCTCCCCCTTCTTTTTTTCCCCTAATCTTGCCTAAGAGAATTAGGTTCATTAAAGAATAGTAATAAGGAAATTACCCTATTGTGGCCATTTTGGCCAAAGCTATAAGGCTCTGAGGCTGTAATGTTCTCAAAACAATTTCTGTTTTCAAGGTATGTGGTCACCTAATCACTTCACTCCCCACTGGGGCCATAACAGAAGATTGTCACTTTGCTAATTTTACAGATAAAGAATCTGAAGAGAAACGAAGACTGGCAATTTAGAAACACAGCTGTCACTCCAAAATTGAATCTACTTGTGTCTAAAAGTAACTGTGTGTTCAATGCTTGGGCTCAAATAATAAAAGAAAGAAAAAGAAAAGAGAACAGAAAACTACAAAGTTGTTGCATAGATAAGTAAGTGTTATGGCTAGTACATTTTTGTCAATAAGCTTAAAAAATTGAGAAAATTATGTTGAGAAAATTATGTTTCCTTTTGCCAGGCTGGAGTGCAGTGGTGTGGCCTCAGCTCACTGCGACCTTCACCTCCCGGGTTCAAGGAATTCTCCTGCCTCAGCCTCCTGAGTAGCTGGGATTACAGGCACCCGCCACCACACCCAGCTAATTTTTGTATTTTTAGTAGAGACAGGGTTTCACCATGTTGGCCAGGATGGTCTTGATCTCTTGACCTTGTGATCCACCCACCTCACCCTCCCAAAGTGCTGGGATTACAGGCATGAGCCACCATGCCCGGACATTCCTTTTTTTTTTTTTTTTTTTATGAAATGGTTCATTTCAGAGAAACTCTGACCTAAATTGTTGTGATATTATCATACTTTATCTAATGGTATGAACCCAACATAGGAGAGATGGATAATTACAACTTTGACTTGTGTTCTCCTGGACTCTTGAAAATGTCCTCCCTCCAGACCATCTAACTCAGATAACTGCAGTGTCCTCTTTGATGAGATTTCTTCCCTATCTCCCTAACCCCAACATGGCAGAGCCGGCCACTTCTTCCCTTCAATCCCCTCAACCTCCTGGGCTTTGTTGTATGATAACTCAGTCAGAAACTCCTCTACTATTTTCTATGTCTCCTCTTTCTGGGCCATCAAGAACCACATACAAATTTAGAATTAGTTTCTGAACCACACTGTTTGCTGGTAACTATCCAGGTGGAAAGATGAGGCCAGTATTTCTAGCGTCTTCCTCATGGTGGTCCATCTTTTCAATTTCCTAAAACAACAACCTGAGCATGGAAATCCCCCAGTGATAGGCTTTGGTGGTTCCTCACTATTTCAGAATTAAAGCCAAAGTCCTTATCAGACCTCTGGTCTGCCTCTCCCGCCCTCTCTGCCACGGCAAACCTTCTGCACCCGACATCCTTGCCCGATCAGCCTGCCTGTCCTTCCACAAGCACCTCCTCGAGTGCACTGTTGCTAAAGTGATTTGTTTGTTTAAAAAGCCTTATCCTTTAGTCTACGCAATCCTTTAGGTTTATCCCTAATCCTACCTCAAGGGGTATTTTCAAATCAAAAGACCTCACTCTCTCTGTCCCCTCATACCAACAGAGCTTGCTTTATTGTTGTAAACTTATCTTAGCGTACCTGGTATCAGAATTGTTTCCATCTGTGTCTTCCTCCAAGCTGATTTCTAGGACTGCCTAATTGACTCTCACGATGCTTAAGACAGTGTTTCAGACAAGGTAGGAAATTAATAATTCTTGTCTGACTGTACATAATCTGATGACTGAATGTATTACTCTTAACCCCAATTTTTTTTGGCCTGAGTTTGGGTCCATTGTCACATGTATGCCTTGTTTTATCCAACACTCATTGTGCCTTACCTCCTTATATCCAAATGCCCTCAAGTCACCTTTGCTTGGATATTTAATAGAGTTAAAGCGTCACCTGGTCCTCATCTAACTTTTGACATCCTCCCCAAATGCTGCCACATCTTCAGTCTTTCCCATCTCAGGAAATAGCCCAGCCTTTTACCTGATTACTCAGGTCACAAAATAAAGTCATCTATTTTTCTTCGCCCTCACTTACCTTCATTAACTGCATGCCAGCCTAATCCACAGAGAGATACCCTGCCTCAAACGAACAAACCAATAACAACAAAAACAGTCATCAGAATATATCAATATATATATCAGTATATCAATATATCTATATATATCAATAGAAAGAGATATTATATTCTATATTAGATATTATAGATATATTCTATTGATATATATCAGTAGAATGACATATATATAGATATTGTTCTGTATATATATCAATAGAATAAGATATATATTGATATTGATGTGTATGTATATATATATATCAATAGAATGAGATATAGAATATATCAATATATCTTAAATCTAACAGCTTCTCGTGGCCCCGTCTGCGCCACCTGAGGGCAAGCCACCATCACCTCTTACATAGCGCACTGCAGTAGGGACCCCCAACAGGTGTTCCTGCTTCCCATCAAGTCCCCGTACTCCATCTGCTGCCTGGCAGCTACTGTGCCCCTAAAGCGCCCCTGCTCTGAGTATCTCAGCGTGCTCACCCTCCCTGGCAGGTGCTTGTTCTGCCATTCTTCACTGTCTCTCCTTCTCTCTAGATCGTCGCTTTCTCTCCCATCCTTACATACACGACTCCAAGTCCACTTCCATTCTGGATCACACTGTGTCCCAATGATCTCTGAACATCAACTACTTTGTATTAAAATCCCTTCATTTCTGCTTAGGAATCATATGCTATTTGGTTTCCATGTTCTTTAGAAGTTATTTTCTACTAAGCTTGAACTGTCAGTAAAAGCTGACTCAGAAGCTGGACACTCATCCAGTGCTAGGAAATACAGGAGAAAAATATTTACTGTGAAGTGTTATTAATTATTTTACACTACCAGAAACTCATGTTCTGCCTTTTAAATATTAGGTTGGTGCAAAAGTAATTGTGGTTTTTGCCATTACTTTAAATGGCAAAAATTACTTTAAATGGCAAAAGCCACAATTACTTTCAATGACTTTTGCACCAACGTAAATACTCAGAAGTTAACTAGTGGCCAGGGAGCTGTCAGCACAAAAGATCTGTGAAGCGACGTGGCACTGCCATCACGAGAGCACTTCTTTCTACTTCTGTTTTGCTGTGAAACAAAAGAGGCCAAAGAGGAATCAAGAGGCGTAAACAGAAAAGGGACTTTCCATGAGAGAATTTTTAGAAAAGGTTCTGTGAGGCCACCCTTGTTCTTGACGAAGGACCCCTGATGGCCCATCCCTGAGCCAACATCCCCTGGAAAGTGTGTGGAGAACCTCACAGACGGTATTGATGGTTTCTTGAATGTACTTGTGCTTATAATGATTGACGATATAGGTTGCCACACAGAAAAAAAAGTCCAGTTTGCTTCAACATATTCCTTGGATAGTTTAATACATTCTCATATGAAAAACAATACAAAAAATCAACCACACAAACCTTTATGCATTGCTATCAATTAACTCCAAAACAGTAGATGTTGCATGACCATTTCTTTCAAGAGTATGATGCCCAGACAGTGGCCAGGCTTCTGAGTGATATCCTAATAAGATGATGCCCTAACTCTTCACTGGGTCATGAGCGCAAACATTTTGTTGGGTTGGTGTAAAAGTAATTGAAGTTAAAACCAACCACGATTTTTGGTACTTTTGCACCAAACCTGATACATAACTTTTAAAGTTATCCAAACTGTACACTATTCTTCGTAACTATTTTTTGTGTGTGAAAATAAGCTAATTAAGAGGAAATCTAATAGAGTTGAAACACACTGCACTTTTACCCTGTCCTGTTAAAGGGAGTTGACTGCTAAGTCATGACATCTAAATCAAGATCCCGCTTGGTAGTAGTGCACCTGAATCCTGTGTCCCAGCAGTACATTGAACTGAAAGTATGGTGCTGGACTCACAAATATAAGAGCACACACAAGAGTGAATTGTAGCAGGCATGTATTGAATGTTGACAGCATGAATAAATCAAGGGGAAAATGTATACTTTCTCATATAACGTTTCATTGCTTAAACTATTTTGAACGTATAAGTACACATGCAGTCATTTGTTAATTTTCTTATGGAAAGGGTCTGGTAGTGTAGTTTTTGTTTTGTTTTGTTTTGAGACAGGATCTTGTTGTCACTCAGGCTGGAGCGCAGTAGCATACTCGTGGCCCCCTGCAGCCTCAACCTCCCAGATTTGAGATCTTCCCACCTCAGCTTCCTACGTAGCTGGGACCACAGGCATGTGCCGCCATGCCTGGCTAATTTTTTGTACTTTTTGTAGAAATGGGGTTTCACTATGTTGCCCAGTCTGGTCTCAAACACCTGGGCTCAAGTGATCCACCCATGTTGGCCTCCCAAAGTGTTGGGGTTACACCTGTGAGCCACTAGACCCAGACTGGGAGTGTATATTTCTTTGATTCTCAACACAGAAACTGGCATGTTGTTAAGACTATAATGAGAAGTCAATATGTATTGGTTGATCTGACTAAGTCCTTATATAACCTGGTCATTACATGACTATTATAAATTTTATACATTTCACATAGATGGATTTGAAATACATTCATTTAAATGTTTAGATTGTTTGGAGGTTCAGTGTTTCTAGTTGAAACACACTATTTTTCAAAGTTATGGCAGTGATGCCTTACATTCATATGGGGATATAATTTAAAATGTTTTTTTCCACACTATGTTCTGATATAATCACTTTTATAAAGTAGATTTTTTTTTTGTTTTTTCTTCAACTTTTATTTTAGATACAGGGGAACCTGTGCAGATTTGTTACACGGGTATATTACATGATGCTGAGGTCTGGGACACGGAATGAGCATAGAACACAGTATTTTTTGTGGTTTTTTTTTTAGAGTCAGGATCTCAATCTGTGGCCCAGGCTGGAATGCTGTGGGGCTATCGTAGCTCAGTACAGCCTCCAAATCCTGGGCGCAAGCAATCCTCCTGCCTCAGCCTCTAGAATAGCTGACTACAGACATGTGCCTCCTTACTCAGCTAATTTTTTTATTTTTAGTAGAGATGAGGTCTTGCAATGTTGCCCAGGCTGATTTCAAACACCTAGCTTCAATCAATCATCCCACCTGGACCTCCCAAAGTGCTGAGATTACAGGCGTGAGCCACCATGCCCTGCCAATGAAGTAGATATTTTAACCCCATTTCACAGATAAGAAACCCAAGGCTCAGCAAGTGTGAATGTAATTTCCAAAGTTGTATATTTTATGGAAGAACAGTTAGCCCTTAAACCACATATCCTGAGTTTTAGTTCAGTGGGTTTTTTAGTTTGTTTGTTTGAGATGGAGTCTCACTCTGTCACCCAGCCTGGAGTTCAGCAGCATGATCTCAGCTCACTGCAGCCTCCCTTTCTCGGGTTCAAGGGATTCTCCTGCCTCAGCCTCCTGACTAACTGGGATCACAGGCGCCCACCACCACACCCAGCTAATTTTTGTATTTTTAGTAGGGACGGGATTTCACCATGTTGGACAGGCTGGTCTTGAACTCCTGACCTCAAAAGATGCACCCACCGCAGCCTTCCAAAGTGCTGGGATAACAGGCGTGAGCCACCGAGCCCGGCCTAGTTCAGTCATCTTTACACTGTGTCTTGGTTAAGTGCTTTTGATTCTTCATAAGCTAATTTTCATTCCGTTTTACAATTATTTTATTTAATTTTGCTGTTTCTTCCTAGTTTCCTAGATAATTATCTTCAATTAAAAAAGTGCATAATAAAAAAAAGTGTGTCAAAGTGCTACCATCTCATTGATCCTCTCTCTCTTTCTTTCTTTCTTTTCTTTCTTTCTTTCTTTCTTTCTTTCTTTCTTTCTTTCTCTCTCTCTCTTTCCTTCCTTCCTTCCTTTTCTTCCTTCCTTCCTTTCTTCCTTCCTTCCTTCCTCTCTTCCTTCTTTCCTTCCTTCCTTCCTTCTTTCTTTCTTTCTTGCTTTCTTGCTTTGTTTTTTTCTTTCTTTCTGTTCTTTCTTTTCCAAGGTCTCTCAGTGTTGCCCCCAGGCTGGAGTGGAGGGTGTGGTCATGGCTCACTGCAGTCTCAACCTCCCAGGCTCAAGCAATCCCCCTGCCTCAGCCTCCAGAGTGGCTGGGACCGCAGGCATGTGCACCACTATGGCTGGCTACTTTTTATATTTTTTTGTCAACACAGGGTTTTGCCATGTTGCCCAGGCTGGTCTCAAACTCCTGGGCTCAAGAAACCCTCCTGCTTCGGCCTCCCAAAGTGCTTAGATTGCAGGCATGAGCGGCCAGGCCCGGGCATCACTGATCACTGACCCTTTCTAAAGGGCAGTATAAGGAGGTGGAATGAGCACATTTTCAATCAAAGATCTAAGCATCAGCTTGGCTTTGCTGGGTCCTGGCTGTGAAGCTCCCTGGGCCTCAGCTTCCTCAAATGTAAAGAAGGAATAATAATAATAATAATAATAACAATAACTCTTACTTCCCAGGGTTGGAAAGATGATGAAATGAAACAGCTCCGGGTAAAAGCATCCTAAAATTTATAGGTTTACATGTTTAGCAAATTGAACCTAATCCAAGAGCTCTACAAGGAGCCAAAACAGAATATGCCTAATCATGAAAAGATGCAGGAAGAGCAAATATGTATCGAGTGCTTCTTTCATGCCAGGTCCTGAGCAAGCAGAAAACGCTGCAGACAAATGTCCTTACCTGCAGGGAGGTCACATGGTACTCGACAAGCTGGGCATGAGGCAGCCGTGTCATGTCTCAGGCCGCCTCCTATGCCATGGCTATAAAGCACAGAGCTGGATAGCAGGGCCAGACAAGGGAAGGGGATGCCTGCAAAGACCTGGAGGTGTCTTCAAGGGGAGAACATTCCAGCCAGAGGCAAAGACTCTGAGGAAGAAATATTTAAAGAGGGCCAGGTGGGTGGCTCAAGCCTATTATCCCAGCACTTTGGGAGGCCGAGGTGGGTGGATCACTTGAGGTCAGGAGTTCCAGACCAGCCCAGCCAACATGCTGAAACGCTGTCTCTACTAAAAATGCAAAAATTAGCCGTGCATGGTGGTGAGCACCCATAATCCCAGCTACTCGGGAGGCTGAGGCAGAAGAGTCACTTGAACCCGGGAGGTGGAGGTTGCAGTGAGCCGAGAAGATCACACCACTGCACTCCAGCCTGGGCAACAGAGGGAGACCCTGTCTCAAAAAAAAAAAAAAAAAAGCTTATAGAATAAGCATACATATACATATACATATACATATATATATATACATAAAATATTTAAAGAGGGGTGTATAATAGGAGATCAAAGCAGAGAAGCAACAAGGGTGGGGACAGATTGTGCAGGGCTCCTAGGCAATACAAGCTCTGAACAAAATGGGACATCCTTGAAGGATCTGGAGCTAGAAGCAACCTTTCCACTTTACTGTGATGCAATGGCTGAACAGTGGAGAATATACCTTAGCCTCCAAGACGACCCCCAGAGCCCCCATGTCTTGGTGCTCATGCCCAGGCACAATACCCTTTCCTTAAGTGTGCACTAGATTTATGGACTTGCTCTTAACACATAGAATACTGCAGAAGTGCTGGAAGGTCACTTCTGAGATTAGGGTACATGAAGACTGTGGCTTCCAACTTGGGTGCAGTTTCCCACTCTCTTGCTTACTCATTCTGAGGGCAGACAGCTGTTGTGGAACTAGAGTGGCCTCTGGCCAATAGCCAGTGAGAAACAGAGGCCCTCAGTCCATCAACCTGTGAGGCCCAGAGTCCGGCAGCAACCATATGAGCAAGCTTTGAAGCAAATTCTCCCAGTTGCACCTTCAGATGAGACTGCAGCCCTGGAGGACAGCCTCGCTGTGATCTCCTGAGGGATCCTGAGCTACAGGCACTCAGCTAATGTGAACTTAGATTCCTGACCCACAGAAACTGTGAGATAATAAATGTTTGTTGCTCTAAACATCTATGTTACTCTGGAAATCACTAAGGTTTGAGCAATTTGTTACATGGTAACAGGTAACTAATTCACAACACAGTGGTTGAAGGCTGAAGGGCAAGAGGCCATTGCAATTATGCAGGCAAAGGTGGTCACGTCTTAGACCAGGATAGTAGTGGCAGGGAAAATGACGGGATGTTGAGAGTGAAATCAACTGGGTTTGCACTTAAACAAGATATGGAATCTGAAGAAGGTGGACAGTCAAGAATGCATCCAAGATGTTTGCCTGAGCCACTGGGGTGATGGAGATGACTGACACAGGTGGATACACCTGCCAGAGGGGCAGGTCGGGAAAGATTAAGTCAGGAGTTTGGCTTTTGACATGTGAAGTTAAAACATCCATATGGTTGAAAAGATGAGACGGTAGCTGTACATACAAAACTGGAGTTCACTGCATAATACCTGGATAGAGACCAAAAGTGAGAGATTATCATTATATGGTATTTAGAACTCTGAGGAGTCAAAAGGCCCCAAGCATGCTAACGTTTAATGTTTACATGTGGAAAATGCAAAGAAAGGTAGGTAGAAGGAAAATCAGAAGACAGTTTTTTCTGGCGACAAGTAAAGAAAGTAATTCAAGAACAGGAAAAAGCAATACAGGGGCACATCACAGAAATTTGGGAATGATGGGGAAAAAAGTTGTAGGCAAGTCTAGCTCAAGTTGTCCTTCTGAATAGAAACAATGTGTATATTCTTTAACTATGTATTAAGCAAATGCCTGAACAAATATTCTCCTTTTTGGAAACAAACTACTTTCACTGCTAAAGCAGTATTGGTCATACAGAGGGTATTGGTTAGTTTCCTTCCAAAATTAGAACTAAGCTTTCACAACAACAGCCACCACATTCTTTAGGAGTCTATACTCTAACCCTACCAGGAGAAATAATTGCCTACAAAATAATTTTAAAGCTGGACACTTCCACCCAAATTTATATCCCTTGCCAATGCAAATTGCTCTTTATAGAAATCTTCTAAGTCCTTCTAATCTAGGACTCCTTTCTGCAAAGTAAGCAGATAGTTGGAATGATAGCCTATTCTGTGACCTGAATTCTTTGATAGTGTTATTTGCTACCCAGATGAGTCAATATTCAAGTTCCCATAATTTATATGCATTATTTTAAATATGTGCCAACCCAATTTTCATATGTTACATTAGCTTTCCTCTTCCTTGATCACTGCAGTCTTCCAAAAGAAGTTTAGTCAACATTAATACAAATGGAAATCTTCTTTAAAAAAGAAGTGGAAGTTTTTCACACAGGCTTAAAAAAAAAATTAACAGTTGACTAGAGACTGTGGAGGAGTGATGTAAAGTTTCTCAAGTTCATGGATATGAGTGCAATGAGAGTACAGCCATCAGAAATCTGAAATAGAGGCTGGGCACGGTGGCTCATGCCTGTAATCCCAGCACTTTGGGAGGCCAAGACAGGCCGATCATGAGGTCAAGAGTTTGAGACCAGCCTGGCCAACGTGGCAAAACCCCATCTCTACTGAAAATACAAAAAATTAGCTGGGCACGGTGGCCTGCTCCTGTAGTCCCAGCTACTCAGGACGCTGAGGCAGGAGAATCCCTTGAACCCTGGGGGCAGAGGTGGCAGTGAGCCGAAATGGTGCCACTGCACTCCAGCCTAGGTGACTGAGCAAGACACCATCAAAAAAAAAAAAAAAAAAAAATCTGAAACAGAGAGCAAGTAAAATAATGACATGAGGGGATCCAGGATTTGTGGAGCCTGATGCTTATGTACCTTAAGGGTCTCATTTTATCAACAAGAATCCAAAATACAAATATTAAAGTCATCATTTTTGGGGAAAGAGAAATCAAAATAAATTATGAATGTTATAAAGATGACAAATACTGTAAGCATCACAAATTCCAGAAGAATTACATAATACTTGATTAAGTCACTGCCCGGCATATTTCAAACACAACTTTCCTATATTTTTAAGTGACCTGTTCTTTGAGTGCTTCTTTATGTCAATGATTTTGTAACATCCTTTTCTAGAGATAGCAGAGAGATTATTCCGTTTTTCCCACAGTAGCTGTCATCCAAAACTAGTTTTTCATAGCTTACAGAAGTAACTTTCCGTTTTGCAACTCCTTGTTGATAATATCAGATAAATTTTTGAGGTTCCTGGTCAAATTTGGGAAAACCACTATTAACTTCTTTCGCACGTTAACTTTAAAAATGTCAGGGCATCTCATTATTTGTGTGTAATAACTCGTTGTAAATTACTGTTTAATCTTCCTATTTGAAACTTATCTTTTCAGTAAATTGCTACTTTCAGTATGATCCTAAGCATTCTTGTACAATTTACTTCTCCGCATGAGAATAACTTCTACAGATGTCATTATTCCTATTGCTTCTGTTTCACGTTTTATTGATTTGTATCTATCTTTCTCTCAGTTCTTTTGTAAATAACTTTTATTTTATTTTACTTTTGAGACTGAGTCTTACTCTGTTGCCCAGGCTGGAGTGCAGTGGCATGATCACAGCTCATTGCAGCCTCAACCTCCTGTGCTCAGGTGATCCTCCTGTCTCAGCCTCCCCAGTAGCTGGGACCACAGGCGTATGCCACCACACCCAGCTAATTTTTTAATTAATTTGTAGAGACGGAGTCTCCCTACATTGCCCAGAGTGGTCTCTAACTCCTTGGCTAAAGCAATCCTCCCACCTTGGCCTCCCACCGAAGTTCTGATATTACAGGCATAAGCCACCACACCTGGCCTACGTATAACTTTTAGGATGCCTAAAAACAGTATCATTTAAAGTCACAAAGTTAGAGGTTTGGAATTTCTCACTTTATTGAAACATTCCAAAATGGCTTTCTCAATTGCTACTAAAAGGGCATAATCCCAACTTAACTTCCTCTTAGGCCCCAAAAGTTCCCTGTAGCTTCCACCACCAGCTGCAGTGCGGGTAAGTCAAAGTGAAAAGAAACGGCGACCTTAGCCAGTGTGGTTACGTCACTTTTGAGAAATACATACAATGTATGACCATGTGAACTCTTGAGGGAGGCCCCACAGCTGCTTTAGTTCCATGGAAAATCCACCTCTGATTAAATGCATAGGTTGCCTTCCACAAAACACAGGAATATATAAATTGCAATTATCAGATTCTGCTATCTTGAGATGAAGAAGGTTAGAAAAACACCACCAATCTTCCCACTAGGACTCTAGACTTCCACAACTTCTTTTTAAAAATCCATGGCCAGTCAGCCAGGCACGGTGGCTCACTCCTGTAATCCCAGCACTTTGAGAGGCTGAGGCAGGTGGATCACCTGAGGTCAGTAGTTTGACACCAGCCAGGCCAAAATGGCAAAACTCCATCTCTACTAAAAATACAAAAAATTAGCTGGGCACGGTGGCGGGTGCCTGTAGTCCCAGCTACTCAGGAGGCTGAGGCAGGAGAATCACTCGAACCCAGGAAGTGGAGGTTGCAGTGAGCTGAGGTCATGCCACTGCACCGCAACCTGGGCGACAGAGCGAGACTCCGTCTCAATAAAGAAAAATAAGAAAAAAAAGTAAAATAAAACAAAATAAAATAATATCTATGGCCAGTCAAGTAAACTGCCCCGTTAGTCATCGGAAAAACATAATTTATGAGGCACATAAGCAGCTTCAGAAACATTTTGCCTCAAACACTTTCCAAATGTGCATTATTTGTGGCTTAAAGCAAATGTATAATTTACCCATTCACTGAGTCATCCATTTCTTTCCTTCTTTGTAATACTCTACATTAGGCCCTAGATACTGGCAATGGAGACAAACACGGGAGATGCTCTATTCCCTGAGCAGTCACGCTCCAGCCAGGGTGACAGGAAACTCAGAAGAGGACAGCAGCGCGTGGACGTGAGTGCCCTTAAGGAAATAAATAAAGCTCTGGCCATGCAGTCAGCTGGGCGGGGTGGGCTGGGGGGGCCACCGTGAGGACAGTCAAAGGATAAGATGTCTTAGCCACTGACAAGAAGACAGATAAGACTAATGCAGCACAAAAATGATAAGCAGGGGCAGGAAAGGGAGAATAATAGCAGAGAACTTAGAGGAGGAACCCGTGTTAATAATCAGCATTTATGAAATAACAGATTTACCAGGTGATTCACGCAACATCACATGCTAGGAAAGGATGCAGCCAGGATAGGAGCAAGACAGGCTGGCTGGAGAGCCATCTCGCTACCTCCCAAAAATAACAGTAACAATCATAATAACAGAAAAGTAATAGTAGAGCTAGGCAAGGAGTGATGCAAACAGGACGTGGAATAGCACGTTCCTCCCTAGACCACACCCTCCAACTTTTTTTTTTCTTTTTTTTTTTGTTTGTTTTTTGAGACGGAGTTTCACTCTTGTTGCCCAGGCTGGAGTGCGATGCCGCGATCTCGGCTCACTGTGACCTCCACCTCCCGGGTTCAAACGATTCTCCTGCCTCAACCTCCCACGTAGCTGGGACTACAGGTACATGCCACCATGCCTGGCTAATTTTTGTATTCTTTCAGTAGAGACAGAGTTTCACCATGTTGGTCAGGCTGGCCTCAAACTCCTGGCCTCAAGTGACCTGCCCACCTCGGCCTCCCAAAGTGCTGGGATTACAGGCATGAGCCACCGCACCCAGCCCAAAGTAGCTTTTTCTGCAGGAGAGCTCAGAGGTTTGTATATGAATGTGTCAATAATATCTGTACATATCACAACGGCAGAGACTGGACCAGTCAACATATTTTTTTCTTTTTAACGTGCTCTACCTGGCATATGGCTGAACCTTTTAGCGGATATATTACTGAAGGAGTAAATCTCCTCTAAGCACCTCTGTTTTGGATTCGTGGTGAGACATACATGCTTCACTAGGAATGTCCTCTACGGGAGCAGAGGGGAGTGGCTGATGCAACCTTCCCTCCACCAGAAACAGATTCCAGCCCTCTCTGATCCCATCTCTGATCCCGTCTCCTCAATCCCTCATCAATACTGAGGGCTCTGAGGAGAAGGGCTAAGTGAGAGAAAAGGCAGGGAGGGGCTGATAGGAAAGTAAGAAATCAGATAAATGCCTAAGAGAAAAAGCAGAAAGAGAGAAAAGGGTAAACAGTCCACATACAGTGATAAACACTGAGAAGTTTAAACAACAGCTGAAAACCACACCCCCTAGCTGTCTACAGGCAAGTTGACTTCATTTTCCTCTTCTTTAGAATGTCAGGTTGCAACCACAAATTAGCCAATATGTATTTCCCCCTTTAGGATTTTCACTTCTAGTCCATCATGTTCAATGTAGTTCCACTGATGAACAAAGTCAACAGTGCATGTTTTAAACTGAAATCTATTTTTGTCTAATTCACTGCAACTATAAAAAGTCCCAGTCAGGGAATTTCTTAACATTTAACCTCGAGGTAAATACTTGTGGACGTGGCTTTCAACTAACTC
Source organism: Hylobates moloch (assembly GCF_009828535.3). Classification (NCBI taxonomy): domain Eukaryota; kingdom Metazoa; phylum Chordata; class Mammalia; order Primates; family Hylobatidae; genus Hylobates; species Hylobates moloch. Next base: position 3,728,891 of record NW_026652277.1, on the reverse strand, counting down.
TTCCCTTCATTTTCAAATCTTCTTTTTTTTTTGAAATGGAGTCTCCCTCTGTCGCCCAGGCTGGAGTGCAGTGGCGGGATCTTGGCTCACTGCAAGCTTCGCCTCCCGGGATCATGCCATTCTCCTGCCTCAGCCTCCCGCATAGCTGGACTACAGGCGCCCGCCACCACGCCCGGCTAATTTTTTGTATTTTTTAGTAGAGACGGGGTTTCACTGTGTTAGCCAGGATGGTCTCGATCTCCTGACCTCAAATCTTCTTACCACAGTTCCTTACACAATTTGTTTTTTTAGGGGCTGTGATGTTCCCATAGAAAACAGGGGTGTAAGGGCTGGAATGTGGGTCAGAAGAACACTTTTCCCTGTGGACAGAGATCCATGATCAGATTGAATAAAACCCAAGGGTCTTCAAGCCAAGAAAGGATTCCTGCAAAAAGCGTTTTTTTGTTGTTGTTTTTTTTTTAATATTGAACTAGAAATCGAAAAGAAAGTTCAAATGGATGACTTGCTCTCTTCTGCAAGAGAAGGGGTTGGTATAAATTCAGTTTCCGGGAGGACATATGAAAGCATTGATTCAGCTATTCCTTCCTCATGATTCTATTCAAAACCATTGTCCAGAAATGAATTAGGTCACGCATATGGTGGTTTGGGGACATCACATGAATTGCTTTTTTCTCCTTTATGGTAAATGATTTTACAAAATATGTTTTTTTTTTAAATATTTGAAACTCATCAATATATGTATATATTCTATTCTACAGAACAACCTTGAGAGTGTCACCATTGCTGTTATACAGTGTTACAGACAGTCTCACGTGACCAGAGAAAGCTTTCCAGTGTGTAAGTGGTTGTCCTGGGAGAAAGCAGAAGTTGAAAGAAACACACCTTTTACAAATTGCTCCAGCCAAAATAACAGCATCAGTTAACATATTAAATGGCATTTCTGAAGTGTCAAAAAGAAGGGAAAATGTCTCGGGCACATGTAATTGAGAAGTAATGCCACCCAGCAGAGGCCCTCGGAGGAAACCGTTGACACAGAAACAACTGAAGCCATCCCCGAGACAGCAGGGGTGGATGCCCCAGAGGGAACCCGGCACATCAGATCTGCTCCCATGCAGGGAGTGGTGGAGGGCAGGCTGCTGGAGAGCTGGAAATCAGAGCCCTCCACTCTGGGAAAGCAGCTCTCCTTCTCCTTAGGACCCTGACTAGCCACTGAGGCACAGAAGGTGACAGGCAATTGAAAGCAAATTAACTGCAGCCACCTTTTGCTTGGAAACCTCACACCTTCACACAGATATAAAGATGTGGGCAACCAAAACAGGTGTCAGCTGAATACACATGCAGAGTAAGCCCTCCCCAGTTTAGCTTGTTATTATTTTAAACTGGCTAAAGAAAGGTGGTAACACTATAATCAGTTTGTTTTCACCACCAGTTAGCAACCAAATATAGAGCTATCCAGAAAAATATATGGAAAGGAAAATTTTTGTTGTAATACCAACATGAACATCAAAAAGTAAGCACACTCCTTATCTCCCACCATCAAATCATGACTTGCCATGCGGTTATTTATAAAGGAAGTGACAGCATTCATACCACTCTGTTACCATGAAAATATGCATGAAGTCAGAAGCATATATGGTAACAATGGTATGAATGCTGTCGGTTCTCTGATAAATTATTGCAAAGATTATCTAAACCCAGAAGCCACTCTCTATAGTAATTTTTCTCTTTGCCTTGTTATTAAATACTTATAATCTTTGTCTTTAAAAACATCTAGCTGGATACTTCCAGAAGGCTGGTTAGGTACCTATTCTTCTTTTCTTTCTTTCTTTCTTTCTTTCTTTCTTTCTTTCTTTCTTTCTTTCTCTCTTTCTTTCTTTCCTTCTTTCTTTCTTTTCTTTTTTTTTGACAAGGTCTCACTCTGTTGCCCAGGCTGAAGAGCAGTGGTGCAATCTCGGCTCACTGCAACCTAACTCTGCCTCACAGGTTCAAGTGATTCTCGTGCCTCATCCTCCCAAGTACCTGGGATTACAGACACGCACCACCACACCTGGCTACATTTTGTATTTTTAATGGAGACATGTTTCACCATGTTGGCCAGGCTGCTCTTGAACTCCTGGCCTCATGTGATCCACCTACCGTGGCCTCCCATGTGCTGGATTACAGGCATGAGCCACAAAACCCAGCCAGTGCCTATTTTTCTTGACAATAATACATATAGATTTTAAACTGTTTGGACCAGAATTTATCAAGGAGTCAACATCTTATTGTAGAAAGAGGGTGAGGTTTGAAGCCGGAAGACCTGGGATCAAGTTGTGGACTCTCATTCCCAGGTCTTCTGGGTTCAAATCTCATCCTTTCAAATCACTGATTAACTTCAGGCAACTTACTGTGGTTAAACTTGAGTTTCCCATCTACAAACTAGAGATGATGAAACTTCCCTTTCTGAATTGTCTAAATAAGTTCTGAGATCTAAATAAGTTCATGCGTTTGAAGAATGCTTTATAAAATGTAGATGGAATGATGTTTATGGGTAAGGTCCCCGTTATGTGTTAAAAGTGACGCCAATGATACCAGGTGGCTACTGGTAAAAGACAGGGCAAAGAATCTTATCTTACTGTGACACAGGTTAAGAAAATGTAATACAATTTAATTGGATTATCTCTACAAAAACCCTCAAAGCTGTTACATGAAAGGGGTCCCGATTCAGATCCCAAGAGAGGGTTCTTGGATCTTGCATAAGAAAGAATTCAGGACAAGTCTACAGAGTAAAGTGAGAGCAAGTTTATTAAGAAAATCAAGGAATAAATGAATGGTGACTCCATAGGCAGAGCAGCGGCATGGGCGGCTCGTCTAAGGATACTTGCTATCTCTTGATCATATGCTAAGCAAGAGGTGGATTATTCATGTGTTTTCCAGGGAAGGGGTGGGCAATTCCTGGAACTGAGGGCTCCTCCCCTTTTTAGACCATATCCAGTAACTTCCTGATGGTGCCATGGCATTTGTAAACTGCCAGGGTGTTGGTGGGAGTGTCTCTTAGCATGCTAATGAATTATAATTAGCATATAATGAGCCGTGAGGATGACCAGAGGTCACTCTCACCGCCATGATGGTTTTGGTGGGTTTTGGCCAGCTTCTTTACTGTAACCTGTTTTATCAGGTTTATTGTGACCTGTATCTTGTGCCGACCTCCTATCTCATCCTGTGACTTAGAATGCCTAACCTCCTGGAATGCAGCCCAGTAGGTCTCAGCCTTCTTTCATCCACCCTCTATTTAAGATGGAGTTGCTCTAGTTCAAACACCTCTGACAAAGCTACCATTTTATGAAGAAAATATGATGTGGAGTCGAGGTTGCAAACTCAAATGCTAACATGGGCCAAGAAGGTTATGTACTGAGAAGTGAAGCTTGGGAGTGATAAACGCAGGTGCAGACGCGTCCCAGTGGCTGGAGAGTGGTAATCGGCCTCAGTGCAGGGCTGTAGGGAGTGCTGGAGACTGTGGCAAAGTGTAGTGAGAACTCAACTCTGGCCAGTTGTTCCAATCAAGGAAATTTGGATCTAGTCTTCCCAGATTTCCAGGGTTTTCAAGAAAAGATAGAAATCTAGATGTGTGTGTAAAATCCTCCAGTTTTGAACCTTGCCTTATATTATGAACCCCCCCTCAAAAAAAGAAAGCACCATGTGGATTGATGCTGTGTGCAGAAAACACAGGTGCAATCAGGTCCATTTGTCAGTATCCTCCTCCTGAGGCAAGAGGACAACAGACTGAGAGAGGAGGGTTTAGAAGTTGAGCAATTGTCTTATTGATGTCAAAATTCACTGAAATCGTTCATTAGCTCATGAGGACATTCAGAGGCTATCAAAGAAGGCCGGCATAAGGAAAGAGAAAGCTAAAGTCAAGGTCTGGTCATTTGTGGGAAATGACCTCTGAGATCATCTGGCCTTGAATGAAACTTTTTTTTTCCCCCCTCCTCTTGCTAAACATTCCTGAGGACAGCAGGCATCAAGATGAAAGCAAAACATTCCTCTCCGGCCCGTCTGTGGTAAAAAGGATTGAGGGATGGATGGGTGCAGGGAGAGTGGGTGGGCTCTGGGCTTTCTAATTGTATCAGCTGAGCCTGGGACACTGCACAGCACATTCAGAAAAAAACTTCCTGGAGAAATGTGAAGCCAGCAGAGTTCAACTGATTTCTGCTGTTTTTGCAGCAATATTTTTATGATGTTAGACAATAAACAAAAGGGACAATGTGTACAAAAATCAACACCACTTTTTTTTTTATAAAAAGCGATCATCAAAACAAGGGTTGGCTTTGATCTTGGAAAGAAATACTCATTTGTTTATGTATTTGATGAGAATCTTAATTCCTTAAGCCAGGAGCTCTGAAATAACCAGAGCATTTAGAGCTGAATAAAATGACAGAAAAGTGAATTTATCAACCCCTTTAATTTAACTTGTACGTAAGACAGGGGTGTAGGGGATGGGAGTGAAGGGTGTTACTAACAATTCATTAACAGTTACTACTCCCAACATATATTAAGAGACAGAATTATTAGTATTTTTCTAAATTACAAATAAAATATATACATATCAATTGGTTCAAAATAACTACTTCAATTGACACCACTAATACTGTAGTGATTTTTTTAATCTTCCACAGCTTCAGTAAGGTCATCTCTGGGTACAGAATTAAAAAGAAAATTTTTTTCCGATTTCAATTAGTTTGAAATAGCTGCTTCAATTGAGGCCACTAATAATACTGTAGTGATTTTTTTTATCTTCTACAGCTTAAGTAAGGTCAGCTCTGGGTACAGAAGCAAAAAGGAAATTTTTTTCTGGGCACAGTGGCTCACACCTATAATCCCAGGACTTTGGGAGGCTTTGGGAGGCCAAAGTGGGAGAATCACTTGAGCCCAGGAGTTCCAGCTTGGGCAACATAGCGAAACACTATCTCTACAAATAAAATAAAATAAAATAAAATAAGATAAAATAAAATAAAGCTGGTTGGCCAGGTGTGGTGTCTCACGCCTGTAATCCCAGCACTTTGGGAGGCTGTAGTGGGTGGATCACTCAGTCAGAAGTTCGAGACCAGCCTGGCCAACATAGTGAATCCCTGTCTCTACTAAAAATACAAAAAATTAGCCAGGCATGGTGGCGTGCACCTATAGTCCCAGCTACTCAGGAGGCTGAGGCAGGAGAATCGCTTGAACCCAGGAAGTAGAGGCTGTGGTGAACCGAGATCTCTCCACTGCACTCCAGCCTGGGCAACAGAGCAAGATTCCATCTCAAAAAGAAATAAATGAAATAAATAAAGTTAGTCGCACATGGTGGTGTGTGTCTGTGGTCCCAGCTACTTGGTAGGCTGAGGTAGGAGGATCGCCTAAGCCTAGAGATCAAGGCTGCGGTGAGCCGTGATGGCACCACTGCACCTCAGCCTGGGTGACAGAGTGAGACCCTGTCTCAGAAAAAAAAAAGAAAGAAACAAAGAAAAGAACATTTGGATATTTACTCCTGATGTGAAAAAGAAACTCAGCATTTCAGATTGCAAATATACATTTATAATTGCAAAAATAATATAAAGGAATAATTTTAGGGAAAAATACAATAAATATATGTAGATATGAGACCAAAGGGAACGTCTTTTGTCTCCTGTTTGGGTACTATGCCATGAAGATAAGTGGCCTCCAAAACAGCTCTCTGCCCTGTGCTCTGACTCAATCATTCATTTAAGTTACATGAGTTTATGGAGAGATCAATGTGCCAGGCCCAATGATAAGCACAGCACAGAGGCTACAAACCAGGCCTTCAGGACCTTGTCCTCCGGGCGCTGTCCTCAGCTCCCTGTCTGACCCCTGCAGGTAAGGATCTCCTGATTTGGTTAATTCCTTGAGGAATGTCCCCTGAGGTTAAGAACAATGTGTATCCTCAGTGAGTAGCAGAGTGCCTTTGTACACAATGCACATGTGATCAATTAGGTGAGTTAATAACACCAGGGCTGGAACGAAGGAGGGCCGGAATGCCTTGAAAAGTTTTAGAAAACTAGTTTGTGTCTGGGGCACCCTAAGCCTTGGAGGAAGCTGTGACTCAGTCCCAGAACAGCGGTGATAGTAACTAACCCCAGACACTGACGTGCCAGGATCCGTTTTGCCAGGAAATTCTCCTTAGTGAGAAGGATGGGTTTGTTCTCATTTATGACTTTCTCCACCTCTCTTGAATGAACAGGAGTCTCAGGAAATGTCGGGAATTGGAGACTATGGAAAATAAAATTTTTAAAATGTGAAACACAGCGAAGTTTTTTTTTTTCTTTGTTTTGAGACAGAGTCTCGCTCTGTCTCCCAGGCTGGGGTGCGGTGGCCGCATCTCACCTCACTGCAGCCTCCATCTCCCAGGTTCAAGTGATTCTCGTGCTTCAGCCTCCCAAGTAGCTGGGACTACAAGGCATGCACGACCACGCCCGGCTAATTTTTTGTATTTTTAGTAGAGATGGGGTTTCCGCATGTTGGCTGGGCTGAGTCTTGAACTCCTGGCCTCAAGCCCACTTTGGCTTCCCAAAGTGCTGGGATTACAAGCGTAAGCCACCGCACCTGCCCAGCTCACAGCAAAGCTTTTGGAGAATGTGATAATAATCTGGTAATAATGGCTCTTCACCAAGTAACTAAGGTATTTCACAGCTTTCCTGGCTTAACCAGTTAGTTTAGGGAAAAGAGAAGCCCCCAAGGTGGGGTGAGGCCTCCTGGAATTAGGGCTGGGATCCACTGATAAGTAAGGGTCTGAGTCTGCCTACCCAATTTTACATTTGCTGGTAAAGACTGGAGTCCTTTTATTCCCTAATTATGTGGCTCATGGATCATCTATTTAGATCTACATAGATCCTTCAGGATCTATTTTTATTTATCATCTGTTGCTGGAATTTGTTGTTAAATGAACTGACCACACTTTATAACCATCACCCCGTTGCATATGCTCTGCGCGGCTAATCTGAGCCAGGAGTTCCCTCTGACGTCAGTAATAACTGACCTATTTATCTATGCTCCCGAGCTGCTGATCTCGAAGTAGAGGTTTAAAGGAAAAGACACCAGAAATCATTACCTTCTTGCCTGTATAATTAGTAATAGGAAAAACCCAGAAAGAGACGGAGAGAAAGGGGGAAAAAAATCCTCTGAGAACCCTGGTATGTGTGGCCGGCTAATTCAAAAAAGTCCCAGGGTAAGTCAGAAAATGCGTTCTTTAAGACCAGATCAAGGTCTCTGCTTGTCATCAGGAAATATGATTTGTGCTAACACAGACCTTCAGTTAAAAACCTCCCGGGCAAGTTAGCTAAGGACAGCAGGTCTGACCTATGAGTTAACCAAAACATTACCTCATCTGCAAAGAACTCCATGAACCATTCAGATACTGAGGTCAAATATCCTTTTTCTAGGTGTCTGTAAGTTTCCCACTTTCAAAGCATGTACAAGTGTAGCCCCTCTGGCTCCCAAAGGCAGGCAGCTTGGGGCCACACTGCTGTAATCAATACAAAAAGGCAATGTCAGGAATTCTTTGAAATTTCCAAACAATGACAGGCGTTACCATTTTTCCAAAATACTGCTACCAAATTATAAGGTGATAAATAGGAAAATAAAGAGTTGATATGCAGAAGATTAGGCCTCCATCTCTACCCGAAGCTGCCCAAACAGCTCCCCAGGGGAGGGGGGCTCTTCAGATCCGTGGCGCGGGGCTCCCAGGCAGCCTACGGCACCAGGACAGCATCCATCTCCCCCTCCACGGCTGCAGAAGGTCAAGTCAGCATCGCTTCCTTCTTCCCGGGCAGCTGAAGCGGAGCTCCTACAGCCTCCTTTACAAAATAATAATAATAATGAACAAGTGATGCTTAATGTCAACCCCTGGAAAAGATCGGGCTCTGTTCTTGTTGCAGCGGGAGTGAAACTCCCAGGAGCCCCCAGACCTTGGGTGTATGGTTACCTGATATATTTGCTATGTTAGTGCTCCCTGATGTTAAAAAAATAGAAGACTCTTTTTAGGTTAGTTGGAGTTTAACTGTACTTTAACTAGGGGGTGCAGCTTTGGCCTACGGGCTAGAAAGTTTGATTAGGAGGTTAGCATTGATGATGTGAAAAATTGTCAAGATGGTAACGTGGCCTTCTGCAGGAGAGGGGGAGATGGACGCTGTCATTGCACTGCAGGTTGCCTGGGAGCCCCCCCAAGGGGTCTGAAGCCAGCTCCAGCTGCAGCACAGAGAACAGCTCTTGAGTGTCTAGGGAATGGGGCTTGCTGCCGCTTTGGCTGTGCATCTGAGGGAGAGTGCTTTGCTAGGTGGATGTGAGTTAAGTGAGAACAAGTAGGGAGGTATAACTCCAGCATCCACGCAGTCTCCTTGCCAGTGAGTCCCGCTTCTCATCCATGTAATGCTGGTCACAGACAAGCAAAGAAGGAAGCATTTTGGAGTCAGGGTTACTTCAAGCTGCGTTCGAATCCTATAAAAGTGACTTATTTCTGACTATAGATCATCAGCTTGGCAGGTCCAGCTCAAGGACCTTCCATGGAGCAGCCGTGCTGGTGAGGCAGTCGGAACCTGCCTACAGGCCTGAGAGCCTCCTTTAATAGAACTACAAAAGTCAACGTCACTCAAATGCCGCTCTGTGTCTGCGTGGGGGGAAAAAGGGGTTACCCTTAAAAAGCTAAACGGCAAATAATTAAGAAAGATTGTAAACAAATGTTAGTTTGATAAAGATAATAAAATTAGGCCACAGTAACTTTGAGAGCAACTAGATGGTAAGAAATCTTTCTTTTAAAATGCTGCACAAATTACATTCAGTTCTCTCAATGAAATTATCAATATCATTTTTCTAAGTCTAGGAGTCTCCAGAGACTTGACATGGAAACCTCGTATCCATGTGATAGATTTATTTTTATTTTATTTTTTTGAGACAGAGGCGCGCTCTGTCGCCCAAGTTGGAGTACAGTGGTGCAATTGCTGCTCACTGCAGCCTCCACCTCCCAGGTTTGTGATTCTCCCACCTCAGCCTCCCAAGTAGCTGAGATTACAGGTGCGCAGCACCATACCTGGCTAATTTTTCTATTTTTTAGTAGAGACGGGGTTTCACCATGTTGGCCAGGCTGATCTCGAACTCCTGACCTCAAGTGATCCACCCACCTCGACCTTCTAAAGTGCTGGGATTACAGGCATGAGCCACTGTGATTGGTCCCTGTGACGGATTTTAGATGATGATGGTATTAAAGGGATTTTTGTTTCCCTGGGATTTCTTTTATACATCCACTTACTACTGTAAGTTTCCTTTTTTTTTCACATTTCTTTAAACATAATTCCTCCACCTGTTCCCCACACATCACTCCCTGCTTTTCTACACACAAACAGTGTTTGGTTGTTTCCATTTTGCCCCGTTTCCCACAACTCAGCCTCTTCTGTTTCACTTTGTCTTCCTCCTTTCCTGTAATATGGATCCTGTTTTATTTTGGAGGTGGAAGATGTGGTTGGGTCTGACGTTTTATTTTGGAGGTGGAAGAAATCGTTGGCTCTGCTATATCCTCCGGTTCCCACCTTGAACTCTCTTTCTGCTTTGTTTTGTTGTTGTTTTCAGTAAAGGATGATTTGCCTTTGCTATTTCTCTATTACTCATTCCCCGCAGGTGAGCACAGCGGACCCCGTGTTTTCTGCTCCAAGCAGCTGCCTGAACAGCATTACCCCCGCTCATCAATCAGCGTCCCCAGCACTCCCTCAATTTGCTCTGCACCCCAGGCCGCCCAGCCCCGGGACATGATGACCCTGCCAACGTCCTCCTGCCCGCAGTTTTTCCTCCTCTACTCCTTCCTGAACCCCACTTATCTGAAATTTTCCCACATCACGATAGTCTCTGGTTTTCTTTATCTAATTTGCATGCAAATGACTACCGCATTTCACAATTTCAGCAATTTGTATTAAGGAATATCGGGAATGTCTTTGCATGACAAGCATCTTATAAAATCAAATGTTCACCATAAATGATGGAAAATTCATCTACAACCATTTTTACATCATCAATGCTAACCTCCTTATAAACCTTTCTAGCCCATAGACCAAAGTTGCACCCATGAATTAAGACATGGTTAAACTCCAATTAACAGGAAAAGAGTATTCTCTTTGTTTAATTTAACATGGCCAGGTGTGGTGGCTCATGCCTGTAATCCCAGCACTTTGGGAGGTAGAGGTGGATGGATCACCTGAGGTCAGGAATTCAAGACCAGCCTGACAAACATGGTGAAACCCCATCTCTACTGAAGACAAAAAATTAGCCAGGAATGGTGGTGCATGCCTGTAATCCCAGCTACTTGGGAGGCTGAGGCAGGACAATCACTTGAATCCAGACAGTGGAGGTTGCAGTGAGCAGAGGTTTTGCCATTGCACTCCAGCCTGGGCAACAAGAGCAAAACTCTGTCTCAAAAAAACAAAAACAAAACAAAACGAAAAACAAAACAAACAAACAAAAACCATTAAGGAATGCTAATATAGCACATATATCATCAGTCATTTTGTCAATATGTAGTCAGTTTCAAAGTGTGAAAGTGACTGGCCCTTATGATTTAATCAAAGGAAAACACATCTATGTGTTTGGAGATTCTGTTAACTTGCTGTCAGCTCCGTGACCTCCCTTCCACCTTGGGATCTAGGATGCCAAAGCTGGGACCTGCAAGCTGCCTGCAGTACAGGGCACCAGATGGGCCCACAAGCTGGAGGAGGAAGAAGGGCTCTGGGTCCTTCATGTTTGCTTCCTGGGGCTTGTTGGCCTCTGCTTCTGTGGCCATCACAATGGTCACACTGCTTCCTCTGGGCAGGAGCTGGCTCCAGCGTGGAGCTTATCCTTCCAAAACCACCTTTATTACACACCCGTTCCCATGACTCCAGCTGCAGTCACTGGGACCCCCTCCCGGAACCCCTGCTCTGAGCTCAGAGATACTGACTACACCAGGGAGCACCTCCACTTCAGACCTGCAGGGTCCCTTCTCTATGTGACTAAGCATCAATAATTTCCACCACTTCCCTTTGTCCTGCTGCCCTGAGTGTGACAGCTGCTTGTTGCGATTGCTACCTGCACAGCACCTCAGGGCTCTCTTTTTCTCTTTCAGTTAACAATTGTATTGATAGTTCACGCTTCTTGTATTGAATGCTCTCCGCTCCAATAACTGAAGTGGTTTCCGTCTCCGCATAGGATCCTTCAAACTTGTCTTAAAAATAGTGATTATGGGCCAGAGAAGCCATTGCTTGAGAAGTGGGTATCAGGCTTCATCCATAAGACCTTTCCTCATAATTTTTCTTGACCAAGAGCTTACGAAAGTGCATTGACTAATGGGGCATAATTGATCACTAAAATCTACAGCAGCATTTTCATAAATGCTCAATCAAATTCAAGTGTGATTTTCCAATTTTTACTGCAGGTGTGGACTCTGGGGAGCCCTACATGGGTCTCCACTTTGGAACCAAAGCTTTTGATATGGTTTGGCTGTGTCCCCACCCAAATCTCATCTTGACTTGTAGCTCCCATAATCCCCACGTGTCATGGGAGGGACCCGGTGGGAGGTAATTGAATCCTGGGAGTGGGGCTTTCCTGTGCTGTTCTCATGATAGTGAATAACTCTCATGAGATCTGATGGTTTTATAAAGGACAATTCCCCTGCACACACTCTCTTGCCTGCCACCATGTAAGACGAGCCTTTGCTCCTCCTTCACCTTCCGCCATGATTGTGAGGCCTCTCCAGCCATGTGGAATGTGAGTCCGCTAAACCTCTTTTTCTTTATAAATGACTCAGTCTCAAATATTTCCTCATAGCAGTATGAAAATGGACTGATACAGCCTGTTTCCCTCGTGTGGGAAGTGTTGTCTGGTGTTTGCTTTCATTTGGGTCCTTACAGCGTTTGTCTTCAATTGACGATAGCTGGTGGGCTCAAGGCTACACCCTGCTCCTTGGGAGCAGCCAGCAGCCAGTGACAGGTCCCTTCAGGGGTGCAGAGTTCTTGTCTGGGCTTGTCTGGGAGCAGCTCTGAAGCACCATCCCCATTTCTGAGCTCTCTGTGAGATCAACTGGGTCCTCTTTGGCAGGTGTTCCATGGTCTAGTTCTTCCCTCCTCCCAGTCTTGCTTCACTCACCCCCAACGGGTGTTGCTCCTGCTCTTCACCCATGTCTGTCTCACACCTGGCATCCTGAGTCCACCTCCTGTGGCATCTAAACTATGCCTGAATGGTGTTCCCAAGAGTTGTTACTTCTCCCGGTCAAACAACCTGAAGGAGACTGCACGTGGAATGCGGTCATACCTGCTCGACAAATGCTAACACTAAACTTATGAGTTGCTACTCAGTCAATAGTTTCATCTCTGAAATCACCTTTGCAAAAATTACATCAGTGAGAAAAATTATAACAGTAAGGGGAGCTAACCGCCCCTACCCCTCTTTCCTTTCCCTTAATTATTCCTGGGCTATTGAGCCAAGCTGACTTTGGAAGGCATTTGGGCCACAGTGTAAATAATAATAGGCCTTATCCAAAACTCAATGGCTTTTATAAAGCTAATGGGAGGCCGTCAGTCTAGAGGGAAGAGAGGAGCCAAGTCCTGCTAAGGTGCAGACATGAAGGATTGTTGGCCATTATTCCAGAAGTTATAAGATGCAACTTCCCCAGTATCTCCTGCAAGTAACACCACTCTTGTAGATGGGCCTTTTGAGATTTTTCAGGATTTTTACGTGTCTGAGACTCATGGTTCCACCTGGACCTGCCAGCCCCGCTCCTGCGGCCCCACCCAGAAGCAATTCAGCCTGCGGGAGGACAGCTTCAAAACCCTATGATTTCATCTCTGCTCCAGTCAATCAGCAGCAAGCACCTGTTACCTGAACACCCCCACCCCTTTCTCAAACTGTCTTTGAAAAACCCCTAACCAGCCAGGCACGGTGGCTCATGCCTGTAATCCCAGCACTTTGGGATGCCAAGGCAGGTCGGTCACCTGAGGTCGGGAGTTTGAAACCAGCCTGGACAGCATGGTGAAACCCTATCTTTACTAAAAAATACAAAAAAAAAAAGCCCAGTTTTGTAGCACATGCCTGTAATCCCAGCTACTCAGAAGGTTGAAGCACGAGAATAACTTGAACCCAAGAGGTGGAGGTGGAGGTTGCAATGAGCCAAGATCATGCCACTGCACTCCAGTCTGGGTGACAGAGTGAGACTGTTTCAAAAAAAAAAAAAAAAAAAAGAATAACAACAACAACAACAACAACAAAAACAGAAAAAGAAAAAAGAAAACCCCTATCCTATGAGAGGTGATTTGAGTACAAACTCCATCTCCCACATGGCATGGCTGTCCTCATGTCTACTAAACGTTTTTTCTTTACTACAATGCCATGGTCTTTCTTCATGCACCAGGCAGGAAGAAACCCCTTGAGTGGTTTCATCTTCAGGAGAAAAAGAATAAGCAGAATATCTAAAACCGAGGAAAAATAGAAAGGAAAACAAAGATCGTAGAACCTCACCAAAATAAATGTTGCAAGGAATTACAAATGCCAAGTGTGGTTAATAACAAATGAGAGAAAGCCTGGATAGATGTTTGACCTTAGAAGTTATCAGACAAAAGAACAGACAGAAGTCATTTGGAATATATCCATACCCCTTGCCCCTGCCACGAAGCAGGGGACCCCAGACTGGAAGGAGCTCTCCACAGGGACAAGGGCGGATGGAGGATAAGGCTCAAGGAAAGAAACTGGAGAGAAAGAGAGATGCTATCAGTCTCATTCCAGAGTTACAGAACGCGGATGAAATAAATGCACCTGACGACTGGTGCTATGGACGGAGTGTTCGTGTCCCCATCCCCAAATTCATCTGTGGAAGTCCTGACCCCAACGTGGCTGTATTTGGAGACAGAGTCTTTACAGAAGTAATTAAGGCTAAATTTGGTTGTAAGGGTGGGACCCTGATCCAACAGAATCAATGTCCTTGTGAGAAGTGACAGGAGAGAGCTTGCTTTCTCTCCACTATGTGAGGACACCGTGAGAAGGCAGCTATCTGCAAGCCAGAAGAAGAGCCCTCTATGGAAACCAAATCAGCAGGTACCTCCTGCCTCCAGAATTGAGAGGAATCAATGCCTGCTATTGCAGCTGCTTAGACTGTGATGTTTTATTACAGCAGAAACACAATTGGTTAAGTGGTTACTACATTAATTCTGTTTGCATAGTGAAATTCCAAGATTAATAACTAAATATTCACACCATCAGGACATTATCTTCAAATTCCTGAGCTTTGCAGCCCTTTCTGAACTGAGGGTTCCTGACTCTGAGTCCTAAGCTCTCTCTGGAAGTTGAGATCTTAATACGACTTAGCTTTCTGCTGGCTAAATGCTTGCCAGGATTACAGAATCAAACAGTAGTCCACCTTGGCAAAATGCAAAGCAACTCATCAAACTATAAGACATATAAATGATCTTATGGCAGTTCTGGGAAATATTATTCATTTCCTAATAGTCACTAACATCTACTGAGTCCTAAGGATGTCACTCCAAGTGTATTACTATGTTTAACAATAGCCTTTTCGAATAGGAAATATGCTACCTCTATTACAGAGATGAGTAAATAGCCTGTGGTACGAAGAAGTTAGGGGAATTTCTCAAGGTCAAAGAGCTCATCAAGGGTTGATTCAGGATTAGAAAGCAGAGAGTCTGACTGGGGAGTCAGCCGACTCCGTCATCCTCCTGGGGTGCTCCTGGTCAGCTGTTTTCTCCGGAGTCACCCTGTCACCCTGGGCTTGCTTCTGTTGCTGTGAGTCTCCAGCACACCTGGTGTCTATCATGAAGAGTTTTCACACAGGGAAGTAACTCCAAACTTCACCTTGCATAACTAAACCCTAGACAAGGACCCACAAAATAGGGGAGAGTCTCCTTTTCCCTTTCCCGTAGTGTTTACACGGAACAAACACAAAATAATGGCTTAATAATCTCAACAAGTGAAAACTATCCATCCAAATGAATGCTAGGCTTGGGTGATTTGAAACGTAGACCGGCCTCACTGAACCAACTGTTTACTAGAGTTCCCTTTTTCTTTGCTTTATGAAAATGCTGTATTCGTTTTAGTACTTTAAGAATGATAGTACTGACTAATATTAATTTTTAATCAATATGACCGGGAGAAAAATATACACACATTTCTCATAGAAATATATACAGTCATCCTGGGTAAATGAAGTGGATCGGTCAGGAATCCCAGGTATAGCTAAATCTGCAGGCATGTACAAAAAGTCAGCTGTTGATAAATGTGAATTTTGCCTGCCTCCAATGCTATATTTTGGATCTGCAATTTGCTGGAAAAAATCCCTGTAAAAGGGGGGCCCATGCAGTTCAAACTGGCCTTGTTCAAGAGTCACCTGTACATTCATTTGTGTGTGTCATAGGCACTAATACGTTACTTTCTCCATTAAGATTTCCTGTACTTTTATTTGGAAGACAGTTTATTTCTGGGTTTTTTTGTTTGTTTTTGTTTTCATTTTGCTTGTTTTGTTTTTCTTTCTATCTTTCTTTCTTTCTTTTTTTTTTTCCTCTTTGAGACAGAGTTTCACTCTGTGGCCCAGGCTGTAGTGCAGTGGAAATGATCCCAGCTCACTGTCACATCTGCCTCCCGGGTTCAAACAATTCTCCTGCCTCAGCCTCCCAAGTAGCTGAGATTGCAGGTGCATGCCAGCATGCCTGGCTAATTTTTATATTTTTAGTAGAGACAGGGTTTCACCATGTTGGCCAGGCTGGTCTCAAACTCCTGACCTCAAGAGATCTGCCCACCTCGGCCTCCCGAAGTGCTGGGATTACAGGCATGAGCCACCACGCCCAGCGGAAGACAGTTTATTTCTAAATCCCAACTCTCTATATGATACTCTATCAACAGAAAACATTGAAAATCATAATCTGTTTGAATTGGACATTCAGTTTTAAGTAATTCAAAGAATGCTTGCATTATTTATTTTTATGGTGCTTTGCCAGATTTTTTCACAACTACCTGAAACTATCATCTATAAAAGGGTTCCCCTAAAAGTTATATGTAGGTATTTTATATATATGTGCATGTGTAAATATAGGTATGTATCTTAACACATGCATAGAGCCTGCAGAGATTAAGCAACTGCAGACTGGCTTGCTGTAAGCATGCAGACGAGTCTCAGGAATGACAGTACTCGGTGTTTCCTGAACACCTGGCATGTGTTAGGTATTGTTCTAAGCACCTTATTTTCATCCATTCACACACTCCTTAGCACATGACGATGGCACTGCTTTCATCCACATTTTTGGTACATTCATATGAGTTTTTCTTTGACCCTTGAGGGCATCTTCCATGGCCACCAAGCCAGCATTAGAAAGCTGGCCGCTTCCTTTTTCAAAGGAAAATAACTTGGTTACCATTTTATTGTCAGTTTTAACAAGGTCAAGTAGACTCATTATGATTCATTCTGAAGTTGATGCCATTGAGTGAAATTATTCAGCATAAAAATAAAAGCGAAAGTAATTATTTGATTGCGTCTATTTATGAGAAACTACAACCTCTTGATTCTTAGACTATTATACAGTCCTCTTCACAGTGAGATGATATACAAGGAAAACCCAGGGAACAAAATCCCCTAGAAAACCCTAAATTTTTTTTTAGAACTTTCAAATATATTCTTCCTCCAAAACATAATCTCAGAAGAATGAATTGCCTTTGGAAGACTTCCACACAGGGAACACTGCTGTTATAACGTAGCAAGTAGTAAAGTGCCATCAGGCTTCTAAAGTAAGGGAGAACAGAAAAGCAGAAGGCAATTTTGTTTAAGAAAACAACTGCACTTGTTACACAATAACATAACAAAAGGAAATGAGACCACACTCTCTTAGAGAATTCTGAAGCCTTAATTACACTGTAAATTTTGGGAATTAATATAGTACAGGCAGCTTCTAAACTCATTCACAGGTCAGTCACTGACTTTCTGATTAGAGCATTAACCTGTCTCTGATAATCAGCTATAATTCCGTTATGTATTTTTCCCAACAATATGAATCATATTGATCCTAAGGCTCGGAGAAGATTTCAATAAGCTGAAAGGAATTTGGTAACGACAATGCGAACAGATGAATTTTGCATCTTCCCTGATCTGTCCCACCTCTGTAAGAAGAAAGTATGCTGCATTTGATCATTGAAAAGGACCCAAGAGAGTCCAGTCAGCCCAGTCTCTTTATCTTACAAGGAAGCCAAATTCAACTAAGACTGGACCGACCTGGCAGGGTGGCTCACATCTGTAATCCCAGACTTTGGGAGACTGAGGTGAGAGGATCACCTAAGGTCAGGAGTTCGAGACCAGCCTGGCCCACATAGTGAAACCCTGTCTCCACTAAAAATACAATAATTAGCCGGCCGCGGTGGTGGGTGCCTGTAATCCCAGCTACTTGGAGGCTGAGGCAGGAGAATCGCCTGAATCCAGGAGGCAGAGGTTGCAGTGAGCCGAGATGACATCACCGCACTCCAGCCTGGGGGACAGAGTTAGACTCCATCTCAAAAAAAAAAAAAAAAAATGCTGGATAGCCTTAATCTTATACTAGAAGAAAGACCCCAAATATGCCCAGGCTAAAGTCATCTGGGGACCCATTGTTTTGGGTGGTGGCCTCTAATTAGGGCTTGAACAAATTTGAGAAAAATCTGTGTCTTGGGGAGTTTCCCGTTGGAGGTGAGGCTCCTAGACCAGGTACTGGTCACCCCTGAAAGCTCATCAGCCAGGCAGAGACTCAACTCCCACCCAGGCCTGCTGAGCCAAAATCTGCCTTTCAACAAGGCCCGCGGGTGATCACCGCGTGAATGAAAGGTTGGAAACACTGGCTTAGGTGATACTGCTAAGATTGAGATCAGAAAAGGACTTGTTTTTCTCTAGGGCTTTCCATTTACAAGTCAGCTGACTATTCAGGGAACCACACTGACGGAAGCTCTCAGGAGCTTTTGTCTCTGATCGGAAAACACTACCTCAGCCAGGATTCAGGTCAGGAGATGGAAAGGTGATGGGCAGAAGCTGGAGGAGCTGGAGGAGCTGGAGGATCTCCCTGACAGGGGGGATGCACTTCCATGGATGCATCTTCGTGCAGATACAGAGGAATCTGGAGCTTTCTGACCCTCGAGATCGAATTGATAAAGAAGGAAAAGCAGTAAAATGTAACAATGGCCATGTACATGAATAAAATGTAACTACAGATATCGCAAAATGAAGGTACTCCGTGATCAAATGTGGCACACTCTCTTCTTGTAGGCATGGGACACATCAGAAATGATGAAAGAAATGCATCACTTCAAGTTTTCTAATGCAGGTGACTTCTAACATCTCTAATTTTTCAACAACTCGGCACAGTAGGTGGCATTTTCCTTATGTTACAGATGAGGAAACCAAGGCTCAGGGGAGTCGAGTCAGGGCCCCAATTCACACAGCTACTAAATGTCTGAGCTGAGGTTCACACTTACCTGTCTGCTGCCTAAAACCCACACTCTAAGGCATCCTGAGCTTACATTTGACACCAACTTTAGTTCATTGTTGACCCTTCCCCCAAAGCAGTACAATTTTTTTTTACGTTTGCCAAGTACTAGGTTGTATTTGCATACCAATCCCTTTTAGTGCCAAACTTAGGAGGGAAACCTCATTTATTAGTAAATATTTCCTTAAAGGAGGACATATTCAAAAGGAAAGTGAAAAAGCAGGCTTCTGACATGGCTTGTTAAATGGGTCAGGGTGCAAAGAAGCAGGTGTGCACAGTGGAGTACATCGTCTCCAGGCATCTTGCAGAAAACCACAATGCCATGGGATTGTGCAGACAACTCCCCTTCCTTCCCTCAAATCAAAGCAGTGTCCACCCTTCCTCTGTGATGGGCACCGCTTCCCTCCTTTCCCTATGTGAGCTGAAAACTCACCCCTAGGAGTCAAATATAATAATTACACAAAACTGTTTTACCAGACGTGGGTTGTGAGCTGGAGGTAAGGCTCAGTTCCGTTTCTGAAGGAGTCCACAAGATTTGCTTCTCAGAGAAGAAATTAAAGTTAACGATAGGCCAGGTGCGGTGGCTCACGCCTGTAATCCCAACACTTTGGGAGGCCGAGGCAGGAGGATTACCTGAGGTCAGGAGTTCAAGACCACCCTCACCAACATAGAGAAACCCTGTCTCTACTAAAAATACAAAAATTAGCCAGGCATGGCAGTGCATGCCTGTAATCCCAGATCCTCTGGAGGGTGAGGCAGGAGAATCACTTGAACCTGGAAGGTGGAGGTTGCAGTGAGCCGACATCATGCCATTTGCACTCTAGCCTGGGCAACAAGAGTGAAACTCTGTCTCAAAACCAAAAAAAAAAAAAAAAAAAAAAAAAAAAATCAGCCGGGTGTGGTGGTGCGCACCTGTAATCCCAGCTACTCTGAGGCTCAGGCAGGAGCATCGCTTGAACCCAGGAAGAGGAGGTTACAGTGAGCCAAGATCGTGCCACTGCACTCCAGCCTGGGCAACAAGAGGGAAACTCTGTCTCAAAAAATAAAATAAAATAAAAATAAAGATAACGATAAACAAATTTAAAGGCAAAAAACAAAACTCTAATAAAGTTACTTTTCTCTTTTGTTTCAGTTGGGGCAAAATAGGAAGTAGTAAAAATCCCTTGAAATCTATTTCAGAGCTGTTCCTTTGGGGCTACGAAATAAAAGACAAGACTGGTAGAAATGACTTAAAATGCAAAAATGGCAAAGGTAATGATCACTGTGGTAGGTTATAAACGACTGTGGAGATTTGGGGAGGCTAAATCATCCAGCCAACGGAAAAGTAGTCATTTGAATCTGAAGACGGTGAGCCTCTGCCTGCGTCTGTCTCATGTATTGGAATATCCTCTTATTAAATTACAATCTTTTATAACTTGTGAATAAAATTGGTATCATGTTTACTATGCAAAATCCCCGCTATTTTTCAAATGGATATATATTTAATAGGAATTGAAATCTAATATCAAAAGCACAAAAGCAATAAAACCAACCCATCTAGTTTCAAACCCTGCTTAAGTTATTTTTTTGAATTCTGTATCTAATAACATAGTACAATAACACTGAAACAAGATTAACACTATGATACTATTTGTTTAGGAGACCAAGAGTGTTGCTATGGAAACCGACCTTCAGTGTGTCTATGGCAACAGTGACAGCGTTGTAAATAAAGATACTGAAAAGAGGAACCTAGTAAACTTAGCATATGAATTCTAAGAAAAAGAATAAAGAATGAGGACCCGCAGGGAGAAAAATTTTTATTTTCTTGTAAGAAAAAAAGCATTGTGACATATTTTATTAATCTCATGATAGAACTTTTAAGCTAAGTTTTCAAAACCTTCGTGTGTCTCCTGCTATCTTCTGTTAGTTTCTGTCTTCTTCTTAACTGTCCAAATCATAACCTATTTATAATTAACAAAAGCATTTATTGAACATTGTTTCATATGACTCAACTTCACTATGATACCATTTTAAAGGCCAACTTACTTTTTCTAAAAATGTTAACATGAAAAAAATTTCAGAAAGCATATGTTTAACTCACTTATGTTTTGAAGTCATAAAGTAATTTTTTTAAAAGACCAATCCATATTATTTACCAAACACAATTTTAAATGGGGCTATTAAAAGGAGGTTAGTTGTTTTGTTTGTTTGTTTTTGTTGTTGTTGTTTTTAACGTTGCGACCCTTTGAAATCATTATTAAAAGACACACAAACATTTATTGAGTTGTAATTTCAATCTTCTGGCTTCATTATGTCCTGCTGGAAGGAAACAACGATGTCTTCCCTTTGCATGTCCTGATACTGATGAGACTGCTGTGCACCTGGAAGAGAGCCACGCATGGTGGAATGAAGGGATGAAGCTGTTAAAGGAATCGAATATGATAAAACAAACAAATACACAAAAAGACAACAGAATGCAAATATAATGTCAAGTGCCTGGCAATAATTACATGAGCTGGCTGAGTTATGTGGAAACTGATCTCATCTCATTTGAAAAGGCAAGAAAAGGTGACGGTTGTACACCAAGTAAAGCAACGCAGAGGAAGGGAGGGATGCAGATTGGGGCCCACAGCACAGGAGAGAGGCGCAGGGCCGACCTCACCTGCACTCTCCACAGCCACCCCCTCCTCCTCCTCTCTCATGTCTCCAGCCATCAATCAAGTTACACAGAGATGGACAGAGCAGTCCTTTTGGAGCCGAGCTGAGAGCCATGCTTCTCCTAAACTGTTGGTTCCGGGATTCTTAAAAGATTTTGGTAAGTAAATATTTCATGTTAATATAGGAGTATGTATCCTGGCGTTTTAAAAACTCTAGAATAGTGCTTTTTTCTTGTTTAAATTTGGAATTCTGTCATTTTTTGATTCCCTAAGAGGGTAACAAATAAGCATTTTGAATGAGGAGTTTAGACTAGATCCTTAGTCTTCAAATTCTGTTTCAGGCGTGGGGGACTTCTGGGGGGTGGCTCCTCCTTCCCTCATAAGAACAGCTCTGCTCCCCTCACCTAAACTTCGAATGCCTTCTTTAAAGTATTGGCTTCATTGCTTACAACGGTCAAGAACAACCTTGAAAACTTCTGGAGAGGAAATCCCTTTCAGCTTTCTATTTCTGCGATTCTCTGGTTACTTTTCAATAAACAGTGAATGATAAAAGAACCACTAAGAAAGCATCCCTAACCAGAGGACTTTTGGATCCCCTTCCACGTAGAGCTAAGGGTCTCTCAATTACATATCAAGGCACATTTAACAGCAGGGGACATTTATTGAACATCTATCAGTTGCTCAGAGCCGCTGTTGGCAGGTGCCAAGGCTGAGCGAGGCTCCGGTGCTCGGCTCAGAAAGGAACCCAGAAGCCATGCAGAACCGGGGTGGCTTCCCAGGGGAGTGGCCTCTGAGGTCGCAGGAGCCCACGCTCAGGGGTCCCCATGCTGGGCTTGATGCTCTGCCATCTCCGTATTGAATTTCCAAATTATTTTCTCGTGGAACTTGGGTTTTTAAGTGAAGTCTGTGGGGACAAGGAAGCATACGCGTGATCAGAGGAGAGAGAGGGATGGGGGAAGAAGGAGAAGATCTTTATGCACAACGAGATTGTCTTAGGTGGCTTGGGCAGCCATGACAAATACTGCAGACTGAACATCATTCAGATAGTCACCTGCAGAGCTGGTAGCTCTGCTGTAACAACAGCAATGTCCATGGTACAGTCTAGAGGTGGCCAGTCCAAGCTCAAGGTGCCAACCATTCACTTTCTGGCGAGGGTTCTCTTCCTGGCTGGTAGACGCCGCCTTCTTGCTGTGTCCTTGTATGACAGGTGGGTTTGGTGGGAGACAGAGAGAGAGAGAGAGAGAGGGACGGAGGGAAGTTCACTCTCTGGAGTCTCTTCTTATAAGGACACTAATCCTACTGCATCAGGGCCCTGCCATTATGACCTCATTCTACCTTAATTACTTTCCTACCCCAAACACAATAGCACCACGGGCTAGGGATTCAATAGAGGACGTTGGCAGGCGTTGGGGAAACAACTTGGTTCCCAGCAATACTATTCCAGCTTGACTTTTTAGCAGTAATATAAAACCGAAAATAAAAACTGGTATAACCACTTGGTGGAAGCTTACATAGTCATTCAATATTATATTTCCAAGGTCGTTCCATGACATAGAGAAGGCCTTGAGTATACGATAAGTGCAAATGGTCAATGAAATGGTGCATAAGTACACAGTTTATTGACAACTACATAGAGAAAGAGACGTCTGCCTAGAAAAAAATGCCGAAAGGTGATACTCAAAAATACTGATAAAGGTATGTTTAGGTAGTAGGTATGTTTTATATTTTTTTCTGTTATTCTGTATTTTCAAATATTCATGAATACGTACTGCTTTTTACTAATAAAAAGTTTGAATTATCCTATTAAATTTATGGTCATGATTTTTAAGGATAAAATAAATATGAGATAGAATAATTTACACGCTACTAAATTGATGAGTTAATGTCTTCCTTGAGTTTATACACTCAAATTGGATCAAATTATTACAATTCAAAAAAATTCTAAACGAAGGTTATTTTTTGAACTTCGGTTCTCAAATGTAATTTGAACATATTAACTTCCAACACTAGCAACAAAAATATCCATCACAAACGAGAGTCATTTGCAAGCTTGCTTTGGCAAAATAATCCCCTTTCAAAGGGAACCTTACACGGTATTCTGATATAAAATTCAGACTGAAATGAAGCCCCTCTAGTGAACACCGATTTGGGGCCCTGCCCACGCCCATCGTCCTGGGGGCTCCCAAGGAACCTCTGTTGAACCCGGGGTTCCGTGAGCCACAGTTCCAATGCTCTTGGACAGAGTAGAATATGAGCCCCGTGTTTTAAGTCCCAGCTCTCCAGGTAACTATTTGCATGATATTCAGAAAGTTGTAGCATGACGTTGATGAATTATATTATCTCTGGGGTCTCCTCCAAGTCTATAATTCTTTGAATCTGTTTGACTAGGGTGGACCATGTCAGTATACATTTTTGTTTTCTTTTTTTTTTTTTTGAGATGGAGTCTCACCCTGTCACCCAGGCTGGAGTGCAGTGGCGCAATCTCAGCTCACCGCAAACTCCGTCTCCCAGGTTCAAGCGATTCTCCTGTCTTAGCCTTCCAAGTAGCTGGGATCACAGGTGCCCACTATTATGCCTGGCTAATTTTTGTATTTTTAGTAGAGATGGGGTTTCACCGTGTTGGCCAGGCTGGTTTCAAACCCCTGATCTCAGGCGATCCACCTGCCTCAGCCTCCCAAATTGCTGGGATTACAGATGCGAGCCACCGCGTCTGGCTGCTACTATGCATTTTTTAAATTATCAAATGGGAATCTGAAATGTGGCAATGGGAATTAAGAAAAATCATCTTTTTTTATTTTAGAAGTATCTTCAAACATGAACCCTCACGGTTGAACACATTACTTCACAATAAATATAGGCTGACCCTTTGTGTCCCTCAGCCAAATGCATTTTTTATTTTTATTTTTTATTTTCAGCTCTTGCGACTAAATAAAGCAATCATACCACCAGTGTAACGGTTAGTTTTATGTGTCAACTTGGCTGGGCCATGGTGCCCAGACATGTGGTCAATCTTTATTCTGGATATTTCTGTGAGGATATTTTTGGGTGAGATTTCCCTGATATGGGTGAGCCCCATCCGATCTGTCGAAGGCCTGAAGAACACAAAAAGCTGACCTCCCTGCAAGAAAGCGAGAATTTGGCAGCAAACAGCCTTCAGACTTCATCTGCAACGTCAGTCCTTTCTGGCTCTGCACCAAACTGTCTTTAGACTCAAACTGCAGCTCCTTCCTGAGTCTCCAGCCTGCTTATCACCCCCATCAGATTTTGGACTCACCAAGCCTCCACTGTCCCATGAGCAAATTCCTTAAAATATCCACCTATCTATCTCCTATTGGTTTCTCTGGGAACCCTGACTAATGCAACCACCTTTATCATAAACTTGGAAGAGAATTCTCCATGAGCCTCACATTTCTGCACATCTTCTGAGTAGAGCCAGTGAGAGTCTTTGTCCTGGAGTATCTTGTCAAAGATGGTTAAATAGTGAAGAGCTTTGGAAGACAAAGACGGTGTGTCCTTCAAAGCAAAGGGCAGGTATGCCTACTGCTTCTTGTGAAAGGCGGCCTCCCATCCTCCAAGTTTAGGTTCACCTCCTGAAATGCAATCCACTGCATGTGCAAATGTCACCTGACCCTCCTTCAGTCACCCCGTGGGGGTGGGAAGTAGGAGAACCAAAATTGCTGACACTCTGCCTACTGCTATTGCTTGAGTCATAAAGTCCTTTTGGTCTTTGACCCAGAGTACTCATATCTTCTGTCAGCATTCACAAAACTAGGACAGGCTAACTTGGAAGCTTACAAATAGGGTAAAATATTAGATCCTTCCCAGTTCCTCACAGTCTACATAAAATCTGCCAAAGGGTCTATAATCAGAATCTCATCAAATACATTGTGTGGTGTCTTGAAAATACATCTACAAATCCTTTCACAATCCTGCTTTGAAAAGGTGGGGTTCATTTCTGCTCCCCTGAGTGTCAGCTGGACTTTGTAACTTGCTTCTAAAGAAATAGAATGTGGCAGAATGGGAGGCTAAGGTGGAGGGATCCCTTGAAGCCAGAAGTTTGAGACCAGCCTGGGCAACAGAGCAAGACTCTGTCTCTACAAAAAAGTTTAAAATTGGCCAGGTGTGCTGTCCCACGCCTGTAATCCCAGCACTTTGGGAGGCCAAGGTGTGCCAAATCATTTGAGGTCAGGAGTTCGAGACCAGCCTGGCTAACATGGTGAAACCCCATCTCTACTAAAAATACAAAAATTAGCCAGGCATGGTGGTGGGTGCCTGTAATCCCAGGTACTCAGGAGGCTGAGGCAAGGTAATCATTTGAACCCAGGAGGCAGAGGTTGCAGTGAGCTGAGTGTGCCTTTGCACTCTAGTCTGGACGACAGAGTTAGACTCTGTCTGAAAAAAAAAAAAAAAAAAAGTTGAAAATCAGCTAGGCTCAGTGGCGTGTGTGCACCTGTAGCCCCAGCTACTCAAGTGGCTGAGGCAAGATGATAGCTTGGGCCCAGGTGTTCAAGACTGCAGTGAGTCATGACTGCACCACTGCACTCCAGCCTGGGTGACAGTGAGACTCTGTGTCTAAAAACAAACAAACAAAAGCAGAAAACAAGACACATGAGCCATTCTATGGATATCTTCAAATAAGCAGCTATTTACTCTTACTGTCTTTATATGTGACAATATCCAAAGGGCAGCCTATTCACTCTGGAGCGTCTTACATGAGCAATTATACAGTGAAAGGAGCAAAAAAAGAAAAAAAAATTAAAACCCTGAACATGAGCTATGGAATCAGAAGTGTCTATTCTGCCTCTTACTAAGATGTGACCACATCCAAAGTCATTGAAGCTCTCTGATTTTTAGGTGCTTTTGGATGACTAGTGTAGTCATACCTAGCTGTCTGGATAATTTTGATGATTAAATGAGAAACATAATAGCATTTGTTATCTACTAAACATTGTTACAGGAATTTAGAGCCATGATTTCTTTTAACATATTCAAACCATCTAGAATTGTGCCTGGCACATGTTATGTAATTCATAAACCTTGGTCCCTGTCTTCTCCCAACATAGAAGATTGATACTTGATCATGCGCCCATGATCTCAGTTTATGTGCCTTAAAATAAAATCCATTACTTCCTCTTGTTGTGATTATGGCAAACATCTACTTGTAACTGTGCTCTAGTTAAAAAAAAAAAAAAGTAATACTTCAACTTTTATGATTACAAAGCAATACACATTAAAATGAGTCATTCTGATGAAGAGATCAAAGTTACTGCTATCCTGTGTGACTCTACTTCAGGCATAAAGAAAACGTTCTCATGTAGCCAGAGTTATCACAGTGGAAAAACAACTTCCCTCCTTCTCTGAGCACTTGTGACAGCACCTCAGGTCTCACAGATGGGCTCAGGGGTCCCAAAGGTGAGGTGCACACACCCAAGGGTCTGTACAGAATGATGTATTGCGATACAAGCAAAAGAACATTAGCGCTTCTATGCACATTTATTTTTATCTGATTCATTTACTACGTATATGATTCTGTGTATCCTTTATAATGCTCAAAATATAACAGAAGACTTACCTGTCTCTACATTGTTTGTTCCTATCACTGTCTAATTACTCACGGAAGCCACCCAGCAGGAAGGGGCTGCCCCTGCTGCTTTTACACATCAGTAAATATTAATGTCTTTATATGTTCATGATCGAAAGCTTTTTACTGATGAGGTGTGTATCCTCAAAATATTTGGAAACTCTGCTCCAGATCGTCATTTAAATTAGAGTTGAAACTGACACTTAGCGTTTAGATGAACTAAGACTAATTATGTCACCAATTTACAGCAAGAATATTTTACAAAAATAAAACATAAAATGGCCTGACGTGATGGCTCATGCCTGCAATCCTAGGACTTTAGGAGGCTGAGGTGGGTGGATCACTTGAGCTCAGGAGTTCAAATCTAGCCTAGGCAACATGGCGAAGCAATATATCTGTAAAAAACACAAAAATTAGCCGGGTGTGGTGGCACAAGCCTGTAATCCCAGCTGCTTGGGACTAAGGCAGGAGGATCACTTGAGCTGGGGAGGTGGAGGCTGCAGTGAGCCGAGATCACACAGCTGCAATCCAGCCTGGGAGACAAAGTGAGACCCTGTCTCAAAAACAAAAACAACAAAACCCATAAAATCACTGGATTTAAGGGCTACTACAGCAGTGCTTCTACCTTTCAGATATGTCTATGTAGTGATCACCAAGTGTGAAGTGGCAGTTAGTTATCACCAGCTAAAACTGTTCTTGAACCAGACTAATACGACTTCTTTTCAGAACATTATTTGCATGATGGTCTGGAATACTTGCTATCTTTCCTGCTGGTCGAGTTCTCTGACAACCTGGAACAAGTGTCAAGGAACTGCTTCTATTTGGTCTCTAACATATGTCACATATTTCTGGGAAACATGATGAGCAAGAGTGTGGTCCTTGTGAGAGATGGTGTCACTCTTTCATGTGTGCCAAGATGTATGTTTCTACTGAACTGCAGACAAGTGGGAATAGCTTAAGTGTAAATTACCAAAAAGGTGAATGTCCTGGGAGAAAACGATGTTAAACCAGTAACAGTTTGCCAGGAGTCTGCTAAACAGGATGTCTCATACAGATTGTAGTATATCAGGTTTATTAACTTAAAGATCCACCTTATGAGATCTCTATCTAATCACTGAAATGATCATTTTTAAGTTTAATATAGAGTTCTCTATCTATATTGTCACTACCATAATAACATATTAGAACTACTCACTGGTAATTCTTAATTCAATATGTGAAAGTAAAAAATTGGTATCCTTATAAGCACACAACCTAGATAAAGCTCTTATATTCTTTTTTGGTGCAGAGAGAGAGAGATGGGTGAAATATTATTATTTCACAATTATTCTGTAGACCAGCAAAACTGCCATCCCAGGAATCATTTGGTTACAGCAGACCAAGAGGTTAAAGGAATGGTGAATTATTCATAGTATCCTTCACAATTGTAGAACATCCAAAAAGAAACCATGAGAAGTATTAGAGATCATTAATTATTTTTAGTTGCACATTGCAACTTCAAAAAGTCTCAGAATGAGTCAAATTTCCACTGTGGTTGTACACTATGGCCTCATCACACCGACTTTTATATTTTAAGTTACATATTGGGAATTTCCTCTGTGGAAAATAAACTTACAGTAATGCTATGCTCTGCACAGTAAAATTAGACTTGAATGAACGGTTGAAAGAATGATATTGATTCTAATATGCTATAGCATACGTGAGCAAGTGGTTATGCCTCTACCGACAGAAAATTAGTTAACAAGAAAAGCTCTCAAAAGGAGGTAAAAGCTATATTTAAAGGAAATCTAAGTCAATTAGCTATTAAATACAATTGCCTTACACTACTTGTGATTGAATGTTGAAAATATGTGTGTTTAAATTCTATAAATGGTAATAAATGTTTTCATCTTTATGAATAAAATTGAATATTCTTTAATGATTTGAAAAGCTAAAGTCACGACTATGCAAGAAGCAGGTTCCCATGATCATGAGTATTTTATACAAGCTGCTTATGCATTTTTATACTCCTTTTAGAGTTCTATGGAGGTCACAAAATAAAATTCTGCATTTTGCTTTTCTGTTATTTCAAGTAGGATATGTATAGAGTAGTAGATGTACATCCTCCTGGATTTTTGTTTTTTTTTTTTTTAGATGAAGTCTCGCTCTGTCACCCAGGCTCCTGGAGTGCAGTGGCACGATCTCGGCTCACTACAGTCTCCACCTCCCAGGTTCAATCAATTCTCCTCTCTCAGCCTCCCAAGTAGCTGGGATTACAGGCATGCACCACTACATATATATATATGCACTTCACCTCCCCAGGTGTGTCTGCTGCTATCCCTAGGCTTATGTTTCCCTGAAGCCCAAGTCTCTTTCTCTTGCCTGTGAGAGCCATGGGCTTTGCCAACTCAGAGGTGTGGCCTTGCTCCAACTTCCATCTCCAACACCATGGGCTGTCCCCCCCTGCCCCACACACATCCACTCAGCCTGTGGGACTCTTCTGGGAGGGCTTATTCTCTATTTGTCCCCTGTGACCTGCATCCTGAGGTGACTTACTGTTTGAGTTATTCCTGTGGCCTTCAGCTGACGGTTTGCGTTCTGTTATCACTGCAGACATCATGGGCATCACACACTGGACATGTCCCTGGAAGTTCTTGCAGGGACTGGGTTGTGTCTTAGTGGTTTGGAGTCACTGTATGGCTAGTGGATTCATTTCCTACGCTGCCATAACAAAGTGCCACAGACAAGGTGTCACAACAACAGAAATGGACTGTCTCAAGTTCTGGAGGCTGGAAGTCCCAGACAAAGTTGTCACAGGGTTGGTTCCTCCTGAGGCCATGAGGAAGAACCTGTTCCAGGCCTCTCCTCACTTCTGGCTGTTGCTGGTCCTCAGTTTTCCTTCCTTGGTGTGTAGAAGCATCATCCCGGTCTCTGTCTTCACGTTCACCTGGGCGTGTGCCTGTGTCCTAATCGCCATTTCCATAGGGCCATCAGTCATGCTGCATTGGGGCACCGGAGACCTCATCCTACATCAATCACATCTGTAAAGACCCAGTCTCCAAATGAGGTCTCATCCTTAGGTACTGAGGTTTAGGGCGTCAACATATGAATTTGACCCAATTCAACCCATAGCACCTAATGACGTCTGTGTGCCTAGAGGATGCCCCCAAATCCTGCAAATGGCTCCATTGCACTCACAAAGGCCTTGCTGACCAATAGGCCAACGTTTTATTTATTTTTATTTTTATTTTATATTTTGAGACAGGATCTCACTCTGTCACCCAGGCTGGAGTGCGGTGGCAATCGCAGCTCACTGCAGCCTCAAAGTCCTTAGGTAAAAGGAACCTCCTGTCTCAGCCTCCTGAGGAGCGGGGACCACAGGTGCATGCCACCATATCTGGCTAATTTTCAAATTTATTTGTAGAGACAGGTTCTGGCTCTGTTGTCAGAACTCCTGGGCTCAAGTGATTCCCCCACTTTGGCCTTCCAAAATGCTGGGGTTACAGGTGTGAGCCACCATGCCCAGGCTGCCCACATTTAGATGGGTTTTAACAGGCTCTAATCATTTGAAAAGCCCAACTCATGTGTGTGTGATTTTGTTTGCATGATTTTGACTTAATGATCCCATTTTCTTGTTTCTCTTCATTCCACCTCCTTCAAGATGACAAAGGCAGAAATCACAGGCTTTACCTTCTCATTTATAAAATGACTCAGCAGGCGGGTGCAGTGGCTCACACATGTAATCCCAGCACTTTGGGAAGCCAAGGCGGGCGGATCACTTGAGGTCGGGAGTTCAAGACCAGCCTGGCCAACATGGTGAAACTCTGTCTCTACTAAAAATACAAAAATTATCCAGGCGTGGTGGCGGGAGCCTGTAATCCCAGCTACTCAAAAGGCTGAGGCAGGAGAATCGCTTGAAACCAGAACGTGGAGCTTGCAGTGAGCCGAGATCATGCCACTGCACTCCAGCCTGGGCGAAAGAGCAAAACTCCGTCTCGAAAATAAAATAAAATAAAATAAAATAAAATAAAATAAAATAAAATAAAGTGACTCAGTAAGATAGTAGGAGTGCTTGTTTGCAATCTAACAGCCTATTTTAACTGGCAAGTCTAGCAAACTGAACACTACTTTTTTTTGTTTGTTTGTTTGTTTGTTTTTCTGAGACAGGGTCTTGCTCTGTCACCCAGGCTGGAGTACAGTGGCACGATCTTGGCTCACTGCAGCCTCGAAACTCCCAAGTTCAAGTGATTCTTGTGCCTCAGCCTCCCAAGTAGCAGGGATTACAAGTGTGTGCCACCACACCCAACCATTTTTTTTCTTTTTGTAGAGACAAGGTTTCACCACGTTAGCCAGGCTGGTCTCGAACTCCTGACCTCTAGGGATCCACCCACCTTAGCCTCCCAAAGTGCTGGGATTACAAGCATGAGCCACAGTGCCAGCGCAGAACATGAGGTTTGAAGTAGAGAGAATTGTCTTCTACTTCTCACTCTTTCAAAGTCATTATATTAGGTAAAATAAAATAAAGTACTGAGGGTTTTTTTATTTCAATTTCTTTTATCTAAGAGTTAATGAGTTCACCTGAGTTTAAGGAGATTTGTAATGGATTTTTAAATCCTTACTATTACTATTTTCATTATAATGTTGGGTTATTAATACTGAGCTAAAATGTCATTCAATATGCAAAATGAAGTGATAAGTACCGTTTAGCTTTTAAGAAGTACATTATAGAAGGAGTCCATTATGAAAATAATCTCAGGCTATAGCTGGCTCTCAAAAGACCTAGGAAATAAGGTTTTAAAACCAAGGTATTGCACGCCATTATAACAAATAAATTTGTAAAACATACTAAAATCCCAACGTAATAAGTGCTCCTTAGAGAATAGTGACAAATTGTATTAACATTGTATTTTCAAATAAGTAAAAAAAATAAAGACCCAGTCCCTTGAGGTGGCAATGAGTGGTATCCAGGGATGCTAGCACTGAAGCTGCCTGTGTACAACCTGCCGGGCTGGAGGGACTCTGGGCCCTTGAAATTAGGGTCACCTGATGGCCATTTGCTGATGCCCCTAAGAAGTGACAAAAGGGTGCAGAATTACCCCTGGGGTTCTCCTATGAGCAAGGCAGACAGCAGCCTGCAATGGCCAGCAGTGTTGAGTGAGATATTGTGGAAAGGGCAAGGCAAACACTGGAAACCCTCTGCTAGAAACAATGAGGATAATGGCAACAGAAGAATGCTGCAGCAGGAACCCCCAGGAGCCCTGAGGGCAGCTCATGAGGCTGTGGCCGCATTGGCCCCGGGGGACGTGCTGTCACCATGCCCAGATGGAACGTGGCCAGTGGGGGAGATCAGCTGAGGCAGCAGGAAGAAACCGCTGGGCTCCCTGTAAGGGCCCGGACGCCTGTGACGACGGAGACACAACTGTCAGAACAGAGTGTGATTGCTGCCTCGCACTGCGGTGCAAAGTGCTCAGGACAGCAGGGACTCAGGCCAGTTTCCATGCGGTGAGAGTTAATGTTCACCAGCAGAGATGGGCATATGCTGAATGGGTTGCCAGGCCAGGGACAGTGAAGTCACGGAGTGTTGTCAAAAATAATAACAAGGGCTGGGCGTGGGGGCTCACACCTGTAATCCGAGCACTTTGAGAGGCCGAGGCGGGTGGATCACCTGAGGTCAGGAGTTCGAGACCAGCCTGGCCAACATAGTGAAACACCGTCTCTACCAAAAATACAGAAATTAGCCAGGCGTGGTGATACGTGCCTATAGTCCCAGCTACTCAGGAAGCTGATGGAGGAGAATCGCTTGAACCCGGGAGGAG
Source organism: Hylobates moloch (assembly GCF_009828535.3). Taxonomy (NCBI): domain Eukaryota; kingdom Metazoa; phylum Chordata; class Mammalia; order Primates; family Hylobatidae; genus Hylobates; species Hylobates moloch. The sequence continues at coordinate 3,696,388 of NW_026652277.1, read as the reverse complement.
GTGGCAGTGAACTGAGATTGCGCCACTGCACTCCAGCCTGAGTAACAGAGCGAGACTCTGTCTCAAATAATAAAAATAAGAATAAGCATACTAGACATTTTGCATTGTATTTCCCCTGCAATCATGTAAAGTCCTCTGTGTGTGTGTGTGTGTGTGTGTGTGTGTGTGTGTGTGTGTGTGAGAGAGAGAGAGAGAGAGAGATCTATTTATATATAATCCAAAAAATGTACTTGTTTTGGTTTTACGTTAATTTTTTAATTGGCTGAGTAATACAGTCACACGGTTTAAAAATTAAAAAATGTACTGAAAAGAAATCAGGAAATTCCTCTTTTGGAAATGTTTGCAGATTGAATTCATTACACAAGATAGTCAGGCGCATGACTTCAGAATCACACTTCAATGTTGTTGTTTTTATCAGAATCAACATTCCCCAGATTAATCACCAGCTCCCAGCACGAATGAGCCAAAGACAGTGCCTCAGACGGAGGTGATCATATCACAGACCCAGAGGCTGGGAGGACTCTGAGGGGCACCCAAAAGGAGTCTCCAAACTGTTTGGAGCAAGGGACCCACCCTTGACCTACGAGTCAAATATTCTGGAATCTTCTCAGCGTGTTCGAAGATTTAGGCAAAAGATATCATGAGACCTATAATACAAATTTAACCTTTGGCAGAATGAACCACGCAATAACTTCAATCCATTGTAACTGGTATTGTATTATTTACTGCATTACTAACTTTTTGGATGACAGTTTTGAGTCCTCCAATGAAAGCAGAAAATACCGTGTGGTTCTTATTTGTCCATGGAAGTGAAGTGGTAGGACAGAGTTCAGACAGCTAGGATCAAAACAAGATTTTAACCTAAATGGTTTGTTTTACCATGGCATACAGCAGTGGAAAATTGTGACAAATAGCCACTTGAATTAATGTATAAAACTTTGCTCTTATCTGTGTGTAATGTGACAAGCATAGTGATGTGTTATCGGCTTAGTGTGTCTTTCCTCTTCTCTGCACTCAGTGAAACCTCAACACAGGAAAACAATCATTTCTAACGCTCATTTGGAAATGCTTCTTAACATAAGAGCAAGAGAGCCAGAAATATATATGTATCTGTACATACATTGACATATATTTTTACAGATATAAAAAGCATATATAATAAATATATATTTCTATAAAATTAAATATATATAATAAATATATATTTCTATAAAATTAAATATATATATATATATATATTTGAGATGGAGTCTTGCTCTGTCGTCCAGGCTGGAGTGCAGTGGCGTGATCTCCGCTAACTGCAAGCTCCACCTCCCGGGTTCACGCCATTCTCCTGCCTCAGCCTCCCGAGTAGCTGGGACTACAGGCGCCCACCACCATGCCTGGCTAATTTTTTGTATTTTTAGTAGAGACAGGGTTTCACTGTGTTAGCCAAGATGATCTTGATCTGCTGACCTCGTGATCCGCCTGCCTCAGCCTCCCAAAGTGCTGGGATTACAGGCATGAGCCCCCGTGTCCAGCCTATTTTTATATATTTTACATATTTATATAAACTATATAGTTATACATATGTAACTATATATGTATTTATATATTATAATATATAGGTATTTTATATCTTATAATATATAAATATATAATAATATATAAACATATATTTATATTATAATAAATATATTTACATATATTTATTATAATGTTTAAATTATATATATTTATTATATATGTATAAATATATTCATTTGCATAATTGTATATATATGAACTTTTGAAAAACATAAAAGCAGGTATTTATCTTAAGTAGCTTCTGGAAAGGCCAAATACAAATGTATGCATTTTAGTGCCTTAAAAACACTCCAATACGTGCATTTAAATACAATTATTTTTAATGAATTCAGCATTATTTCTACTACAAATTCTTGGCAAAATTGGTGAGAATTTTGCAGAGGAAATTTTGTTCTTGCTCTCTGAACTATATGATGTTTTGAAACGTCTTAAAGAACAGGAGGAATAAGACTAGGAGTTGCTTTAAAGGCTGTCTTCATCTCTGCAACTTTACAGCCCGGATACTTTTGGCATTCGCCAAAACTGAGTTCAAATCCAGGCTCTGCTATGTTTACACTAAATGGGCTTCTAAGCCTCTCGGAGCTTCGGTAAAATGAGACCGATAATACTGACCTTAGTGTGAAAAGTGGGTTAAATTAGGAAAAACAAATGAGATAATAGGATTGAGTGAAAATGAGGATAACTCTTACTTTAGCAGAAGGATTAGATTAAATAATGTCAGACCAGGTGTGGTGGTGGCTCACACCTGTAATCCTAGCATTTTGGGAGGTCAAGGTGGGTGGATCTCTTGAGCCCAGGAGTTTGAGACTAGTCTGAGCAACATAGCAAGACTCCATCTATACTAAAAATAATAATAATAATAATAAAAAATTAGCAGAAGGTGGTGGCTAATGGCTGTAGTCCCAGCTACTGGGGAGGCTGAGGCGGGAGGATACCGTGAGCCAGGAAAGTCAAGGCTGCAGTGAGCTAGAATCACACCACTGCACTCCAGCCTGGGTGACAGAGTGAGATCCTTCATAGACATTATCTGATTTTTTTTTTTAGCCTTCAGCAGAATTTTTTTTTTTTTTTTAAATAAAATTAGATAACGTCTGTGAAGTGCTCACCTCCCTGCCTGGCTGTCGTAGTTGCTGGAGAAGAGACACATCACCCAGTGGCACTGAAGGGGACTTTCGCTGAATGGCAGCATGATACAGCTGGGGATGGGCTTCTTTGGCCAGCCTAGTTAGGATGGCCCCAGGTGGGCTGCAGCAACAGCTCATCTGGAGATAAGGAAGCCTCAGCATCAGCACCATACAGATCATCTGAGTCCTAGAGCCCAACCAGCCTTGGAGGCCACATGGTACGGAACAGCAGCCAGACACCAAGGTACTTGGCACAAAGGCAATACTCCTGATCTCCATCATGAACCAATCTATGCCTTATGGGCCAGCTCCCATGAACCTGAACAGGAACAACGGATGTGAGCTGGCTCATGCACCTTGTCCATTCCCTGCCTGAGAGGCCTCTTCCGAGTGCCCAGGTGAGGCTGCACAAGCCTCTGGGGTACTTCCTTCACGTTCCCTTCCCTTTTCAATATCTACAGGCATTTATGCTCCAGGCATCTGTAATCCCAATGCTTTGGGTGGCTGAGGCTAGGAGTTTGAGACCAGCCTGGGCAACATAGTGAGAACTTGTCTCTACTAAAAATAAAAACAAAAAAATGTAGCTGGAAATGGTGGTGTGCACCTTTAGTCCCAGCTACTTGGGAGGCTGAGACAAGAGAATCGCTTGAGGCTGGGAGGTCGACGCTGCAGTAAGCCGTGATTCCACCACTGCACTCCAACCTAGGTGACAGAGTGAGATCCTATCTATCTCAAAACAAAGCCAAAAAGCCTTTATACATCTCTTGATTTTCAAATGAACGCTTATGTAAAAGCCTGCTGTATAAAGCAGATTTAAGTAGATCTGCCCAGTTTATGCACAGATCAGTGAGGGACAGAGCGGGGAACAGGGTGGCGGGGAGGAAAACATGGGCAAGTGCACCTTCAGTCCTAGCTGCTGTCCCGGCTGGTGAAGGATAAGGCGAGGCTGAGACTCTCAGACTCTGAATACGAACCCATCAGGTCTCTGATTTGTTAGGGTGAAAAGTGAGAAATACAATGTGACCAATCTATTCTGGGCCCACAATGTATTAGCAATTACCCCCCAACCACCACCCTGCAACACAGTATTCAGATTAAATTTCCCTGGGAGGAGAGACTGCAAGGCATGGAAAGAACCCTTTATAAAATTAGAGACCTGTGGATTTCCAGAAGCTAAAAATGACAACGGGCTTTTATTAGGAACCCAACAGGAGGCCATAACCACTCCTAAAAAACCATATTAGTTGCAGCCCACATAGGCATTCTGCAAGGAGATCTCCGTCCCCAGGGCATACTCCTTTCCCAGGAGTGGAGTGGACAGTGCTAGGACCCAACAGCACACATTTGCAAAGTGTTTGGCCAGTGTTCTGGAACGCAGCCTGTGGCTGTTCAGTCAAACTTTCCTCAGAGCAAACAAGCAGGTTCTAGAGGTAATCACACACATAGGCTCTTATTCCCATTAGCAACCCCAAACAAGCAAGTGGTCTTACCCAAATAGTAGAGAAGCCTAGGTCATTTTTAAATGTGCTCAGTTGAATGTGTTTCAAAATTTGTGATTTCCTAACAACAAAAAGCGTGGTACCACTGTTGAAATGACAGGAGAATTCTGAAGCAGGCAGAGCAAGGAGAGAAAGAGGCAACCTAGGGCAAGACTCACGTTACAGATGAGGGCAAAGAAGGAAGCCCTGTGTAGAGGAGGCTCTTTCTGTCTTTGGAAAGTCTGATGAAAATCGGGTCTAAAAAACCAGCTATGGCTTTGGAGACGAGCAGAGGAATGCATTAGGTGGCTTTTCTCTCAACATATTTGGCTTCCTGTATATTTAAAAATAAATGTCTTCCGAACTAGCTTTGAGGAGTGCATCCACGAAAGCAGCCTGGCTGCAAAGCCCAGGAGGTCACGGCAAGTCAGGGACGTGGAGGCCTCTTGGTTTTCCATCACATTTCTGTGGAGGCTTCAGATGCTCCAGGAGGGCACCGTCTGCTGAGTCGGTTCAAGTCAACACGACCCAGCTGGAAACCCCACAGCCTGGGCAGTTGAGCCGCCGCAGTGTGGTGGGAATGCTGCACCCGCGCTGAGCTCCCGCCACCCAGCAGTCCCAAGCCACGCTGCCACCCTCCTGCAGACCTGGGTGAACAGGGGCACGAGGCTGTCCTACAGAGACGCTGGGGGTAACAGCTGCAGAATTACCAAACCTTGCCTGGCTGAAAACAAAAAGCAAACGTGAATTCCACATTTTAATAAAATAGAAATTTCAATTTTCTGGACACCCGATGATAGAAGTCGAGCTATTTCTTCTGAATCGCGGCTGAAATCAGCAGTTCTCACATATTTCAAGATAAAACCGGACCGGGCTTTAAATGTATGATATTATTTCATAATAAAATTTACTTTTAATATACCTAATAACTGAAAACCTAAAGCTACAGTCCACCGTGCTTTAAACAGACTCATGTAATGACCTGCAGGAAAATTCCCCTGGGAGATCGTCATTTCTTGGACAACTCCTTTCATCTGTAAAGGAGGAAATGAGTCAGCTTTACTAAGCGTTATCTCATGTTTTGTTATTCAGTAGGCAGAGAACACATTTTGTTACCTATATGCCTGTTATTACCAAGGGTACAGGTCACTACTGAAACCTCCTCTTCAAACAACTACAGGTTCTGTTGTCAAAGATCTTAACAGGCTCTGATTGGAAAAGCGCCTGGCTGGTCACAGGACTGCATGACTCACCGCTCTGTTCAGCATTAGCTAAACACAAAGCTAAAAGAACAGAATCAGCTTCATGATGTCATTTCTTCTCTATGTGTCTTTAACATCGCTGAGATACGTTAGAGGTTGTTGAGTAATACACGAAGCTTTCAAATAAGAAGAATGTGTCTGAGATACTTAGGGTAAGAACACATTTCAGGGTTATGTTTGAATACAAACATAATACACGCTCCAGGAATTCAGGGTTTGTGTTATTTGTTGATACAAAGTGTTCCGCAAGGTTTTAGAGCATATACACTAATCACCTAGGTTGGTTAAAGTTTAACTCAACTGAAATATTTTGGACTTAAAGAACCATTTGAGACTATCAAGTTCTCAGAACTGATTGAAAAGAAAGAGCGCTCATCTACAGTTACCTGAAACATACCAAAAAGTTCCCTGCAAAGATGGTAAATGTTTCAGAATCAAGGAGAAATATAAATACTGTTTCTATATAGGTGGTGGGATACATTAGTACCTTTCTCTCTTCTTTCTATTCTTTTACATATATTTAAGGAGCAGGCATTGCTTTTCTAGTTTGAAAAAAAAGTTTTTCGTTTTTCTCAGTTAGCTCTCTATGGTGAAAAACTCAAAAGCCAAAATGAAGGACTAAGTTGACAGCCACCTTAAATCTGTGTTGACACCTTTCTTTGTAATGTCAGCAAAACTGTGTGACTGAAGATGAGATCACTGTTTACCTAGCTCTGCTATTGGTCTGAAAAGAGCCAGTGTGAAAGAAATTCCCATATTTATCTGTTGGTGTAACCCTTGCAGCAATCTCTCCTAAGAAGTTGAATCACTCATTTTGGTAAGACCCAGCCAAAGACGAAGAAAGTATCTTTTAATCCAGCTGATGAGATGACTTACTTGGGCCAGATTTAGTTGGAAAGTTGCATGCTGGGGCAGGGCAGGGAGTGTTTCATTTGGGAAACGTTTGGTATCATGTGAAAAAGTTGCTTCTTTCAAACTGAGCAAATCACTATTTAACTTCCTTTTTCCAGCCTTGCCTGTTTGCTTCTGGGAGGCCTTAAGAAAACACAGAAGATGTGTCAGACTCAAAAGAGGAAGTTAAGAGTCTGAAATGAGATGCCACATTCCCCTTCCTTACTCCCAACTAATATAGCTTGTTTGTTAAGAAAATTGATTCTACACACATTGTCCAACTTGTTCTGTGAAAGTTGTAGCGTTCGAATAATGGGTATTTGTCACCGAGTTGTACTTTCATGGAAATATCACCTGAGCAGTAACTTTTTAATTTTTTTTTTTTTTTTTTTTGAGACAGGATCTCACTCTGTCGCCCCGACTGGAGTACAGCGGCACCATCTTGGCTTACTGCAGCCTTGACCTTCTGGGCTCTGGCAATACTCCCACCTCAGCCTCCCTAGGAGCTGGGGCTACAGGCACATGCCACCATGCCCAGCTAATTTTTGTGGAGATGGGGTCTCACCATGTTTCCAGGGCTGATCTGGAATTTCTGAGCTCAAGTGATCCACCCGCACTGGCCTCCCAAAGTGCTGGTATTACAGGCATGAGCCACCACACCCTGCCAAGCAAGAACTTTTGCCCTCTCAGTCCTCCACGATCAGACGGAGTTCTGAGTCACTTTTATGCCCCATTCACACAACTTCACGTCGACTGTTTTTCCTTGGGATACAGCCTCTGCTCCGTGCCCTGACTCAATGCCAGCTCCTAACTTGCAGTTGTGTTCCTTGCTGTGACATCCTATATGCTGAATGTCCATGGAGAAGTGTGGCTCACTTTAACCCGACTAATTACTAAAAAGTAAGTCATCACAAGCAAAGATGGGCATCATGTTAAAACACAGCTTTCAACACAATCCATGTAGCCCTGAGGGTAATACAAGGTACACCAGGTACCAGGTATACCAGGTGTTCCCCATGTGTGCTTCCAGATAGATTCCAACAGTCAGTCATGACCAGACAAATATGTTTCCAATAAGGACATAGGCTTGGGATCACTCTGAAAAGCAAGGAAAATTGTACCCCAGCACATTTATATAAACTGATCTTGGACTTGGGACAGTTTAAAAGAGATGAAAATAACAGAGTAACATCATTTTTTCTTGCAACTCATTCAAAATGTATGTATGTTGCAATTTTTTTTTTTTTTTTTGAGACGGAGTCTCACTCTGTCACCCAGGTGGGAGTGCAGTGGCCTTATCTCGGCTCACTGCAAACTCCGCCTCCTGGTTCACGTCATTCTCCTGCCTCAGCCTCCCAAGTAGCTGGGACTACAGGCACGCACCACCACACCTGGCTAATTTTTTCGTATTTTTATTAGAGTTGGGATTTCACCATGTTAGCCAGGATGGTCTGCAAAATTATTTTTACGTAGACTTTTATATAGGCTGCAAAAGGCCTTCGCAGGATTATAGGCATTCCTCCTCTGTCCACTAAATATACAAAAAAAAAAAAAAAAGATGTGCACTGTCTCCCAGGCTGGAGTTCAGTGGCACAATCTCGGCTCACTGCAAGCTCTGCCTCCTGGGTTCTCGCCATTCTCCTGCCTCAGCCTCCCCAGTAGCTGGGACTACAGGCACCCACCACCACGCCCAGCTAATTTTTTTTTTTTTGTATTTTTAGTGGAGACGGGGTTTCACTATGTTAGCCAGGATGGTCTCGATCTCCTGACCTCGTGATCCACCCACCTCGGCCTCCCAAAGTGCTGGGATTACAGGCGTGAGCCACCGCGTCCGGCTGAGCCATTCCTCCTCTCTAGCTGCCCAGTCAGTCTTGGTCACCCCAGCCCCTCTCTCTGCTGCCCCCCACTTCACCCCATCAATGGTGGGTCCCTTTCTTACTCCTCCAAGATCCACTGTGTGCACAAAGCATCTTCCCATATTCAGATCTGTTTCCAGTCAAACAGGTGACAAATTCATTCCAATGAAATTATCTGTGACTGTTCACCTCTCCCACGTGCACCGACATCTTAAGCCAGAGAAGCAATACTTGTTAGACCTGAGTGAGTAATAAATGATCATTATAAATGGAAGAGAGAGGGTCTTCCCGCAGCCCTAGAAGTTTAAACACAGAATTTTCCAGCCGCATCTGCCACTTGAATGCCACATATATATATTTTTCTGAATAAAAACCAGGCCAATTATTTTTTCAGATTAGTAATTTAACCTATATATGAAATGCCTTACAAATGTGTAACATTTAAATTGCAGGTACTATACATTCAATTTTCTTTCATCAGGTGGTGTAAACTCACTAAAAATCAGTATTCTCACAGAAAACACAAAAGTCCTAGTAGTCATCCCTATCAGTAAAAGGGATGGCCACGAAAAGGGGATGTGGCCATAAAATCAGCAATGGCATTTTCCTGGCTTTATTGCCCCTCCGTGAAGCTATGCTGCAAACCACCGTCACTGACATACACTCCCCTGTTTCAAAGCAAACTTCAATCTCCTCCATAACCATGCCCAGTAAAAGCTTTTCTGTAATGAATGGTATACTTTCGTAATTTAATACAATTACATTTATATATTTTAAAATATTCAATATCGCATTTTTTTGTTGACACTTTATGTCACATTCTCAAAGCATTTGGCACACCTACTGTAAGAGTGAGTGCAAATTTTTTTTAAAAAAGGAAGGAAAGGAGGGAGGAAAGAAGGGAAGGGAAGGGGAAGGGGAAGGGGAAGAGGAAGGCGGGGAGGGGAAGGGAGGGAGAGAAGGAAGGCAGCAATCTTCCAAAGAAGTAAAAAGAGATATTAACCCCTACTGGTAATGCTAGTTAACACATTCTCCAAAAACTGAATTAGCATAAAAGTCACTGCCAAAAAAGCTACTGATATGATTCAGTTCATTTTTACTTATTAGAAAATGGGTTGAATCAGAGTGAAATCACCTCAAATGTCCATGGCAACTCTGAGTCAGGCTGCTTCATGCTTTTATCATTGTCTCATTTAGTATGAAACAGAGAACAGTTATATATATCTATACATGTGTGTATAGATATATAAACTATATATAGCTACATATAGAGTTATATATAGAGTGTATGTGTGTATATATATAGAGAGAGAAAGAAGTAGGCTTTTCATAAACTATCTTGAGCTAAAAATAGAAGTATAACACTATTCTATGTTTGAAGAAAGACCATTCTGTCATGCCATGACACCAGTTAAATATTGTGCAATTATTTTTTCAGTGAATTTGAGACATCTGATGATTATTGATCTCCTTCCAAATATCTCAACATCAACATCCAACAAAGCTGCGGAGAGGCAATGATCCAGTTTCAGAGCCTCGTAGAAGGCTGACTTCTATCTGGTCATCCCATTCTTAAATCACAGCAGTGGATTCTGGACAAGACTGTAGGTTTCTTGTCTTTTGAAGCACATGGATCCCATATATCCAAGGCCCGCAAGTTTTCTGTCAGTTAGAGCCCAGGCTGAAATAATAAGCCAATTAGGGAACAATTAGTATCTTCAGGTATCTACACAGTAGTATACGTGTGAAATTTCATATTCCGAGGACACGATCAGAATTTGTGAATCACTCAGAAGTTACAAAAAGTCAAATCACAAAAGGCATGCTTTGCTCTGCCTTGCTTGCTATGGAATCATAGTTTCTTAGAAGGATTAAAAATATTGATATGAACCCACACAGTATGTGAGGTAGACTACATCACAGGCATGAGACTGCCTTTAAACATTATTAGCTGATGTTGAAGATAAGACTCTCACTGTGTCCCATTTCTAATCTGTTTTTTAAAAAGAAAAATGTATTTGATATTCGATCATTCCTAATGACTACATCTGGTTAGGTTACTATCACATTGCTGAAGAATTTTAGTACTTCCTGGTGTCTCAAAACAATTTAATATTCCATACTTGAGGTGTAGCTCTAAACTTCAGATTCTTTGTTGTCTGAGGAATTAACTCTTAAAAAGAAGAAAATAGGCCGGCTGCGGTGGCTCACGCCTGTATCCCAGCACTTTGGGAGGCCAAAGAGGGCAGATCACAAGGTCATAAGATCGAGACCATCCTGGCCAACATGGTGAAACGCCGTCTCTAGTAAAAATACACACACAAAATAACTGGGTATGGTGGCGTGTGCCTGTAATACCAGGTACTCGGGAGGCTGAGTCACGAGAATCGCTTGAACCCAGGAGGCAGAGGTTGCAGTGAGCCAAAACTGCACCACTGCACTCCAGCCTCCAAGACAGTGAGACTCCATCTCAAAAAAAAAACAAAAGAAGAAAATAAAGTTATAGTCTATTTGTGCAGCCCACTCAATCTAAGATGCAAATTTATGGTGAATGATAAATATTCTTAAGCAAATTATAACACAATATTTAAATATATACTTAATAATTAAGAGCTGGGATAAAATGATAAAGGGAAGAATCTGCTTCGATGTATTCTGTCCATGCATTCAAGTTCTTTGGAAAATCAGTGTTTCTGATACAGGAGACAGTAATTCTCCTCCACGTGGATTTACAGAAAGGAAAAGCCCCAATTCTTTCAAGTTATGGTCATATTTGTTTGATCCAAATTAGGTTAAAAATCTTCTTTTGATAGAAAAAGTTAGGTGATATGGAAAGCATATCCCTTAAGCATTCTTTGATGAGGAAATGGACTGAAAAGGATAAATACTAGCCATAGCATTTACTGAATCCAAAAGCCACATCGATTAGCACAGGCTCATAGCACCAACAAAATCATGTAACCTGGAGAGAAGAAGACATTTCGATAATGATGAAAATATGGTTTAAAAATTTCTAGGTGACTAATGTTTATAAGAACAACCAGAATCTCCATTGAAATATTACCAAATGCAGATTGACAGGGAGAAAAACTTGCATAATGATGATACACAGTGTTCAAGGCATCATCCCAAATACACTTCTTTCAGGGTTTAGGAGTTTCTAATTTCCAATAACAGTGGCATTGATAATCCAACCCTTTGTCCACTAGCAATTACAGTCATTGGTTATGTGGCACATCTAAAATAACCGCAACAACCCCAGCAACTCAGCATCCACGGCTAGCTCAACAGCAGAACAAATGAATAGCCTAGAGAGTTGACTATTCTGAGCGTTTCATTAACTCAGATATGTCTTAGGAGATAAAAGAAGAAAGAAAAGTGTACAATCAAGTAACTCTCAAGGGACTGATTAGACAATAAAGTGCTTTAAAATTTCTGAGTAAAGCAGTTATTACACTGTTACAAACTTAATAAATCTGCCTAATGTACTGAATAATTCTGCCTTAAAAAATCACCAAAGAAGCAATAAGAAAATGAATTATCTTTAAAATGGCATCGAAAATATTTTTCGACATCCAGGAAGATCATGCAGCTTCAATCCAGTGACAATTTTGGTTGAAAATATTGACAAATAATTCTGTATGAAAGCCACTCTAATGAGATAATGTTTGCGAACAAAAATTAAAATGCGGCTTCTGTATCATCTGTCACCCAGGCTGGAGTGCAGTGGTGCGATCTGAGCTCAATGCAGCCTCAACTTCCCAGACTTATGTGATGCTTCCACCTTAGCCTCCTGAGTAGCTGAGACCACAGGCGCAAACCACCACATCCACCTAAAAAGTAATTGTGGTTTTCGCCATTGAAAGTAATGGTGAAAACCACAATTACTTTTGCACCAACCTACTAATTTTTTTTTGTTTGTTTGTTTTGTTTTGTAGAGACAGGTTTTGCCGTGTTGCCCAGGCTGGTCTCAAACTCCTGGGCTCAAGTGATCCATTTGTCGCAGCCTTCCAAAATGCTGGGATAAGAGGTACCAGCCACTATGCCTGGCAGGTAATTTTAATCCTATCCAACTCTTAAATAGCATAGTATTATTACTATATATTCTTATTTAATTTAATTTAATTAATACAGTATTTTTTACATCATGATTACTGTACACACATACAAGTATAGATCTGTATATAAAGATAGAGACAAAGATAATTTTCAGAGTGTAGACTTCTTGCAGACAAGCATCCTCTCTGGCTTACTCAACACTCTATTCCCAACACTTAGCAAAATGCCTGGCACATGGTCAGTCCTTCAAAGTATTTCGGGTGAATAACATATATTTAGGACTTGCGTCTATTTGAACAGTCCTAAAAGTGGAATTAAAGTTGTGCTGTAATCTCAGTCCCGCAGAGCCTAGGAACCAATGTCTAATGCAACCCTGGAGGATCCGCCACACCCTCTAGATCCTCATGGGTGAAAGCGCCATCAATTCTGCATGGGTTCTGTGGTTGGGGAGTGTTTAATAGAGGCTGTCTTTGGACAGTACAATTGATTGTGTGTCTTCACATCTTTATACCAAATTGCATTGCCACGGGGTCAGTCTCTGTGGATTAGTGCCTGACCGGCGAGGAAGATGACTGAGAACAAATCTCCTTCCTCAGCCAAGGGAGCTTCCACAGGGAGCAGTTGGAGGCTGTGCCAATAACGATTGGGAAAGAGGGTATTTTAAATTGGAGAATCAGTCGACAAGGGACACACTGTGAATTTGAGACTACATTCCCAAGGACTGTGATTAAAGAGCTTTGTCCATATTTTATGGACAAATAGAATACTTCAATTTTTTTTTCAAAGATCAACAGTATTTTCCATAGCAACTATTTGCACTTTTGATTAAGAATTATATATTTATCAGTCTTTTGCAGGCAAGACACAGTTCCTACTTCATGGACTTTCTGTGAGTGTAGGGTCTACAAACAACAGCCTTAGGACAATTCTAGCCAGCTGCCTGTTTCTGTGTGGCTGTGATCAAAGAATGAGTTCTACATTTACAAACGGTTAAAAAAACAAAAGATGGATGCTATTTTATGGCATAAGCATTATATAAAATTCAAAATTCTGTGTGTAGAAATAAAGTTTTGTTGAAAAATAGCCTCATTTGGTTTACATATTGCCCATGGAACTTTCTGCTATAATGGCTAGGTTGAGTACTTTCAACAGAGACTTTATAGTCCACAAAGCCAAAAATATTTACTATCTAGCACTTTACAGAAGAAGGGTGGTGACCCCATGGAAAAGTTGAAGAGATAGTTATGTAAGTGACAAGTACAATTGATAACTCTTCAGTTTGTTACAGAAGCAAAGACCAACTAGTAAGAATTCTACAAAATTTTACTTCAGCCTCACAAAACTAGAAGATTATGGCATGCCTGTATATTTTCAGAAAATACCTGACTTTTACTAATTCAAACAGATTGTTTTCACTTTTCCTAAATAGCAAGGAGCCATCACTCAAATCACATGATTGACTATAGATCCATCTCTATTAGGTCATCTTTGAGGTGACCCAATAGTGTTCTTCATTTATGTTACCCAGTGGTTTCATGATTGACCAGAAAATATGCAAATGGAATCCACAAATAGATATATTAAAACTAAACTAAATATCATCATGGCTACGTAGCGTTGCATACAATTAACTGTAACAACATAGATATTAAATGATAAAAACATATAGAGTTCATTAAGAAGAATAAATTACTGATTATAGGGCCAGGCGTGGTCGCTCACATCTGTAATCCCAGCACTTTAGGAGGCCGAGGCAGGTGGATCACCTGAGGTCAGGAGTTTGAGACCAGCCTGGTCAACACAGTGAAACCCCATCTCTATTAAAAATGTAAAAAATTATCCAGGTGTGGTGGCTCCCAGCTACTCGGGAGGCTGAGGCAGGAGAACCACTTGAACCCGGGAGGCGGAGGTTGCAGTGAACCAAGATCATGCCACTGTACACCAGCCTGGGCAACAAGAGCAAAACTCCATCTTAAAAAAATAAATCTATAAATATAAAAAGAAATTACTTATTATAAGATGAAACAAACTTTGAATGCTGATCTAGGTAGGAGGGTTCAGAGGTCAGGGTTAGGCCAGCCAGAGCTGAGATCTCATGCTGTTATTTAGCGTCTGTGTGACTTTGGATATGTTACTTAGCCATTGGCCTTTCATTTTTATGTCAGTAAACTGGGAATAACATTTTTTTAACCGTCAATTTTATTGTAGGGACCATATACAAAAATCAACTCAAAATGGATTAAAGACTCAAGTTCCAAAATTTTGAAATGACTAGAAGAAAACATAGAGGAAATGCTTAAGAACATAGCTCTGGACAAAACATTTATGGCTAAGACCTCAAAAGCACAGACAACAAAAGCAAAAACAGACAAATGGGATTATATCAAAGTAAAAGGTCTGCACAGCAAAGGAAACAATCAACAGAATAGAGAGATGACCTGCAGGATGGGAGAAAGTGTTTGAAAACCATTCATCTGACAAGGGATGAAATAGTCAAAAAACAAATGATCCCGTTAAAAAATGGGAAAATAAGCTGAATCCCTCGGAAGAAGACATACAAAAGGCCAGTAGATATATGAAAAAATGCTCAGCATCACTGATCATTAGAGAAACGCAATCCAAAACCACCATGAGCTATTGTCTTACCTCATTTAGAATGGCTACTATCGAAAAGAGAAAAAATATTGATAGCAAGTTGGCAAGAATGTGGAGTAAGGGGAACTCTTATACGTGCATAAGAATGTAAATTAGTACAGCCGTTATGGGAAACAGTATGGAGTCTCCTCAAAAAAACTAAAAATAGAACTACCAGAGGATCCAGCAATTCCATTATTGAGTATATATTCAAAGGAAAGATGATTAGTATGTGGGAAAGATATTCGCACTTTCATGATTGCAGCACTATTTACAGTAGCCAAGATATGAAGAAGCCCAAGTGGTGGATAACGAAAATGTGACATATTTACACAATGGAATCGTATTCAGCCATAAATGGGAATTAAATCCTGTCATTTGCAGCGATACGGATGAGCCAGGAGGACACGAAGTAAAACTAAGTAGGCACAGAAAGAGAAATACTGCATGTTCTCACTCAGATGTGGGAGTTAGATAAGTCATCTCATAGAAGTAGAGAGTAGAATAGTGGTTCCAAGAGGCTGGGAAGAATGCGGGGAGGGGGATAATGAGAGGTTGGTTAATGGACACAAAATTAGACCTAGATTGGAAGAGTAAGTTCCAATGTCCTATAGTACTGTAAGGTGACTATAATGAACAAAAATTTATCATTTTGCTTGTTTGTTTTTGGTTTTGAGATGGAGTCTCACTCTGTCGCCCAGGCTGGAGTGCAGTGGCACGATCTCAGCTCACTGCAACCTCCACTTCCCGGGTTCAAGCGATTTTCACGCCTCAGCCTCCCGAGTAGCTGGGATTACAGGCATGCACCACCACACCCGGCTAACCTTTGCATTTTTAGTTTTTAGGGTTTCACCACGTTGCCCAGGCTGGTCTTGAACTTCTGACCTCAGGTGATCCACCCACCTCAGCCTCTCAAATTGCTGGGATTACACGCATGAGCCACTGCACCTGGCCTGTATATTTTGAAACAGCTAAAAAAGGAAATTTTGAATGTTCCCAACACAAAGAAATGATCAATGTTTGAGGTGATGGATATGCTAATTACCCTGAATTGATCATTACATATCGTATACGCATATCTAGCTATCACACGGTACTTCATGAATTTGTACAATTATTACAGGTCAATTAAAAATAATAAAAATGTAAAAAAAGAAAAGAAAAATGACTAAAAATAACTTTCAAAAAAGCTTTATTACAGTGCTTAGCCCAATGCAGGTCCCTGATAAATAGTCACAGTGATGGTGGTGATGATGGTGAGTATGGTTGGCTATATAAAATAATTCACGATAAAAGCGTGGGCATAAAAGGAGACAAGGAAAAAAAGAGAAGATAGCAAAGACTTTCTAAATGTGAAAATAACTGTACCATGGAATATTTTTCACTGGAAGCAAAGAAGGGCTGTGCACTTAGGAAAAGAACCAGAAGACCTGCTGGAGAGCTTTAATGTCTAATTTTGGTAATTTTTATGGATAATCAAAAGCATCCCAACATTGCTATAGAAAGCACAATAAAAAACATTATTTTTCTCTGAAACTATCATACAACTCTAAGAAATCAATAGAAAAATTAGTAAGTCCTTCATTAACATTAAAAACTGAAAAGTCTTTAGTTTTTCAGTCTGATAAAAACATTTTTGCTTGAGTCTAAGAAAAATTCTTGCAACTTTGTAATGAACTCGATCTCCCCACTTGTCCCTTTGATCCCTGTGCGTGAATTACAGCATTGATTTTTAGTTGTTTTTTTGTCTCATGTTCCTGTATATTTAGCTCCATTCTATAAATTATTGTTAAATTAGATTTTTCTTAAACTCTAGTTCATTATTAAATTGATATTATTTATTAATGATTAATAATTATTAATATAATTAATAATAATTTAAAAATTATTGTTACCATTTTTGAGATGGAGTCTCACTCTGTCACCCAGGCTGGAGTGCAGTGGCGTGATCTTGGCTCACTGCCACCTCCACCTCCCAGGCTCAAATCATTCTCCTTCCTCAGCCTCCCGAGTAGCTAGGACTATAGGCGTGCACCACCATGTCCAGCTAATTTTTGTATTTTTAGTAGAGACGAAGTTTCACCATGTTGGACAGGCTGGTCTCGAACTCCTGACCTCAAGTGATCCACCCGCCTCAGTCTCCCAGAGTGCCGGGATTACAGGAGTGAGGCACCTCACCTGACCTAAAACTCCATCTCATTATGCAACTCTGCCATTCCAGAATTCCCACGGGCTTTTATGTTGGTTGCTACAACAGTTAACTTCTTCATCACTTCCTATTGTAACTTAACTTACAATCTTTTCCATTACTCAGCTGTTGCTGCTAATGAGCATCTTTAATGTTAACTGTTCTTTCTAAACATGATTATCACTCCCAGAACCGTGTTTTCTCTGCCATGTTCCTCTGGGTGGGCTCCACCCCACCCTTTTCTTCTCTACACTGGCTTTTCCTGAGACATGTCTTCCACAACACAACTCCTCCAATGTTGCTGCTTTTAGCATTCATTTCTCTCAGTCATTTCCCCTCCTAGTGACACAGTTTCAACTAGGAATGATCTCAATGGAAAGTTGTATCTTGCTATCTAGTGAGTATGAAAAGGGTGACTCAGCACAATTTACTCTGCATCATCAAAATTCGTTCTGGCAAACCACCTCCAACACTTTTCTTCAACAGTGCCTTTAAAAAGTCCCACATTTAGTTGACAAAATAATAAACGTGTGTCTGGTTCATCTTGGCGGGCCCTGTGAGGCAGGCGTGTTGCCAATAATTCGACATTTTCTGGGTGCATGACTCAGGGATCTTGTTCTCATTTGTAGGAAAGCAGGAGAGAACTGGCAACACCTATTTTGAAAAATCTCCGTATGAAGATGATTATAGGTACACCTCCTAGCTTGACTGTTGGGGCCATGGCCACCCATTTTTGTTTGCTTGTTTGCAGTGGTTCTCCATTGGAACGTTAAACAGCCCTCCAATGAGGCAATCTTCTAGTCAGTTTCTTCATCTTCATAGGGAAACATAAATCTTGCCTTCCGTTTTGATTAACATAAAAGTAAACAGAGTTCTTATTAGCAAAAGAGAATGTGTGCATGCTAATATTGCCAGATAATATAATCACTAGTTCTCTGCTGGTTGTTATTAAAAGGCAGATGCATTGGGAATTCTGGGAAGATATGGGATAATTCTATCCCTCCAGATATTCTAAGCCATACTTTGAATACAGACGATCAGAAAGCTGTACATTTGAGCCATATTATTTTGCATTTTTTAACTAAATTATGCTTGATTTTATTTCTTTGCCTACATCGGTGCACAAGAAACAGGTCATTGTTCATTAACAAGAGAATGGAAAATAAAATGTGCCATATTAAGACACCAAAATACCATACAGCAGTGACAATGAATGAACTACCACAGTCAGCAACGTAAGTAAATATGAAAACCTTGATGTTGAAAAGAGAATTAACACAAGAGTACAAATAGACCAATTTCATTTATATGAAGTTCAAAACTTACCAAAGTAGATAATATATTGTTAAAAAATGCCTGTGAAATAGATAAAAATCTTTTATAAGTCAAGCAAGTAATAAGCACAAAATTTTAGCAAGCTGGCACGCTATCAGGGAAGGGAAAACCAAAGACCTCAAAATATTGGCAAAGTTCTAATTTTTATTATGCATAATGATATACTTTATCAGTGTCTTTGTGGCTTTCATATATATGCATATACGTATACTATAAAATGTGTATGTATATATATGTGTGTGTGTGTAGTATAATATAATAAACAAGAAAACCAAGGTGTCTCATGCAATCTGCTCTGACGTTGCCCATGGGGGTGTTTGGGGGCACTATGCTGTTATCCCACATCTGCTGTCGGAGGCCGGTTGACATGCTGCTCACAGGTCTTAGAGCCAAGAAAAGTTAGTGGCGCTACTGAGCAACAGATTTGTTTTGAACTCTTGAACTCTTACAATTACACTTATTTCTTCTTTGTTCTAGTCAAAAAAGGAAGTTCAGAATCAAATCTATGGTTCCTCATAATTAACTGAGCAGGACTGTACTGTGTGCACTTGCCACGCCGACCTGAGTGTGCTTGAGTAAACAAGAGCAACCCTTTGCCTCGCCTTTTGTGACAAGCCCAGGGTGTTTGGCCCTGTGGAATAGTCAGGCTATTGTTTTTTAATGTCAAAATGTTTTTGTAGAGACAGGGTCTCCCTAAAGCTGGTCTCAAACTCCTGGCTTCAAGCGATCCTCCCTTCTTGGCCTCCCAAAGCCCTGGGATTACGGGTGTGAGCCACTTGAACTTGAATGTGCCGGTGCCATTGAACTTGAATGACCTTCGTCCTCTCCTCTTTCCCAGAGAAAGAGCCTCTTCCCACTTTTTTCTAAAGCAGGTTGTGTTAGGTTCTTTGGAAGCTCTGGGTTTGTCATTAGACATATGGGGGAAGAGGTTACAGATAGAGTCTACGTCTCACCCTGGCTGTGACCTTGCCTGAATCACCCAGCCTTGCTGCTGGGCGTCGGTTTCCTCATCTGTAAAACAGGAGGGTTTTAGAGCCTCTTGCTCATACAGCTACGAAGATTTAAGTGAGGTGTGTCAGGTAAAGCACTCAGGACAGCGCCTGACCAGACTCTCCTGGTCTCCTAATGGCCCCATTGCTTCTTGTGTGCATAAAGCAGTCAGTGCCCCAGTTCCTTAACACCCATTAAGCTGCTATTGCTGCAGCATTTCAGCTATTTTCATCTTTGTTGCACTTTTCTAAAACACAAGTCGGGTTACACTGCATCTTTGTGTATAATCCTGCAAACGCTGCCCGTCCTCAAGATCTAACCCAGTCCTTCATGACCCTTGGTCAGCCACGTCCCGCCTCTCTAGTCTTAGTGTGGGCTGTCTTCCTTAGGCTGGTCTTGGGTTTGAGCCTATCAATTAAACACACAGAGCCCTGAGGGTGCCAAACCTCTTCAGCCTCCCTCAGGACAGCTGCGCATTCCGCCTTCAGCAGCCTCGGCTACCCCCACCCTCCCCCCACCCCAGCAAATCCAACCCCAGTAACACACTGTCAGCTCCTGCAGCCCACAGCCCCAGGACAGCGTTTCTATTCCAGCCCCCCTCGTGTTATGTTGCACCGACTCTTCATATTTTATCTCTCCTGGACTAATCCTGCTTTGTTTGTAAGTCCAGTGGCCAGGCCAGGCTCAGCCTGCACATCCATGCTGAATGAAGAAATACACTGAAAGGCACAAGATAGTTATACAAAATGTACATATTTGCAGCACTTTAATTCTCTCAGTCCATTAGGGTAAATGCTGACAAAATTATAATAATGCCATTTAAGCATTTTGAATACACCAGAAGCACAATGTATTCTTATTGGACTAATGTCACCATTATACTTCATCTAATGGGCATTATCTGCCCTCTCACTTCTCTGAGCCACCTAATAGGCAGCTTGGAGGATTTGTGATGCATTGCATTTAGAAGAAATAATGTTTAAAGTGGGGTGAAATGCAGAAATGGCTCTGACCCAAGTGGACAAATTAATCACTCTAGAAAATCATGTTATCTCAGAACTGGACCCTGAGTTTCTTTAGCCCGGCTTAAACCAAGAGAATAAATAGCTTTGGGGGCTCCCAAAATTATTTGTATGATTCTGCTGTCTGGGAGTTAGAAGCTAGACGAGAATTCCCAGAGAATCACTCAGGTTTGAGAAGTGTCAAGAGATTACTGCAGAGCGCTATTAAACTAATAAGAACGATTGAAACCACGCGCAGATGTCAGAAACACATCATCAGTCACATGCACGTGAAACAGATATGTTACATAAACATTTTCAAAGGATGTGATTTAAATTTAATTTTTAAACCATTCTGAATAATTGTGAGATGGTGAGTTGTTTTTTTTAATCGGGGGGGATGAAAAATCAATACAAATACAGCAATTGCTATGTGCCAGATATCGTTCTAATTGTTTTGAGTATATTAACTGATTCTATCCTTAGGAGAAATCTAGAAGTTTTTGTTTATTTTTTTTAATTTGGGGAGATGAAAAACCAATACAAATACAGTAATTACTATATGCCAGATATTGTTCTAATTGTTTCCAATATATTAACTCATTCTATCCTTACAAGAAATACAGGAGGTAGGTGCCATATCTTGCGTAAATAAACTGAGGCACAGGGAATTGAAGTATGAACTGGTGAAGCGGGGATCCGAACCAAGCCCTTGACTTGAGAGTCTTTCCCATCTCCGAGGAAGTGTCGCCCTCAACAAATACTAGAAATAGTTGGGTTGGCAACTTAGTGCTTCCATTAACTCCATGTGGCTGAAACACAGTTGGCAAATTGTCAAAAAAGGTAGAGAAATGTTCAATTACATGTGAGATTTGTGCATATGTGTGTGTCTTGTGAGTGTATTATTTTGCTGGGGGAAGAAAAGAGCACTAAATTACTTAGCTTGACAGTTTAAAATACAAATACTATTAACAAATAACATATGAGTGTGTATGTAAGATGGCTCTCAAATGAAAGCTTTATTTCAGTGTGAATATAAGTATTACAAAAGTGTTGCATTATGAATGCCTTATTTGGTCAGGGTGAGACTGAGTTCTTTTAGAGTGGGATTTTCCCCTGGGTAATTGTAAACCACTAGTCCCAATTGTGAGCCCTGGTGGACTTGACAAGATGTGTGGCTCCAATTTTCAATTTAACACAGTTGGATCAAATCCAGGAAATGTAGAAATGCTATTTTCCATGAAACTGAGATTGAAGACATTCCTACCCATGCAGTTTTAAAACAAAGTGAAAAATATCAGACAGTTTCACGTTTACTCTAGCTCGAGATATGAAAGCTTTACAATATAAGAGAGCTAGAGATACAAATGCATATGAACATAAGTACCTTTAAAATTAAGTATGAGTTTTCCAGAAAGTATTTAGGTATAGCAGGAATACAAGAAAAAAACTGAGGCCACACTATAATCTATACAAATTGGGGAGAAAAAAGGCAGTGCCATGCTGTTGTGGACTTGTATTGATGAGAGGGTAGCTGGCATGTTGGAATTCTGTGGCACAGATTTAAACACCTATGAGTCCCATAACTTTTAAAGATCTATGGGGTCTGCCGTATACACTGGACCAAGCAGGATGCCCTAAGAGAGCATCAGTAGCAAGTCCAGCCACTGCTGTGTTGTTAGCAACAGCATCCATGCTTCGAGGGGAATACTAAGTTGCAAAGCAGGAACTTCCATGGGGAAGTCCTGCGAAGCAAGCAGAGTGGGGCCTGTGTTTTCCTGCTTTTAATAGAGTAGCTTATCTCTGCCCCATTGTCCTCAGCCTATAATTTGTAAACTTGCTTTTGCTGATTGTCGTTGGCTATAAAATAGACTCCTGCTGGAAACAGTCGATCGAACTTCTGCCTGCCTTTGACAAGTAGCTAACTAATTAAGTGACTAGTTTGTTTTTAATTAAAAATCATAATTCAACAACTAAACAATCTCAAAAAATGACTTGAAAATTCAGAAAGTAGTTTGATTTTTTTAAAAAACCTGTATATATTTTATGTACTGGAGGAAGGAGGAGGGAATTGTTTATTTAAATGTTGTTTTTCTGAGAAGGACGTCACAGTAAAGTTGGTGTAGTTTTCAAATCCCTCATAGAGGAAAAACTTAAACAAATGGTTTACTATTACTCAATAGGTCAGTCTATTTACATAGCTATTAACAGTTGTCAGCAGACTTAATACATTTTTAAGAGATTTAATAAACAATTGGAAATTATTAATTTGAACAAGTTTAAAAATCAGTTTTACAGATGTATAACTGATGTTAGAATAACTAACAAAGATTCAATTATATGTGTATAGAATACAATTTTCTTAAGTATATAAAACATTTCTAAGAGGAATATAGGTAAGACACTTTATGCCCATATCATGGGCAATCTTCAATTCAATATAACAGATATTTAAGATAGATTCAGCTCAAAGTTTTATTAATTAGAATAAAAAAGTTAAAATGTGTTTAATACTAAATGACATCATTAATTCAACCAATTTAGTACATATTGCTGAAAACTGTTAACTAAATATACTAATTGTTTTGTGATTCTGTACAACTTCACTGAGTGAGGTCTCTTAAACTTTTAACCTTCTTCACTTTCTTCAAAGACTATAAATCATGATATTTTTTAGTAATTTTTAAATTTTTACTTAATCTTTTTAATTTTAAATTTAATCCAATAGCAAGAAGGTTTTCTGAGGGTGCAAATGAAAAAGAACTGTGTGATATGCACATTTATTGAAACAAAGATGAATAAACCCAGTGGCTTCCCTACACAAGATAATAATCTGGTCTGCAGAAATTGGCAACCTAATATAAAATAGAGCGGATGATAATTTCACAATAGGGATTTCAATGTTTTGTGAATATCTATCTATAATTCTAAACAGTTTTTGACCACAGTCAAGAGACAATAAGACCTGATTTTAGAAATGGTTCTTACACATAATGAAAACTTGTTTGACATCTGTTAAAGGAGCATTTATTAACTGCCTCTGGATGAGGTGGAGACTGGTCCCGGGATGTAGATATGACAGTGACAAGTGTGGTCCTATCACACGAAGGACAGTCATACAGAGGAAGGGTGAGATCCAATGCCAGCATCTCAGCACCATATGTAACACTTCCTCTGCTCCAAACCAAGAAACAACCGCCCAGCTTCCTTCTCAGGAATCTCATCCACGTATCTCAGACAGAGGGATCAGGTGTTGCTGAGGAGGAGGGATACACAGAATACAAACACAGATGCATTTAATCCTTCTCAAAGCCTTTCCTATGAGTACCTATGGCATGACGGCTGGTTGTCCTCAAGAGCTACTCTAGAAACCATCTTTGGATCTCAGAAACTACTAGGGACTCAGCCGGCCCCATTCTCCCCTGCTACCCTCCTGCAGACATACATCCTTGGATCAGACACTTAGTTTTCCCTGGACTGAGGGTGATGTAATACTTACCTCATTTCATTAAACTGATGACTTACTGATACAGTATCAAAAACACAGGCCACTACAGTGAACCCTTCTTAGTCCTGGGTGGAGAGCCGTGCATTGTACGTGGGTTAGCTCCTTTCGTCCTCAGAATAGTCCATGAAGTAGATAGTAGCATCATCCTCATTTTAGGTTGGCAGCTGGAGTTCACATGGCTTAAATAAATAATGTGCCCCAGACTGCACCATGCGTGAGTGAGCAAGTGGAAGCCCACCAAGGCGGCCTCTCTCCGGGTCTTGGAGTGTCACTGTTACTCCCATTCAGAGGCTACAGGACAAGCCCTGGCAGCATCCTTGGGGCATAACAGCTGCTCAGAAGAATCCTTGTAATCCCACCCTCTGAATGAGGGATTACTGGAGCGGTTCAGGATGAGTAGAAGGCCTTCCGAACTGGTGTTGGTCTGAGCCAGTGAGCCTTGGCAGCACTTTAGGTAAACTCCGGAATATCATTTTTTTTGTTTGGTTGGTTTTTATTTTTTTCTTTTTTCTTTTTCTTTTTTTTTGTTTCTGAGACATGGTCTTGCTGTGTTGCCATGGCTGGAGTTCAGTGGTGCAATCACAGCTCACCGCAACCTCAACCTCCATGGCTCAAGTGATCCTCCGCCTCAGCCTCCCAAGTGGCTGGGACTAGGGGTGGATGCCATGATGCCTGGCTAACTTTAAAATTTTTTTGTAGAGACAAGGTCACACTATGTTGCCCAGGCTGGTCTCAAACTCCTAGGCTCAAGCAATCCTTCCACCTCAGCCTCCCAAAGTGCTGGGATTACAGGTGTGAGCCACCACACCCAGTTACTTCAAAATATTTGACAGCACCTGTGCCCATGACATCTTAGGGCACCACCCTCCCCGACAGACTCCCTGATACAGGCATGAGATGTCTAAGGGTTTATTTTCCACCTGCCAGCTGTGTGATAGCCTAGCTCTCCAGGAACGCGGCCTCCCGTCGGGATGTTGTGTGTCTTTTCTAAACTGTTCCATTCATGTCAGCTCTGGTTGTCTACAGACCTTTATTTTTCTGCCTCTATAAAGATTCTGCCTTTCCCAGTGGGATTCTCAGAAAATGTCTTCTCTCTTTTTCAAGACTAGCCAGACACTTGTCTTCAGAAAAAAATCTCCTTTCAACTGATTTCAAATAATGCTTTATACTTTGATAAGCATCTTTAAAAGAAAGACATAAACTTGCCTCCAGGCTCTGCAATATTAGCCAGTGTTTAGAGAATAAAAATACTGACAGAAAGTTTCCTTAAACATCATCCTCATCCACTTGATGAATGATACGATATTTTCATCTCTTTCATTTCATAAGCTATTACCATTGAATAAAGTTAAAGCATTGAACAAAAAGACAGGATACGTGGCTGTGGTCTTCATCCTGAAGAAAGTGACTAACCACAGGACACTTCCAAATTTAAATCTCTGTCTCTTCATTCGTAAAATGGGAGTTATTGTACATGAACTTCTTCACAGAGTAATTGTATGGAAAATGATTAGTTCACATAAAAGTTATGAAAATGGAGACACTATCACCAAACTGTTATATATGAAACTCCTTTCTTTCTCTTTTCTGTTTGTTTTATTTTTGTTGTTTTTGAGATAGGGTCTCACTCTGTTGCCCAGGCTGGAGTGCAGTGGCGTGATCTCAGCTCACTGCAAACTCTGTTTCCTGGGCCCAAACGCTCCTACCTCAGCCTCCTGAGTAGCTGAGACTGCAGGTATACACCATCTTGTCCAGCTAATTTTTCATAGAGACAGGGATTCACATGTTGCTCGGGCGGGTCTTGAACTCCTGGACTCAAGCGATCCGTCCACCTCAGCCTTTTAAGTGTTAGGATTAGAGGCATGAGCCGCCACCCCTGGCCGTTCCTTAATTTTTGAGGAAATTGGCTGTCTTGTCATTTTACTGTAATTACAAATTCATTCTCATACTTCCATTGCCTCACACCTTTGCTGAGCAGACATTTAGTAAGTGCTTACTAAACAAAACGAAGCTGTTTTATTTCTATGGTATGTCGTGACTTTTCAGATGCACCCAAGCAACCTAAAACTGCTCCAACTACAATTTCTCCCAAAGCATACCTTTAATTCAGGTTAAATTAGATATAAGAACAAATATGAGACAATTTTTAACATCCAGAATTCTTCATGCTGTTACATAAGTTTATGGCAGTATCATTAGGGCACCAACAAGAGGGGTGCAAATTACAGATTCTAAAAGTCATCACAATGATATGATTGCCTGAGTCCTTATTAAGTCGTTCATCCGGAGAAGCGACTCTTTTGTAGCCTGTGTAATTTCTCCAAGTAGAAACAATACATCGAAGATATCGTGTTAATGTAATGCTCAATGCTGTTTAGAAAATGTTGATGCAGATGTTCTTTCAATAGAAAATGGGAAATTCTCTCTCTTCTGTCCAAGCCTGATGCCAAATGAAGGCATGTTGCCTTCCTTCATTTTCTGTGTTTCCGTGTTCCAGCTAAATCACGGCAGTTGAATACAACAGAAGTAAATTGATTTAACTTCTGAAAGAAAGCTAATCTCAAACAAAATAATCACTTTTGCAATATACAGCTGATCTTTCCAAATATTAAATAAATGGGAAAAAATAAAGCTGTACATTTCAGAATGTTGTTTTTTCCCCTTTCATCTCCTATTACAAAAGCCCAGGAGTGGTATTAAAATCAGTTGGCATTCTGTGTATGGAATGCTATAAATAGCTAATCTGCAAATCCCTATTTAGAATGCAAATCAAATCTCTGCAGATACTATTTGAAATTGGAATTGCTTATAATTTTTGGTGGCATTTTGCAGAAAACCCTCTCCTTTTCTGGGGAAGGGGTTACTTCTGTGTAGAAGTTCAAACATTTCTGCATCATTTTGAAAACAGATTAAAATCTAATCTCCCTGATGGAAAAAAATGGATGTCCTGATTTGCATGCTCCGCCCTGTCTGTGTTTGTCTCACAAACTGTTATCAGACTCTTTAAAATTTCACTGCAGGCCTCTTCTGAGCTCAGTGCGAAGTATGGCATTTCAGAAAAATGTATTGTTTGCTTTCTGAGTGTGCTGGGGCCTGTTGTCTGGAACCCTTTGTTAATTGGCTCTGACGCTTGAGTCAATAATAGAAAAGCAAATGATGGGCATATTAATATTTTTTAAATAGATGATATTAGAATCCTAATCTAGATGACAGGTATTTAGAGGTGCAGACAGCCAGTCTGAATGCCTTCATACAACTGGTTTAAAAAAAAAAAAAAAGCCTCTTTTATCAAATCAGTTTTAGCATTTTCTGCAGCTCTGTTTCCTGCTGGTATGTAGCATATGACATGATTACTGTGTTCTAGGCATTGTACTAGAATTCCCACGTGTTGTTTCTACCTCCTAATACTATCCACATGTTGCTGAGAAGGTACAGTACATGCCAATGGTCAGGAGGTGTGGGGAGCCTCAGAGGTGGGATGCAAACCAGGTCCAAATTCAACATCTTCTTAGGTGAGATCATGACATCACTTCCTACTCTTCCATGGGACCTGCTTCCGGGGGATAAGAGGTGTTTTATTTTTATTTTTATTTTTATTTTTTTGGAGACAGAGTCTTGCTCTGTCGCCCAGGTTGGAGTGCGGTGGCATGATATCGGCTCACTGCAATCTCCACCTCTCAGGTTCAAGCAATTCTCCTGCCTCAGCCTCCCGAGTAGCTGGGACTACAGGCGTGTCCCACCATGCCTGGCTAATTTTTGTGTTTTTAGTAGAGATGGGGTCTTGCCACGTTGGCCAGGCTGGTCAGGAACTCCTGACCTCAGGTCATCTGCCAGCCTCGGCCTCCCAAAGTGCTGGGAGCCAGCAGGTGTGAGTCACTGTGCCCAGACAAGAGGTGTTATTTTTTAAACAGTTCTGCATGGTCAATTAACATGGGGAACACTAACTAAAATAATGTTTAGCAGACTTTTGTGAATTCTTAGAGCCCTAAAATATGCCAGGGACATTTTGAGTTTCTAAGAGAGGGATAAGCTAGGGAGTGGTCCCCGGTTCATTTTCTCCACCCCTGCCTCCCCTACCACACCCCCTGCAGAGGGCACTCAACTTTGAGAATGGCCTTAGAAGGATATTCTCCCCAGAAGTGCAAGGCCTTTGATACTCAGCCCCCAAGGCACAGGAAAACATGGCCCACTGGGCCACGTAACTCCAGCACCAAACTCCTGGACTTGGTTCATAGGACAAGCATGAATTCATGGGCTCTTTCACACCACTTTAAAAACACCAACTTGAGCCCCTTTTGCGCCTGGTCCTGCTTTAGGCACTGGGAACCCAGAGATAAATCACAAGGCCCTCAGCCTGGGGCGGCTCATTCCAGTTTTCACGTCCAAATTAGGGCTGAACGTGGAGTTCTGTGGTGGCACAAAGGAAGGTCAGGCACCCTGCCTGGGAGGGTGGAAGCAAAGTTGGTCCCCCCATGCTCAAGTGCCAGGTAGTAAGAGAATCTTTGAGCCACAAGCTCAGGAAGAGCGTCCCCTTGGAGACTGAGGCATCCTAAGCATTGTCAGGAAACAGCCTCCTCAGCCCAGCTCTCAGTCCACAGGGACACAGGCACAGAGACCCAGACAGTGCCCAGGAAGTGCAGAGGGAGTGACTGCAACAGGACAGGCCTTCCAGAAGCTTCCACATGTGCCTGGTCCTATCAAACACCAAGTTCAGGCACTGAAAGACACCCTCATGAGAAGCTCTTGTACTTGTTTTGTTTTTTGAGAAGAGAACATGGTTTTGTTTGTATGCGTCTTTTCTATTGAAGTTCCCAGCTAAATGCAGTAGAATTTAACTACTTTCTAAATATGGTACTTAGGGGCTAGGAATATATAGAGGTGGGTGTCTCCTTCATATCTAAGTCATTCTGACATTCTTTCAAAATACATTCATGTTCCTTAGGCCTACAGTGTGAATATGAAAATGCCAATCCCCCTTTAAAAATCTCTATACATTTATTTTTTGTATTTTATATTAATAGAAACTAAACTAAGATTTGATGTCTGGTTTTGCATATATAATCTTTTTTTCATCGTAACACCATTGTGTTTTTTGACAACAGTCTTCACAGTTTTATTTTTTTTTTCACAGCTTAAAAGGCAAATACTGATGTCCTTGAGTTTTTCTTCATTTCAGTTTCAATTCTGATTGTAGTTTAAAGGGAAGCAAAGAATTGCCCATAAAAACTTCATGTGACTAAATGAAAGGTCAAAAGACTCACTAGTAATTTTTTTAAAAAGAGGGGGTGGGTGGTGAGAAGTTTCCTTACATACCAAGTTTCTTAAGTGATGTCTGTTATTTTAACATTGAGTTCCAGCATGAACAGCATTCTACAGATCTTTGCCTAGTCATTGTTTTATAAGTTCCTTTAAAACAGGTTTTTGTTAATGTTTATGAATTCATTCATTACATTATACACAAAGTGGTGTAGCTTTATGTCAAAGCAATCCCTCTCTGTGTATTTCCGGATGAGGACAGCTTCACTTATCTGCTACAATGGACGTCAGAATCATTCCAAGAACTCAGAGAACTCGTGCCCCGTGGCGGGATGTTTGCATGTTTCCAGGGAAAATGCCTCCTTCTTCTACCTCCTCCCTCACCCCATGCACACACACAGTGACCCACACAGTCACACACACACACACAGACACAGGTACACACACAGAGTCTCAACAGGCACACACCTACACATACAGGCACAAATATACACAGATACACATATGACCATGCACATGTATACAAACACACATGCACACACAGACACACAGACACACATGTGCATACGCAGATACATGGTCACAAAGATACACATATACACAATCTATACACCTACACACTCCCAAAGACACGCACACGTACACACATGCACAGCCATACACACACAGACACATGCACACATATATACATGAACATACAACAGAGACACACAGCAGTACATATACACACATACACACCCAGCACACACAAACACACATGTACTGTACACACAGACACGCATACACACATGCACATGAGCACATACATACCCCCAGAAGCGTGCGTGAACACAGGCACAGGCGCAAGTGCACACAGACACGCGCAGGGTCATGCACACCTAAATACACACATGGAGACAGAGGAGCACACAGACACGCTCGGAGACCACAGACACACACACATACATGCAGGAACACACACACATGCGTACATACAGGAACACACACACGGAGGTTTCTTTTGGGGGTTGGAGGTGGGGTGTGGAGTTCCCCTGCTCAACCCTCCAACCAGTGCTTCTCCCGACTCCTCTCGCAGGGATCACCACCAGATGGTACAGTCCAGTAGCTCTGAAACAAGGTCCCGGTTGCTGGAATTTCCCAACAGAAGATAAGCCTGGTCAGGAATGAAGAGCAAGGAATTCAAGAATCAGATGAAGAGTGTTCGTTGAGCTAGCATAACTCCAGATTCTCCCCTCTCTCAGACTCACCTTTCCTAAGGCAGGGAATCCTGTCATAATTATAGAAGCAGCTCGGTCGTAAGCAAATAACAGCAAAGATGAGTCCTGAAGGCAAGTTGGCATAAGTGAACATGTGTCCATACGGCAGCTCCTGTGGCCCTGACGCCTGCCTCTGTGTGGACAGGCACCCAGACTCGGGCTTGAATTCCTGTGCCACCAATCACTGCCCTGTGTCCCCAGGGAGGTCGTTTGCCTTTCTGAGCCTGAGTTTGTTTCTTGATCCATAAAAGGGAGATGAGAGTGTCACGTAGCTGCATCACCTGAGTAAGCCAGCCCCTTCCCCTTCACCCCGGAAGAATGCTTCCAGGCCCCTTCCCCTTCACCCCGGAAGAATGCTTCCAGGCCCCTTCCCCTTCACCCCGGAAGAATGCTTCCAGTCCCCTTCCCCTTCACCCCGGAAGAATGCTTCCAGGCCCCTTCCCTCTGCTGCCCAAGAATGTTTCCAATTGTGTGGGTGCTTCTCCTTCTCAGGGCTGGCCCACTTTCCAGCCCACTGTCTTCTTGCCATCTCTTCTGTGACAAATTTCTCTCTTTTTTACTGCAACCTCGTCCATAGAGGCCACCAAGTGAGTTTCTGTGTGTGTGTGTGTGTGTGTGTGTGTGTGTGTGTGTGTGTGTGTGTTAGGAGGAGTGAAGTGGGGAGGGGCCTCACATCACTTGGAAATTAGCAAACCCATCATCACATTTCCTAAGGAACGGATAGAGTTTTCTCTAACAGAAAGCCTCACTCCCCCAGCAGTCAACTCACACCATGGCCAGCTGCAACATATTTTTAAAATAAAATATCCTCTTATGACATGTGATTGCTGACAAACTCCCCTTTCTCCCCTCCCTATTACTATCTCTTCCTATTTTTTAAGAAGGCGGCAGTGAGTTTGAAGTGTTCTTAAATCAATCGCCCAGGGCCCTGGTGGTACCGGAGGTGTTGTCATGACACCTAACGGTTTTAGTCTGATTTTTAACAGATTCTTGGACACCAGAGGCCCAGGGAAATCTTATCTGGAGGCAGGTCTGGGGTGAAGGCATGACCCTGGAGCCGATCTGCAGGATGGCTTGAAACCGTGAGCCTGTCTCACGTGGCTGGGACCCCATCCCAGAAAGCACTCGCTACCCTCCAAAAGATTCTAGTTTCACAAGAAATCCCACTGAGAAATATCCACATCAGTACCTCCTACCACCAAACTGCCAGGATGCCACCCAAAGGCTCCATATTGTCCCCATCAGGGTCCGCAGCTGCGCGTCAGCTGTGAGACTGGAAGAAGCTGGGGTCGATAAGCAGCCCTGTGGGAACCAGCTATAAACACACACGTGGAGACAGACGAGCACACAGGAAAATGGAAGAACTTCACGGCCAGTTTATTTGTAACCAGAGCCAAAGCCTTGAGCCAGCCGTGCCAGTCAAAGGTCAGCTGAAGTCAGCCTCTCTGCCCGGCAAGAGCTGTGACCACCACAGCATGGAGGAGTGGGAGGGGAAGGGATGAAGAAGGGGAAGATGAGAATCAGAGCCAAATCCCCGTGGCTCCCCCAGGCTGTGAGGACGCGTCCCTGTGGGTCAGTTCCAGGCCTGAACATTCCCATGCGTGGGAATCACATGTTTATTAAAACGTCAAGTCACCCAGAACACGTGTGTTTCTGTGCTTAGGTAGCACATTATAGACCATGTGTTATGAGCCACGCGTGGACTCCAGACTCATCACCAAGGTGGTCTTAAGCACCAGGGTGGTGTCAGGCAAAGGTTTGGGAGTTTAGCCTTCTCTGAAACTCCTATCAGCACAAAGCCATTTACATAGGCTGATCGGGTTCAGGAGTGGGGACTTGGTTTGATTTTCCTATCATTGCATGATTCTATTTTATGCCTTTACGTTTTTTAACAGCCCCCGTTTCCCCACCTTACGGAGTTTCTTGATCCCATTCCAGAAGGCGCTGTGGTTTGTACCTTTTCTACCATATCCACTCTGCATTCTTCAAACACTTTATTTAAGGCAAATTGATTCTCCCACTGCTGCCTCAGGTTAAGTCTGCTGAAGTCAAATTACTCAGTCCAAATTCCAAGGTTTCTCCTAATCCTTTGCCACACGCCCTGCAACTTTATCTCTCCCTCCGGTCAGAGGCTTCCTCATGACCTCACGGCTGGGGCATCCGCTCCTGGGCTTTGCTCAAATCCTTCCAGACATGGGGCAACTGTGCAAGCAGGGAGTGGCCCTGTTTAGAGGGCCTCAGAATCAAATTTCCTTTCTCTGGTGATTGTCTGTCGGGTAGAGATCGAACACCAGCATGGTAATAGAATCCAGCCATAAAGGCATAAAATAATACAGCCTATTTAAATTACTTTATAGCTGGCCAATATCAATGTTACACACATATGCCAGTCATCAACATGTTTTTAAACTAAAGCTTTTTACCTTAAATAAGCCTCATCCTCCATTTCTACTAGATTTTTGTCATGCAGGTAAGAATAAAATACTCAGCTTGTACCTAAACAGAAGTCATAAACAAAAATAACTGATGTTTTAACCAAACTGTCTTCTGAAAGATTGGAAATGTCTAGTGAAAATATTATCGGGGGAGAAGAATGAGGTCTGTGGAACTGCATTTCAAACTCCTTCTTAAAATATTTTCAGCTTAGGTGAACAATGACAGTTTCTGCAAGTGTCCAGAATTGTAAAATTTACAAAAAAACAAAAAACTAAATATAAAAACTTGCAAATATCTAAATACAAAAATATCTAAATATAAAAAAAGGATGGCCATTTTGGATATTGTTCTTATATAAAATATTTAAATAATACAAAATTATAACCTGGATCCCAGGACCACAGGATAGATTTGTAGTCAATAAAGACTGTGTGAGACATCGTTAGGCATACAGTTTAGAAAGTTCCTCCTTCAATATACAAAAGCAACGATGGAATCATCTTTTCTTCTATTCATACACAGCGACGAATAGAATCTATTTTTTAAAATATTTGTACTATGCGCCACTTAGAGAAGCAGAATTAGCAGATCTAATTGATCCAACTTCAAATTCTGCACTTCACCAGCCAAGTGGCCCCAAGGAAGTCACTGAGTTTCCCGGACTCACTGTATTCTCTGCTGTCTCACAGGTAAACTGCCTGCTTAGACATCCATACTGTTCTTGGGAGTCTCAGTGAGACAAAGAGGTTGAGAACACCTTGAGAACATCACCTAGGAAAGATAAGGACCCTGTCACATCCCACATTCATTCCTAAAAATCTTCACATCTAACCTAGAAAAATGAAACATTGTTGGAAAGATGAACCAAAGCTCTGTGCTTTGAGATTTCAAGTGATGTTAAGACTTTCTTAACATAGGTTGGTATTAAGAAGAACTCAAGTGGGTCACAGACACAAGATTAATCTTCATTGTCTGTTAGGAGCCTCCACTGTCATCTAATTTTGCCTCCAATTACATGGCAGTGTTTTACCAACAGAACACCTTTCTCTTCATCTAGACTGTTTCTCTTTGAAGATCACGGGGCTGTGACTTTAGCTTGATTTACAGGTTTGGCCAACTATCTAATCAGTGAGTCTGATAATGTTTACATCATCACTTTGATAAAGAGGAGAAAAGAATAGCTGAATTTCCCAGAAACCAAGTATGATTAAAATAAAAATGTGTCACATTCCTCCTCTTTAAACAAAGGCCCAAGCAAAAGGAATCGTGTTGATACCAAGAGGAGTAACACCATGCCTGGCTGCAGGAACAAAAGCCATATATGAAGTTGTGATTCCTACAACATGGTATGATTCTTTATTGAAATGTCAGCGTTTTTCTGTTAAAGTCTCAGTGATGGCATGATGAAGGGTCTTGTAATTTTTAATTCACACCAAACATTGTGTTTATTTTAATTGGCCAAATGTAGATCAAGAAACAGAACTGCTAGTCAAATGGGAGATGAAGAGGTAATTCCAATTACGTCATGCCAAGAGTGTGGATATACACAGAAGGGGTTCAGATCCTTCACATCAAAAGTGGTGATAATTTGATGTGTTCAGAGAAAGATGGCTTTTTTTTTTTTTTTTGGTGGGGTGGGGAGGAAAAGAGGCCCATATATGTTCATGTAATTTTAGCAGTTTACATCTCCACCTTCTCTGACTGCAAATCCCAGAAAGAGAGAGTCAGAGAGGCCAGTCTCTGAAGCTGACAATTCAATGATGTCCAGGTATTCTTCAGGAAGAGATATCATCCTTGGATGCTCTCCATGGAATTCATGAAATATAATGCAAATTTGTATAAAATACAAAAGATACTGAAGGCATCACAAAATCGCAGAGCTGGTCATCTTCCTAAATATGTGGGGTTATGTCATGCTTTGAAATGGAAGGCCCTGCAGTAGGTTATCTGCATGTTGGCATGCATTCTCCTGTCCTGTTACTAAATCTACCTCTGACTGCGTGTCTCCTGACTTGGGGTGTGCATGGACACTGCCTTGTGACCCGTCAAGAAGGAAGCTACTTACAAAACCATTACGTTCGCATCCATCTAGCACAGGATTTGAATGTCATGTTGAGGTCTGCCTAAAGAATAGCCATGAAAAAAAATCTTCATCTTATTGATTTAATATACACTATAAATTTTTAATAAATTTCCCCACAATGGCATTTAAGAGAATACATTTCAAAGGGAATTATTACACCATTTCATGGGAAAGGGATTTTCGTGTTGACCCCAGATCTATGGAGAACATGAGCTCAAGTCAGCTTCCCACTGGGCTCTGTCCACAGTTAACCAGAATCATCAATTCCTTAGCTTGGAATTCGCTTTGTTATGGTTGTCTGGTTATCTGGTCTTTATCTTAAAAAGATCTTTTCTGCCATAAGATAAGTTTGCAGGCATGGCATCTGGATTCGTGGTTATTGTAAGTGGGAATGCTAAGGGCCAACATCTATGAATAATATACATTGAAATGGCCATTACTGGAAATCTGTCTTTCCAGAGATAAAGGTTATTAGAATTTATGTGCCTAGCACACAAGGAGAGAAAGTAACTTTTTCACTTTGCTGAGAAACTAGAAGGTTTCAAAATAAGTGAAGTTTGTACTCAGTCATGGATTAATTCAGCAAGCACAAACACAATCTACCAGGCACTCATCTACACAGAGAGGAGAGAGAGGTGGCCACAGGACCCCTGAAGGCACTGACCAACAACTTCCCATGATATCACCCCACCACCTCTGACTGCACCAGAATGGATCTTGCAAATGTGCGTTTTCTTTTTCTTTTCTTCTTCTTTTTTTTCTTTCTTTTTTTTTTTTTTTGGACAGAGTCTCCCTCTGTTACCCAGACTGGAGTGCAGTGGTGCCATCTGGCTCACTGCAACCTCCACCTCCCGGGTTCATGTGATTCTCCTACCTCAGCCTCCCAAGTAGCTGGGATTACAGGCATGTGCCACCATGCCTGGCTAATTTTTGTATTTTTTAGTAGAGATGGGCTCTCTCCATGTTGGCTAGGATGGTCTCGAACCCCACCCCTCACGCCATCCACCCACCTCGGCCTCCCAAAATGCTGGGATTACAGGCGTGAACCACTGTGCCTGGCCAGATCTGCATTTTCTAAAGATGGGTTTGAACGATCTGAACCTCGGCAGCAGAAGTGAGATTGGGTTACGTAAGGCAGGACCTTCCATCTCCCTATCCAACACTCCTCGAGGATATGAAATTTCTCCTCATAACAGCCTCACTTGGGAAGCCTTCCTAGCTACCCACAGCCTCCACGATTAGACCCCAGCTCTTCCACGGGACAGAACCCATGCCTTTAACATCTGCCTCCGTTTAGCTGAACTGGCCTGAGCGTAGCCGGTCGAGAGCAAGAAGCGCCGCCGCAGAGAGGAGAGCACGTGCTGAGCACTCAGCACCACCCAGCCACGCTGCACCTGCGCGTCCAGGGCATCTTCTCCTTCCGTCAGTCACCACCGTGCGCACATCAAGCCGGTATCATTTTTGCGATCAGTGCTGTGGAAGTGTAATCTGTGTACTCTCAAGTGCACTCATCTTCAGGGCACAGTGTGATGAAATTTTTCTTTCTTTCTTTTTCTATTTTTTTTAGACGGAGTTTCGCTCTTGTCGCCCAGGCTGCAGTGCAATGGTGTGATCTCGGCTCACAGCAACCTCCGCCTCTCGGGTTCAAGTGATTCTCGGGCCTCAGCCTGCCAACTAGCTGGGATTAAAGGCGCCTGCCACCACCACCGCCTACTTTTGTATTTTTAGTAGACACAGGGTTTCACCATGTTGGTCAGGCTGGTCTCGAACTCCTGACCTCAGGTGATTCACTCACCTCCGCCTCCCAAAGTCAGTGTGATGAATTTTATGAAATGCATACCCCTACCCCTGAATAGCCATCCCCAAATCCACAACCAACACTTCTGCTAACACAGAGCCTCTGCCTGCAGACTCTCTTGCCGCTCTGCCTCCCGCAAGCCCTGATGGAGTTTCTATCTCTAAAGATGAGTTTGGCCTGCTCTGGCTGTTCACGCAGTGAAATCGGACCCCACCTCTCTTTGGTGTCTGGCTTTTTCCGCTCAGCGTGAGACCGGGATTCAAGAGCCCCTGGTATGCATTGGATCGTTTTCCCACCAGATATTGCTGTTTCATCAAGTAGATACTGAACATTTTAATTACATTGAAATTCCATTCATGACTT
This sequence comes from Hylobates moloch, assembly GCF_009828535.3. Classification (NCBI taxonomy): domain Eukaryota; kingdom Metazoa; phylum Chordata; class Mammalia; order Primates; family Hylobatidae; genus Hylobates; species Hylobates moloch. The sequence goes on along the minus strand of NW_026652277.1, from coordinate 3,659,304 downwards.
AAGAAAACAAAACTATTTAACATAGTAGACACTGGGAAGAAACTTCCGGTTTAACTTACTAAATGGGTAATTATCTAGCAATCATTTTGCAAATGATGAAATATTAGAAATATAACATTTAACACCAGAAATAACCATCTAAATCTTAACCATATAATATTTGCTGAAAGACTGAAGTTTCAGATCACATACAACTCTGCCCCCTTCTTATTCAGCTCAAAGAAAACCTAAGAGTAAAACGTATAAAAAATATCTTTTTTTTTTTTTCTTTTAGAAATACAAGTATGTGGAATGAAATGACCTCTAACTCACAGGAAGGGAATAATGATGGCGGCCTTCTGCATGGCCTGACCGAGGGTGGAAGGAGGTTTGTGGGCTCACAGCAGGAAAGGTGCTGCTTTTATTTCCATTTGCCGTGGAGATACTGGAACCTCACTCAAGAAAATAACCTGATTACAGTGGCAGAGCATCATGTCAGATAAACGTCAGCAAGAAAATCCATTCTAATCTGGAAGCCCAGTGTATGCATATGTGTGTTCATGTGCACATACACACAGGCATGCACGTACACACACGCACACACCTGGATGGAATAAAGCCAGGCTCCTCTCAATGAATTTACTAGCAACTATTCCACGAGGGGACCTCCCTCATCAGCACTAGCTGGGATCCTGGATGGGGCATGTCACAGAAATCGTGGTCTCTGCCCATGGAGGCAGAGGACAGCAGGATCCCAGACCCCACGGGATCTGAGGAAGGGCCCGCCTCCCTCTGGACGACTTCTCGGGTTCAGTCCCTGATCTCTCCTGGGGCTAGCATTGCTTTCTGCCCTTACGTTCAGCATCTTCCAATATAGACTTGTCAGCGAGTTTGCTTGCTTGTTTTAACATGATTTGAGCAGGTTTTGTTTTGTTTTGCAACCAAATATCCCAGACCAAGCCACATGATCAGATGATAAAATGGAATTTTTCAGCTGAAAAGCTATGTCGAGGTATAACTAGAACTCTGCCTGGCGTTCTTCTGCAAGGGAAGACCGTGTGGAAGCACTGTTGTTCTCATCATGGTCACACTCTCTCCCCAACAGAAGGTGCTGATGCTGTGAGGTTGGAGCTCCAGTTGAAAGTGTGGCCTCTGATGCCAGGCCATCACCATCTGGAAGGCTTTTTTGAGTAATCCAGGAAGAACGCAGCTTTGCAGATAATTTTGTGAAAAATTAACAAAGATCAGTGGCCCCCACTCTAAAGGTTAAAGTAGCATTTAAGTGTGCTTACATCATAAACTCACTTACTTAACTCCTATCACCTCTGAAAGCTCGAAATCATTTGTGTCCAGCTCTCTACTTCTCCCATTGTGGGTTGGACCACTGGTCACCATGGTGTTGTCCTTACAGATTTTGCTCTGGCTGAGCCACGTTTTGAAGGTGACATCAGATAATGATCATTGTGACTGGACCTGGGATCATCTCAGGGCAAAGATGGTTCTTAAACACACACGATGACAGAGAAAAATGGTGTTCACCAATGGAGATAGTTGTGATTAATAGTACTTCTTAGTGCACTGTGAACAAAGCTGCAAGTTCAATAGATTCCAGTCAATTAGGAAGTAATAGTGATAGATACAGGCAGCCTTCTGATGAGGGGGCAGTGTGTTCACCAGTATGGAGTGAATTTAAGTGTTTGCCTTAAGTCTGATTGAAATCTTTCTTTGAACCCTTCCATCAGGCCTCCATGCGGTAGGCCTGCCAGAGACAACCAGCCTAGCCAGGCCCTGTGACACTCCACAAATTTAGCTTCAAAATCTGCAGTCAATATCGCTAAGGGGTCATAATGAGCTCTAGACTATATTTATCCTGGAGGTAAATGCGCTGGGAAGCCCACTTCACTCCAAAAGGAGCATAGGTGCTCCCTGTGAAGATGTTAGGAAGCCATAACATGAGATAACGATGTGCAGGTATTCTAGAATGTTCCTAGGTGGGGCTATTTGGAATGAGATGGGGTATACCCCTGAGAGCATGAAAGTGTGATCCAAATCGATGGTTGATGGCTATTTCCCTAACCATTGTAATTTCCATTAATCTTCATTCTCTTGCTGAGCAGTGGAGTCTGCTGTTATTTTTTTATTTTTTGAGATGGAGTCTCCCTCTGTCACCCAGGCTGGAGTGCAGTGGTGTGATCTTGGCTTACTGCAACCTCTACCCTCCAGATTCAAGCAATTCTCCTGCCTCAGCCTCCTGAGTAGCTGGGATTACAGGCATGTGCCACCATACCTGGCTAATTTTTGTACCTTTACTAGAGACGGGGTTTTACCATGTTGGCCAGGCTGGTCTCGAACTTCTGACCTCAGGTGACCAGCCAGCCTCGGTCTGCCAAAGTGCTGGGATTACAGGCGTGAGCCACTGTGCCTGGCTGGAATCTGTTATTTTACAGTATGTTTACAGATGTCCCCAAATTTCTGTGTGGAACTGTGACTTTCTAGGTCTAGAAACTTTGTGACCACAGGCACATGGGGATGGCATATGATGGAATCCCTGAGTGTATTTGTCAGCATCGAGGTCTTCATGGATTATGGTGGAATCACACTGCCGGCTGTTTCTCCTCCTTGTCCTGTGGTGGAAGGGAGGTCTTCAGAAAGAGAAACGATGTCACAGCGGCCTGGACAGCTTGAGGATCTAATGATTAGAAACCTTAGAGTGGGAATGGGACTGTGCTTAATAGAAAAAAAAATAATAATAAAAAACAAATGAATGAACACTTTTTTTTTTTTTTTTGAGACTGAGTCTTGCTCTGTTGCCCAAGCTGGAGTGCAGTGGTGTGATCTCAGCTCACTGCAATTTCCACCTCCCAGGTTCAAGCAATTCTCCTGCCTCAGCCTCCCAAGTAGCTGGGACTACAGGCACGTGCTGCCGTGCCTGGCTAGTTTTTTGTATTTTAGTAGAGATGGGGTTTCACCATGTTGGCTAGATAGGTCTCGAACTCCCGAGCTCAGGCAATCTGCCTGCCTCAACCTAGGATTACAGTGCTAGGATTACAGGCGTGAGCCACCGCGGCCAGCCTGAATGGACACTCTCTATGTGTCAGAATGAACACTCTCCATGTGTCAGAAGTCCACCCACCCCCTTTCCCCTGATGTGATTAGTCCTCATCACATGCCTGTATCAAGTTTTCTCATATAACCCATAAATATATAAGAGAATCGCTTGAACCCGGGAGTCAGAGGTGGCAGCTACCAGAGATCACGCCACTGCACTCCAGCCTGGGTGACAGAGCGAGACTCCATCTCAAAAAACAAAACAAAACAAAAAGCCAACAACAGCAAAGATGTCAGGAAAGACAAGGAACAGGCGAACAGCTGCCTTATGTTTCAATCTTTCCTTTAAATTCAAGTCTATAGAGGGGATGGGGTGAAGCTGGGTATCTGTGCACTGTTGGTGGGAATGTAACACAGTAGACCCACTGTGGAAAACAGCAGGGAGTTTCCTCAAAAAATTAAAAATAGATGTATCATATGATGCAGCAATTCCACTTCTGGGTATACATCCAAAAAAATCAAAAGTAGGGTCTTGAAGAGATATTGGTGCACATAAGTCTACAGCAGAATTATTTACAGTAGCAGAGAGGTAGAAGCAAGCCAAATGCCCTTCAAGAGATGAATGGATAAGCAACATGTGGTACATATACACAGTGGAATATTATTTAGCCATGAAAACAAGAAAGGAAATTCTGACATATGCAACAATATGGATGAATCTTGGGTACATTCCACTAAGTAAAATAAACCCATCACAAAAAGACAGACGCTGTATGATTCTGCTTATATGAGGTACCTAGAATAGTCAAATCATAGAGACAAAGCAGGATGGTGGTTGTCAGGGGAGAGGAAATGGGGAATTACAGTTTAATGGGTATGGAATTTCAGTTTTACAAGGTGAAAAGAGTTATGCAGATGGAGGGTGGTGGTGGTTACACAACACTGTGAATGTATTAAATACCCCTGAACTGTACACTTAAAAACGATAAGATAGTACCTTTTGTGTTAGGTGTATGTTACCACAATAAAAGATAATATTTTTTATTTTTTTAAAAAAAAAGCTTTAAAAAAAACCCCAGAAACTCAAGTCAAAAACTGGACAGTAACTGAGCCTTCAGGAATAAAATACTTGTGGATGTATGTGTAAAAAGGAGTGAGGCTAGTAAATTCTACTTCAATGTTCATCTCCCAGTAGAAAAGTGACTCTAGGGCTGTCACTGAAATGTTCGCTAAAGCTAATCCATGAGAAAAGTAATTTATGTTTACCGTCAAAAGCCTCCTACATAAAACTGAATTGTAATTAGCAAATACTGACCCCCCAACCTGACACGTGTGTCATATCAAGACACAGCACCTGCCAGTCCAACAGCCCCAAGTGGACAGTTTCCATGGCTCGTAACAGCAGGCTCTGATTATTTCAGTTCCGGTATGCAGTGCTTACAGACAGTTTCTGTACAGCAAGCCTTTGACAAAAGCTTAAGTCAAAAGTGTGCAAGGAATTCAGCTGAGTAGAAGTGGAAGTTGGTTCATAGACAAGAGAGGCCAGGCATCATGGAGCACTGGGCAGGTCATTGCACTTTTTGAGCTTCAGTGTCTGTTCATTGGAAACAGAATAATCTGTACAACCCTGAGTTGGAGCGAGAATCATAGAGACAACATAGTTTTCGAGTTCTGTGTAATCAATGAAGTGATATCAATGTCTCATTATTCTGTGAGCAGAATTTCTATGGGTAGTTTGACATAAGAACACATCTCCACACACTAATGTCAAGTTGGTCACTTAAAAACACATGTAGTTTAATTTAGAAAGTGCATAACATAATATTCTTCACAACTGCTTAAAAAGTACCTAATTATTTGATAATTCTCCCACTGGGATGTAGGGGTCTATGTTTTTTTTTTTTTTTTTTTTTGCTTTGACCCTGGCTGAATGTGTGACTGCTTCAACCAACAGATTATGTTGGATGTGACACTGTAGGACGTCCAATATGAGGTCAGAAAAAGCTGTGCAGCCCTTATCCCGTACATGATATGCTTGAGATGTTTGCTCTGGCAAAAGCTAGCAGCATGCAATAAGTCCAATGACCCTGAGACTACCTTTCAGGGAGGTTACTGTGGGTGCTCCAGTCAACAGCCCCAGCTGAGCTCCAGTCAACAGGCTGCATCAGATGCCCACCCTGTGTCTGAGCCAGAGTCCAGCCTTCAGATGACAACAGCCCTGGCTGATACCTCACTGCAATTGCACGACAGACCCCAGCTAAGAACCGTGCACTTGAGTCTTTCCCGTGGTTCTGACCCACAAAATCATCAGAAAAAATAGAATTGTTGTTTTAAGTTACTAAATTTAAGGGATAAGTTGTCATATGGTGTCTTGGTTTGGTCTGCTATAACAAAATATCATAAACCAGGTAGCTGATAGGCAGCAGCAATTTATTTGTCTCAGTTCCAGAGGCTGAGGAGTCCAAGATAAAGCACTGGCAGGTTCTGTGTGGTGAGGGCTGAATTTCTGGCTCATAGCTGGCTCCTTCTCACTGTGTCCTTATCTGGTGGAAGGGGTGAGGATGTTCCCCTGACCAATGTTTTAGGAGGGAAGTTATTCCATCCATGAGCACTCCACCCTCAAGTCCTCCTCACCTTCCAAAGGTCCCACCTCCTAATACTACCACCTTGGGGGTTAGGATTTCAACATAAGAATTTTGAAGGGGGCATAGACACTCAGGCCATAGCTCAAAGCAATCGTGACTAGCATGGGTTAGCATCATAAACATAAAAAAACATGAGAGTGCAGCAAACATCTTTCCTTAACTTAGGTTCTTCCAGATGCCAGCGGGAAAAGGGTACAGATACCATCCAGCTTCTTGGGATTCCTTTTAAAGGAAATGTGGAAATATGGGGAAAAAGTAAAGGTAACAGATTCAGTGCTATTCCTAGAACATGCTGGTATAACCCCAGCTTTAATCCCACACCCACATGTCTTAGAGCATCACCTTGAATGATGATGCTCTAAAAAAAAATAGAATTTTATATATATATATACACTATGGATTGAACTACTTCCGGATCACCTTGGAGATCACCTGTCAAGGTGATCTGTTGCAGATTGGGTTTTCCTTCTTGTCCCTCTGTTAGTTTTGGGCTGCACCCTGATGAAGGTGGAATAACACTAAGTCCTTTAAACTGTTTGAGTGTGGAGGAGCAGATGCCGTGTCACTTACACAGGTGTGCCTTTCACCATGCATCTCGCACTGCACTGACGTGAAGAAGCAAGAATTCAAAAAACAGAGTAGTTGGTTTCAGGGAGTCGAGATCACACCACTGCACTCCAGCCTGGGCGACAGAAACAGACTCCATCTCAAAACAACAATAACAACAAAACAGACTAGTAGATTCTTTTCAAAGCTTTTTTTTTTTTTTTTTGCTCTGTGTATTTGCACAGCCAAAAAAAGAAAGCAAAAGAAACACTTGTATTCACTCATCTTGCAGCAATAGAAAAGACCTATAAGGGACTTCTCAGAGCACATCCTAGTAAGCTAAAATATTCCACACCAAAAACCACATCAAAAAATATCCTATGGGCTGGGCGCAGTGGCTCACACCTGTAATCTCAGCACTTTGGGAGGCGGAGGCTGGTGGATCTCTTGAGGTCAGAAGTTTGAGACCAGCCTGGCCAACATGGTGAAACCCCATCTCTACTAAAAATACAAAAATTATCTAGGCCTGGTGGCAGAGGCCTATAATCTCAGCTAGCTACTTGGGAGGCTGAGGCAGGAGAATCACTTCAATCCAGGAGGCAGAGGTTGCAGTGAGCCGAGATAGCTCTGCTGCACTCCAGCCTGGGCAACAGAGTGAGACTCTGTCTCAAAAACGAATAAAAATAAAAATAAATAAATAAATAAATAAATAAATAAATAGACAGACTATATTTATCCTATGGATTGAACTACTTCTGGATCATCCAAGAGTGTTTGCATTCAGGATCCTCACATGTTCTGTGCATGAAAAATGAATCTAGTCATTGTGTTTTAAGTGCTTCAGTGAATCTGGCCATTGAGACAAAGTCAAGTGGCCAGAGCTTGTGTCATTTAAGAAAAAGAAGGTGACCAAGGCTCCCCCTCAGGGAGTGCCCCATATGTCCTGGCGGGGCTGGAGGGGAGGGGAGGAAGCCATCAGCGACAGAGACAACGGGCTGTGGAAACCAGGCTGCTGGCCTTGGGAGTCAGCTCCCTTGAGCTTGAATTCTGATTTTGGACTTTACCAGCTATGTGATTTGGGGAAGATTTCCTAACTTCTCTAAGTGTTGGTTTCCCTCACATATAAATCAGAAATAATAACAGATTCGAGAGGAACGTATTTTAATTTCAACAGCAGCAATTTCTCTCCAACCTCATGAGTCACCAGAGGACTTTGTGTGGCTTGATCATTGTGGTGTGCGTTCTTGTAGTGGCTTAAGCCTCAGAACAAACACTTACTCCTCAAATGCCGGCAGATTTGTAAAATCAACGCCCTGTGTCCACTCCAAAATGCAGTTGATGTGAATGCAAACTGATGTCACTTTTTAAACAAATTTGAGAAAATACATAGAAAGCCTTAAAAACGTATGTGTCCTGTCTTCCAGCACTTCTAATCCCAGCCTTCCCCATCAGCAACGCGGATAGTCACTGTAACCCGAGTATGCATTCATACATTGTTTTCATACGATTATGTAGACCTTACAATTAAAGAAATAGATATTAATTCATTGATATAGATAATATACAGGCTACATTCTTAGAAGAATTAAAACAGTATGGTAGACACTATTCCACCTTGATAAGTTAAAGATGTGTGTGACTGTGAAAATAGACAGCTAGATGCCCCGTGAGCACCCCAGGTGTCCTGGCAGGGGCTGGAGGGGAGGAAAACATCAGAGACAGAGATGACCAGCTATGGAAACCAGGTCCCTGGCCTTGGGATTCAACTCCCCGAAGCTTGAATTCTGATTTTGGAATTTACCAGCTGTGTGCTTCGGGGAAGATTTCCTAACTTCTCTATGTGTTGGTTTCCCTCACATATAAATCTGAAATAATGACAGATTAGAGAGAAAGATATTTTAATTTCAACAGCACCAATTCAACCCCATTTCTCTCCAACCTTCAGTGTCAATAACGAAGGTATGAGGCATGAGTAGATAAACTGGACACAAAACCACTGATCTACAAGCCTCTGTTGAAAACTCTCCTGATAGTGACCTACACAACGGCCATGTGACGACACAGGAGAACCAAAGTGTTAACAAGCAGAACCCAGAACCCAGTGTCCTTTGGGATCTAGGGTTATGCTGTTACCTTCACCTGCAATTTCCCTTAGAAGAGGAGTCAGTGTACCTTCATTTGTGTTAATAGAATGTATCAAGATACTTCGCACATTGTAAATACTTATGTATTTATTACCTAAAAAAAAAAAAAATCAGTTGTCTGCATTTTGAAGTTGCTTCAGAACTGTCCATGTCCTTTCTTGGTCTCTCTGACTTTCCACAACTGGTACTTACTCAAAAATGCTCCGTACATATTTCTGATACATCAACGTGATTGACTTTTTCTTTCCTCTCCAGCTAGGAAGAAACTGATAGGCTTATATAGGCTGAATATCGCTTATCTGAAATACTGGGGACCAAAGGGTTTTGAATTTCAGATTTTATTGAATTTTGGAGTATGTGCATTATAAAAAGGCCATGTGAGCATCCCAAACCTGAAAATCCAGCACCTGCAAGCCGCGTGCTCTGAGTGCTCACAGTGGTCATTGCATCCACGGGTTCTGCAGATCACGTTGTCTATAGGGAAAATCATAATGTTTGTCCCCCCGGCCCCCGCCCCCCACCCCCCGGGAGCCTCAGCTTCCCAGGAGTTAGTTCTGGCTCTCATCCCCTCGGCCAGGCGCTTTTCCCAGTGACCAGTTACGTTTAGGTTGTGATTAGAGGTTAATCTGTAGGATCTCCTCTTTGTTTAGCTATATTTTCTAATTTTTCTATACCAAATAAATATCACGATCTAGCTTTTTTAAAATTGGGCCCTGAAATGCCCTTGTGTTACTTGTCAGCCCCCATCAGCACTGCCCCACTCTCCCACAGAATCAGAGTCGTGATGCTCAGTTTGGGGTTGAGAGGGCTTGGCAAGATGTCCCTATGTAATCGCAGCCATCTGTTGCTTCTGTGGGGCCTGTCTGGTAAGTCGGTTGCTGTCTGTTAACGTGACCTGAACAGCACAGAATCGCGAGCCGGATGGAAATCACCAATGGGCGCCTGGAAGCAATGAGAAAAGCTGAGAAAAGCAAGTCAGGAACGTACAGGACACGTCCATTTCTTATTGACCAGGAGCATGGGCTGATTTGTATCTAAAGTAAGTGGCTCTGTCTTCCTCCAAATTCTTTCAAGCAAAAATAATACAATTTTGATTTTTTGCCTGAGTGTATGGCTAACAAGATATTAATAAATTGTCTTTTTGTCCTGAGCTACACAGGAAACAGTGTGTGGGGAAATTACCTAGACCAAAATCATGCCTGTCCTGCTGAAAGTGTAAACATATAAAGTGACATGACAAGACTGCACAGACAGAGAAGAGGTGGAAGAGCAGTGTCATGATGGTGACACTCTCAGGTTTCCACGAACTGCTAACGTTAATTAATATAAGATAAACTCATGTGCAAAAATTCACTATCAAATCAATGAGATAGCAAATGCTTAGGATTTCCATCTATGGTTCCGTATTTTGATGGCATCAGCGCTTTTCATCTGGCATAGCTACGACTGCATAACAAATTATCCCTTAATTAACTTAATGGCTTAAAACAACAAATATTTATTATCTCGCAGTTTCTGTGGTTCAGGAATTGATATGCAAGTATGTTTTTCTCCTACTTAACTGAAGAGAGTACAACCTTTTCCTAGAGTCTTTAACAACTTAAGCGTACTAATTTGAACCGTCTGGACCTCAGATAATTTTTGGAAAGCAAGTGAATTTCAATCTGCTCCAGAAAACACACAAAGAAAGAAAGTTGGGTCGCAGAGCCAAACCATGGTCACAACTGAGTCTATGCTTCCTGCTGTCAATTATCTGTGACAATCTGTGACCAGCATGCCGGATGTTTGCCCTCTACCAAGAAACACACCAGGAAGAGTTAAAGCCAGTCGAGAAAGATGGACTACATAAGGCCTTGTAAGAAGATGCAATAGCTATGTTCAAAAGCAACATGAACTCATTTTATCACTCTGATATCATCCTCCTGTTCTCTCTTACACGGGCTTCGAGGGCTGGGGAGGCTATAAACACAGGTGGATGGGTTGTGTAGAGCAGACCTGTCGTGCTCAGTGACAGAAGACCCCTGAAAGAGAGGCCAGAACCAATGACCAAAAAGAAGCTTCCCATGTGCAGAGTGATGGACCCCTCTTAGGCAGAGCTTGTTCTCTTTAGCCAGCTAGAGACATCATGATTGCCAGCACAGTTGAAACCTAGGAATTACAAAAGGCAGCAACAGGAGATAGATGTGTTTGGGGGGCACTGTTCTGACGGCAGCATGATATGGTTGGGTTCTGTTTCCCCCCCAAATCTCGTCAAACTGTAATCCCTACGTGTCAGGGCAAGGACCTGGAGGGAGGTGATGGGATCATGGTTTTCTCCCATGCTGTTCTCCTGATAGGGAGCGAGTTCTCACGCAATCTGATGCTTTAAATGTGTAGCACATCAATAAAACTTCTCTTTATAAATGACCCAGTCTCAGGTAGTTCTTCATAGCCATGTGAAAATGGACTAATACACAGCCCCAATCCAAGAATAAGGGTGAAGAGCCACAGAATGAAAACCAACCCAGCATATGGGGTCCTGAGTGCTTATGAAACTGCTATCATTGTCATCTACAACAATGGATCAATTGGCTTTCTGTAGTGCTCAGCGTAACTGCGAGGAGGGGGCAAACTAATTCAGGAACCCAGATGACAGGTCAGCACACAAAACGTCTCTGGGCAAGATGTATCAACACAGGGCCCCTTCTGTAAGTGAAGAGGTCCAGTCCTTAGGACTTCTATAAAATGGAAAGAAATGTGAGTTCTTATATATCTACAAGTTTTAGATTTATGGGAAAAGTACTTTTAAAAATTAATTTGCACAAGTATTTTATCATTATATGCAGCAGTACTTTGTGTTTGAGGAGTCTGAAATAATCTACATTGCAAGGCAGTGTCCCAACGAGGTCAGAACTTGGGGAGGGTCGATTCCTCAGATTGACTCTCTTTCCTCTCCAGCTAGGAAGAAGTTGATGTCGTTCTGCCCCATGAAGTGGTCCGTGGCCTTGGTGAAGAAATATCGCAGGAATGAGAAGTGTTACTAATGAGGATGTGAGGCATGAGTGAATAAAATGAACACAGAACCACTGATCTGGAAGATTCTGTTGATAACTTTTCTGGTAGTAACACAACGGCTATGTGACCACACAAGAGAAGAAGAGCATTGACAAGAGGAATCGAGTGTCTTTTGGGAGCTAAGATTATGCCATGACCTTAATCTGCAATTTCCCTGAGAAGAGGAGCCAATGTACCTTCATTCGTATTAACAGCATTTATCAAGATACTGTGCACATCATAAATACTTACATATTTACTGTCTTTAAACAATCAGTTACCAGGCCGGGTGTGGTGGCTCATGCCTATAATCCTAGCACTTGGGGAAGCCAAGACAGGAGAATCACTTGAGCCCAGGGGTTCAAGCCTAGCCTGGGCAACATGGCAAGACCCAGTCTTGGCAAAAAAAAAAAAAAAAAATCAGTTATCTGCATTTTGAATTTGCTTCAGAATTATTCATGTCCTTTCTTGGTATCCCTGACTTTCTACAACTTGTACTTACTCAGAAATGCTTGGTACATATTTGCTAATATATCAGTGTGGTTGACTTTTTCTTTCCTCTCCAGCTGGGAACAAATTGATAGGTGTATATAGGTTGAGTATTGCTTATCTGAAATGCTTGGCACCCAAGCATTTCAGATTTCAGATTTTTTTGGATTTTGGAATATTTACATCATAAACGTACCATTTGAGCATCCCAAATCTGAAAATCCAAAACCCGAAATGCTCCAATGAGCATTTCTTTCGAGCATCATGTCAGCACTCAAAACGTTTCAGATTTTGGAGCATTTTTTATTTCATAGTTTTGGATTTGAGATGCCTAACCTGTACTGTCTTCTAATTATTATCATAAACAGGTGAACGACGCTTTCAAAAGTCTGCCATACATATTGACTAAGAAGGCCCAAGCCAATGGCCTTTGTGACTGGAATTTCAGCACGGTTTATTTCTACATTAAGGAGAAGAACTTGAATTACCAGGAATTTTTTTTTAAGTCCTGCCTCCTTCTAGAATTTGAATAATACAACGAGAGTTTCTTTTTCTTTTTTTTTTTTTTTTTTTTTTACAAAGAAGCATGTGGTCTGTAAGCTGCACTCTTTTAACAAGGGCTGAGCCCCAAGGAGCCCTTGGATGCGTCCCACGTGATTTAGAGGAGGAAATTCGTGGCGGTCTTCTGAGCAGCCATGCCTGTGAGGCCCAGAGATGCGGGAGGATCACCTTTAGAGGGAGCAGCTCCCTGGCGGGCATGACCACCACAACAAATGTCAGCAGAGAAGATAAGTTGAGGACTCAGTGGAGAACAGCTTGGGGAGCCAAGAAAGCTGTCAGTGGATGGTGGAGGGAGGGTTGTGGTCTTTGGGGGCGCTGGTTAAAGACTTAAATCCCCGAGATTTCCACGGGAACTGTGGCCGAGGCTTTTCCTCCAGGGCCCACACTGCACTTGGAAGCTTCTCCCCGCTAGGCAAGTGGAATTTGTCCTGAGTGGACGGTGATGAGCTGAGTTAGGAAACTGACTCCTAAATTCCTAAATACTCAGAGTCCCCTCCTCTCTTCTACATAGGCATCTCTGAATAGATGATTTTTGACATTTGACAAAATTGATGGCAGAGAGACAGGAGCTGAGTGCTGATTGGTGCAGCGTTTCTCTGCACCCAAAATGTCATAGGACATGTGTCCTGAAACGTGTGGGCATCTCATCCACAGGGAAACGTTCAACGTCGCAGCTGCACCTATGCCTTTTATAGCATGACTTTCTACCCCAGCCCCTGCAGGTTAGCAAGCCTTCTGGAAACTAACTCTGACACAGCACCATTTTAGAGAATGTTTTTCACTTCTTAATAATAATAATAATAATAACAACTCTCTCATGGGGCCGTTCCCCGCAGAGTTCTGCACGCTGAGTTCACTGACATTGTCTGGGTCTGTCACTGCTGGTCATGGTATTTTCCTGCTAGGAGTTTCGGTTTCTGTTACAGACTGTGTGTGCCTGAGGTTTGCTTCCCTTGGCTGCTCTTCCACAATGGAATGTTCTTTTTGAAATCGATGACTTTCAAGGTGATCATTAAGTGCCAGAGACCCCTGTGAGCTCCTTCAAAACACCAAATTTGGACTCTGCCCAGCTCCTGAGCTGGCTGTCAAGGGTGTGAGCTGACAGTTTAGATGATTCAGCCAACTGACATCATGCCAGGAAATGCCACAATTTAGAAATTCATTTCAATGCCCACTCCTCATTCTATGAGGAAGGCCATGTGCAGTTTGCCAGAAATACTATTGAGAGGCACTAAATAACTAGCATTGATGAGTCTCTATTAAAATAAGATAACTTGCTATACATTTCTTAACATATTTATGTTTACACAGGAAAAGCAAAAACATTTGACATTAGTAAGACTTTAATTTTACTCTGAGCAAATCAAGTTATATAACTAAGCTAAAAGGAAGGCAAAGACAATTTGCAAATATAAAGTTGCTTTAAGGAGTCAACGTAGAGAATGATGCTATTAAGATTATCATCAGAATTCAATTACAATTTCACTAGTTTTTAGTTATGAAGAAGGAACACATCCAGAAGTGCTGTGCTCGCCAACTGTTTAATATTAATTAGTGAAAGCGATGTTTCCTGATTTAGCCATGAAAGTTAGTAAAGCATTTCATTTCAAATAAATTTTTATTGAAAGCAAATTTTAAAGCTACCTGGGGTTGTGTTCAGCAAGCCTTGGGAATTTGAACTTTTTCACATGTGAAAGTTTAAACCTTTTTCTTTTCCCTGTTGTGTGCGAAAATCTCCTTTTGTTTGTCCTCCTGTGGAAATTATTACTTTCACCCATATATGGCTCCAAAAATATAAACCGTCTTAGACGGCTATTGAAATTATTCACTCTTGGCCTAGAGCTAATTGTGGCTTTTCACTCCTAACAATATCTTATGAGAAAGTTGTAAGTGAAAATAAGGTCAAAATGCACATATGAAAGCTGTGTAGCATTCTCAGAAAAACCACACATGGGCTGTTTTTTGTTGTTGTTGTTATTTTTTTTTTTTGAATATCTGTTTATCAAAAAGCTGCCCATGGTGATCCAGAGTCACATTTTTCATCTGTGTGTATATACTGGAGAACTTTGACCACGCTTGCTGATTTCAAAGCAAGGCAATATCTTTTCAATGACATCAGCTTCCACTCCCTGTACCGGGAACTCACCGTTCTCTGAACTGAAAGTTGGGAGCTGGTGCCAAAGGTTGTCTCACCTGTGAGTACATTTCCTGCAAGCCCAGTTCACCCTGGCGTGGGCCTGGCCGATTCTGATAGTGACACACACCTCTCCAGTTCTCACAAGCAACAGCCCCAAGACTAACTCTTCAGTCATCTCCAGACTGTGACCGTGGCCATGGAGAGCAGCCACACCTAGAGAGGAGCCTGCCCTTGCTCGCCTGGGCTGTCCTGTCACTGGCAGTGAGAGTAGAACTGTCTTCCCTTCAGAATCACTGAATGATCAATAAAAAACACTCGGCCGGGCATGGTGGCTCACGCCTGTAATCCCAGCACTTTGGGAGGCCGAGGCAGGCGGATCATGAGGTCAGGAGATCGAGACCATCCTGGCTGACACGGTGAAACCCCGTCTCTACTAAAAATACAAAAAATTAGCCAGGCGTGGTGGCGGGCGCCTGTAGTCCCAGCTACTCGGGAGGCTGAGGCAGGAGAATGGTGTGAACCCGGGAGGTGGAGCTTGCAGTGAGCCCAGATCGTGCCACTGCACTCCAGCCTGGGCGACAGAGGGAGACTCCATCTCAAAAAAAAAAACAAAAAACAAAAAAAAACACTCTGACCCTTGTGGCAGGAAGTGAGCTTTGCAGGTTAACACGTGTGTGTGCCACAGCCAGAAGCCCCGTGCCAGCCCCTCTTCATGACATGGTTGGGGCTGCAGTTCCTAGGGACACAAACACATGAGATTCGGGGCCACAGGAGACCCCTACAGAGAAATGACAAAATGCCTCCCTGTGCAGCTCCAGCAGCAGACACAGTGTGATAACGAAGAGAAGAAATGGAAATAAAACCACCTTGTTTTTTTCTGTCCTGTAGCAGGACAGTAGGTGCCTGCAAGGCAGTGCATTTCAGAAAGGGTGAATGATAGTGGATTAAAATTATCTCAAGGTGTTAATCCCCACATTTACATTGTGCTTATACTGTATTGACAGACTTCTTTAGTAAGTATAAGGAAAAATTCTCTCCTAGGATTCAAAGGACCAGCCTGCTCAGAAAACAGAGTGGATAAAGAATTACACACAGACACAGACACACATACAAACGCACACAGACCATACACACATACACACAGGCAGATATGCAGCAGACACACAGAGAGACCCACAGACGCACAGGTGTACACACAGACACAGACATACATGCAAACACACACAAACCATACACACATACACACACGCAGATATGCAGGCAGACACACAGAGAGACGCCTACAGAGAGACTCAAAGACACACATGTGTATACACAGACACACAGACATATACAAACGCACACAGAGCATACACACACTCAGATATGCAGGCAGACACACAAAGAGACTCACAGACATACATGTATACATACAGACACACAGATGCACATACATGCACACAGAGACACACAGATACACACACGGACATACACATATATACACATGTACATACACAGATATACATACACACACACGCAGACATATAGGCAGACACACGGAGAGACACACACAGACACACATACATACACAGACATACACACATGTACACACAGACACCGGGATATATAAGTACATATAGACACTGTAGAATGATCTTAACCATTCTTCTCTTCCTCCAAGAATTCACATTTCTAGGTGACTCTGATTTTCTCTAGCTTTAAACGAAAAAGCAAAATGCTTTCTATCATACCTCTTTGTTTGAAAGTATATTTTTAAAAAGATTCTGAATGGAAGATCTTTTTTTCAAGTCCTCTCATCTTTTACTTTCCACTGGTGATATCCTCACTGAGTCCATTTGGACAAAGACCGCGGAGAAGCCATTGGGCGTGACACCCGGCGTGGAGCCTGCCCTTTCACAGCAGGTCAGAGCCAAAATAGACAGCAAAGGAGAACTAAATCCAGGTTGAACAATGCTGGCCCCAAAATAGCAACAGCGTTTATGAGCACAGCAGCAGGAAAGGCTGCTAATCATTTGCCAGGATCTTTTATTTGGGTTTGTCACTATTGAGTGACACTGGGGACTTGAGGCCCCTGTCGAGCACACAAGTCCAGAATTCCAAATACGAGACTCTAATAATAATATCTGGTGCAGAACCGTCCTTCCATAGAGAACTAAAGAGCCAGCGCCTCCCGTGCTCCCCAGGAGCTGGCAGGAGGGTTTCCTGAGCATCTGCTCTGCAGGGGCATCCCACCAGGCTCTGGCATGAATCCTCCATTCACCCTCACAGCTCCTGTTTGTAGCTTTCAGTGCTCCATGCTACCAATGAGGAAACTGAGGCCCAGAGTAAGATGGCCCAAGGCCACACAGCTAGAAAGCTCTTCCTGTCACACCATGGATCTCGTTCTGTGCAGTAGAGAAACAGTCACCTTAGACACTCTTTTTTTTTTTTTTTTTTTTTTTTTTGAGACGGAGTCTTGCTCTGTCACCCAGGCTGGAGTGCACTGGCGCGATCTCGGCTCACTGCAAGCTCCGCCTCCCGGGTTCACGCCATTCTCCTGCCTCAGCCTCCTGAGTAGCTGGGATTACAGGCGCCCGCCACCACGCCCGGCTAATTTTTTGTATTTTTAGTAGAGACGGGATTTCACCGTGTTAGCCAGGATGGTCTCGATCTCCTGACCTCATGATCCGCCCGCCATGGCCTCCCAAAGTGCTGGGATTACAGGCTTGAGCCACCGCGCCTGGCCCTTAGACACTCTTAACTGCAGAGGGTGGTGCAGCCGAAAGTGTAGATCGCAGGGTAACTCTCCAAGAGCACAGCCACGGAGTGCAGGAGGCATGCAGAAGGGACAGAGATGCATCCCCTCAGGGATGGGTGGACAGAAGTGACTCTCCCAGGTGGCCTGAGCTCTGTGGAAGGCAACACCCTCATCAGCAAAGGCAGCCAGCAGGACAGTCAGTCCACAAAAAAAAACAAGCCAGAAGGAGAGAAGTGAGTTGACAACTCTTGACCGCACTGCGGGCTGGGATGCAGACCGATATGGCTGGAGCTATGGGATGTTATAGGGAGGCAGAGCTAAGTAAGCCTGGAGGGGGCTTGAGGTTTGGCAATTCATAGCCAAGATTCCAAACCAAGGGAGGCTGCCTGGAGGGATGAGATCTTAAAATGGGAAGTGAAAGCAGTGTGCAGGCATCTATCAATCTATGGCAGGAGGATTATTCTCCTGAAGCACAGAGCAGACTGGCAGAGAGACGGCCTGGAAGGGAGGACCAGCTGGAGACAACTGCAGAACTCAATTATCGGTCTGATTTGAACTGAAGCAGAAAATGGCAACCCTAGTTGATATCTAGCCATAGACATTTGATGAAACAAAGCAATTCAGGAGTAGACTTTGCATTTCTCGTGGTCTTCATGGCACCCAGAGACCCTAATTGGTTCCAATTGGTAGGGAAGTATCAAGTCATTCTGAAATGATGGAAACCCCAACGTCAGCCAGGGTCCTCCTCAGCATGCTCCCATTGGGACTGACCCACGGCCACAGAGAAGCAGATTGCAAGCTCATTCCCTGAGGGTGGTGCTTCCTCCAATACTTCCAACTGTCTCCTGGAGAACGTCAGCTTGAGCAGCAAACAGGGCATTTGGAAAGTGGTCAGCGGTCACATAGCAGCATTATCTTCAACAGGTTTATGTAACTGAGTTTCAAGTAAAGCAGGCTGACCACATGGGAGTGTTGGAACTACTCACAGGTCCACAGGACCGTGATGCATGAGGCCGGTGGTGACAGCTTCACAGATTCAGCTGCAGTCACACATAGTTTACAGAGAAGGCAACCCTGGGCTACCACAACAGGAAAACAGGGCCGTGCCCATCTTATTCATTCTTTATAACCAACGACAAATATTTACTTAGCAATCATACAACGCCCATCACCAGATTAGACACTTATGTAGAACTTAGAATTGTACTGAATGCAAATAAGATGTTAATTATTACAACTGAATGATGCCTTTATAGTTAGACTCTAGATGCATTTTTAAGATACACTTGAGGGAGAAACATGGCCATAATGTCACTCATTATAAGGATTTTGAAAGATTGTTAGGACCCATATGCTTCCGTATAAGCAACAGGATTTTAAAATTCGGGCAAAACCATGACATGGTTTTGCTCTAAGATTCCTTTTCATGGCAGGAAATTCCCCTTCCTTCTGATAGGATGTTGTTTCCTTCTGACTCTAAAAGGAATGTGACACCCAATTATTCGCCCAGTGGCTTCCTTCAGGACCTGGAAGGTCCCTGAAATGCCTCTCATTCTACTGAGAATCTGACCCAAACCACATGAACCTCAGAGACAGCCTGGGATGTTGTTTCAGAGGTGGTCAGATCGGAGGCCCCGGCCCCCTTCCTCCCAAACCCTCCCTCCAGGTGTGTCTGCAGAGAGCCAGCTGATGTCTTCCGGCCGATGTCACCAGGTGCAGGGTCTCGAGTCTGCAGCTGCTGAGCTGGAGTTATTTGTAAAAAATGGTAGCAACAAGACAATAGATAGGCATCTTGTCCTGAAGGCAGCAGGGCAATGACTCACGCAGATGAATCATTTTAAATTAGTCCGGTGGGTCTCGGGGGAACCAAGTTCTAAATTCAGGAAACAGCAGGCTCTGACCAAGCAAAGACTGCCAACTCAATTTCATGAATCTAGAAAAAGAATTAAGAGAGTTTTTCGCTAGAAGAAAGCATAGAGAACATATTATTCAATGGCATATTTCTGTAGATGTGAAAACAGAACTCCGAGATCCAAAAGTCACTTAGCAAAGCCAGACAAAACTGCAGGTCTTCTGATTCACGGCTTGGGAGTTCTCTCTGCCGTGCCATTGGGGCGCACTGCTCACTCTGGAAAACCACCGCACAAGCATGTGAGAGCTTTGGGGTGACATGAGCAAATTATGAATTCCCCAGAGAAAACTGAGGCATTATTCTATGTAGCCAGGCAAGCATTACCCTTCCATTAGGGAAGCATTGGTTACAGCATAAATAATAAACAAGGCCACAGCCAGAGCCAGAGCTGCTCACCGAAAGTTTCTTTTTTGGTATGAAAACTATGAGTGTATTTTCCCTAAGAACTTTCTGGCAACATGTACAAATAAAGCCACATCCACAGTGACAAATTGTGCTGGTTAGAGTTTAGCAGATGACACTCTTGTTATTGAAACAGGAACTGACTCAGCCTCAGCAGCTACAGATCATATATTTTATTCCACTGTGTTGTCTCATTTGAAAAAAAACCTATCACATGGCAACACTGTTTGTTTTCTAAATAATACATTTTCTTCAGAGAAACATGTAAAATAGAGATAAAGCCTTTGAGATTTTAATTAATGTTTTCTGGGAACCAGGAGATAATTTCTCAATTAATACGTCAATATTTAAATACTGCAAAATATGTTTTCACAAATATAATAAAATCAAATGAGTATTTTTCAATGAAAGTAAATACATGTTTAATGTTTTTGAAGGACATAGATTCTAGTGTTTGAATCTGGTTGTAAAACCTTTTATAACACTGAATAGTAGCATTACTGCTATTAACTAAAAATGGATTTTTTTAAACACATAATGTACTTTTTAAGGATTTTATTAACTTCAGAAATTTTGTTCATTATGACCAGGGCTGGGCTGAAGTTTGTCTTTGTCTATTAAGCTTTGACATCTACACAGTGCAAATTGATAATCTACAAAATCTGTCTCAGGACAAGTGCTTAAAACACTTAAATTTTCAGGTATACACCCAAGGCGATTTGCCTGTTGCATACTGAGAATCTGTTTACAGTGCACGGGCTACTCCAGAACAATGCCTGTGCTGCTGAAAAGTGCTGAAAATAAATAGAAAAAGATTCTTTAAATTCTATGATTAGATGTTCACTAGTACACCCACCCAGACTTAAATGATTCAAATAGCAAGGCTTTCCTGTCTCCGTAGTTAGACGTGTGACATTTCTTGCAATCATGGGCTTCCCTAGTGAGATAAGTCTCTGCCTGACGTACCATTTATTTTGTAAGGGGGTCTCCCTCTGCTGGAAACTATTGCAAGACCATGAAAGATCAGAGACCCAGGGAGGTGATGGCTGTGGCCTCTACGCATAGAAGCCACAGAGGCCTCCCTGAGGCTGACACTGGGTCAGAACCAGGCGCAAACCCACAGCACATCTTCCTTGCCCGCTGGCTTCTCTCTGTAAACACCAGCTCCCTTTCTGTGGCTCAATTATCTGCAGTATACGCAGCCATTAAAAAGACATGGACTTTTTTTTTGTTTTTCTGCTTTTCCCTCCATAAATCTCAGAATGAATAGTTTCCATCCGTAATTGTTGGTTTTATATTTTTAAATAGTGAACTAAGAAGCATAATGTCTCATTATCTCTGAAATGATTCGAGCATTTGCTGCGTGCAACTCCTTCGATAACAGCACAATAGTCATTTTACTTTGTCTGGGGGGAGGGGAGACGCTTCAAGAAAGTTCCTTTTTTTCCTCTACTAACTCTGTATTGCTAGTTATCTGTTGTTTCCATACTCTGCATAGATCTAATTTAGGTATTTAAAAAAAAAAAAAAGATACTCCAGACATTATCCTGGATTGGCAGTTTAGAAAACACATGTGGCTTCAAGCCTTCATTGCAGATCTGAAGCAAATTATTTCTGTAAATGTGTGAAAATTTGACTTTCCTAAAAAATGGCTTGTGGTGCATATGTGCTCAAATCTATTCAGAAAAACCACAGCGCCTGACATTTCTTCTCCATTATTTTCCTTGAGACATGAAGAGTCTTGTATAATTTTAGTTTTTTTTAAATGACAGGTTCCGTCAATTTGCTTTTTAGAGTAACATGTTTTCTTGTGCTCTGTCATGTAAGATTTTACCTGAAAGCACTGAGAAAGCACCTATCTGCCCTGCCATCTGGTGAGGGCTTCTCGACTCATGAGAGTGACTCGGAATTTCTCACCACAGAGGCTGGAGCCACCGTGGGAATGTGTTCATTTCATATAGGGCCAGTCGCACCTTAACATTTTCATGCTACTGTGACAACATGCTACTTTAAAGCACCTTTTTTTTTTCTTGGTCAGGCAGTTCTGGGATTTAACTCCTAAGCACATGCTGCATTTGAACAAGATAACCTTTTAAAATAGTGTTATAAATAGCACATCACCAAGCGGATTTTCTTTCAATCGCACGGTATCTGAGGACAGGAAATTCTAGCCAAATGTTTACTGTCTACTCAGTCCCCAAAGTTAATCATTAAAACTAAGACCTGCCATGTTTTTATTAATCTGTTAATCACAACAATACTTTATTTGAAAATAAGTCTAAAGTTTTAGGTTGGCACAAAAGTATTTGAGGTTTTTGCATTAAAAGTAATAGCAAAAACCGCAGTTACTTTTGTACCAACCTGATAACTCATGCAGGGTATAATTTGCCTTCAGTCAGCTGACAAATTCCAGCGTCTCATGAACTAGTGGCCACAGTAGCCACGAGGCCCTCTTGGGTGTGAACAAGTGTGCTTGTGTTTGTGCCTGTGTGTCTGTGTGTGTGTCTGTGTGTCTCTGTGTGTTTGTATATATTAGTGTGTGTTTGTGTGTGTCTCTGTATGTGAATATGTGTGTCTGTATGTGTCTATGTATATGTGTGAACAGGTGTATGTGTTAGTGTTTGTATGTGTCTGTGTGTCTCTGTGTGGGTAAGTTTGCATGTGTTGTGTCTTTTTTGTGTGTTGTGTCTGTGTATGTGTGTGAATATATATGTGTTTGCCTGTGTGTATGTGTCAGTGTGTGTATGTGCCTGTGTGTCTCCGTGTAAGTCTGTGTATGTTGTGTGTTGTGTCTGTTGTGTGTGTTGTGCCTATGTATGTGTATGAACATGTGTATGTGCCTCTCTGTGTATGTTAGTGTATGTATCTGTGTCTCTGTGTAAGTTTGTGTGTGTTGTGTTGTGTCTGTGTATGTGTGTGAACATGTATATGTGTGCCTCTGTGTGTGTCAGTGTGTCTGTGTCTCTGTGTGTTTGTGTGTGTTGTGTCTGTTGTGGGTCTGTGTGAGTATGTGTCTCCACTCCCAACCAAGACGTTTTCTAGGGGAGGGTGGAACCCAGCACAGAAGTCTGTGAAGATAGTCTATGTTTGAGACCAGGTGGGAAGAACAAGTGCCAAGTCAGGAGGAGGGGTTGAGTGGAACTTCGGGGACACAATCCTGCTAACTGTCCCCCACCCAAGACCAGGAAGTCACCGCTGTTGAGAGGGACATTTTGGTAGATCCCTGGGGCTTGTGGGCATCTCAAGGACAATATGTGACCCGGTGGATCGATAACCCAGTAGAGATGGAAATGTAGAAAACAGAAACAAACCAAGTGCCCATCCTCCAAGTATTCGCCCCGACTCTTCACCCTCATGGCACCCAAGGGAAGAAAAACCCACCGCTGTCAGCAGGTGACACCACCACCCAGTTTCACATCTGCAGGATCTTCCAGAGGAGCAATTTGTCACCATGCTGTGAAAAAACAACAAAAAAGAGCATTTATATCTAGTAGAGCTTCTATTACGAGCTGACCGTACATCATCTCACTTAATCCTAAACCAATCCTGTCAGGTCAGCATGTCTTTAGAAGAAATTAAGAGTTGGGGAACGTGTCTGCCCTCGGGTGGCTGGTCAAATGGCAAAGATCAGCCTCAAGGCCAGGCTGGCCTTCAAAAGCAGGTCCTGTTTTGATGGCACCAAATGACATTGAATAATGACATCAGTTTAATGCCTGTTATGAGAGGTGATGGATCCCAGGCCCCACAGGCGAGCTTCCAAGTTCTGTCAATAGGGAATAGCAAAAACTCCTCAAGCCCTTTGCTGTCAATTCTATTTCTGGGGCATGATGCCTGTAACTCTCATCTCAGGCCATCTTTCCCCCAGAGCCCTTCAAACACATCAAGGGATCCTCGAGCTACGAAGGAGACACACGATTCCCCATCAGCTTCGACTTTGTAACTCAGATGTCGCTTTGAGATTTGGAAATGACCATGTGGACATCAGGGTGTTCTGGGCTTTTGTGAGACCCACTGGAGTCCAAACTGTGAGGATTTCCTTGTTTGTGTCCAGCCACAATGAGACAAGGGAGGACCACTGAGTGACTCAGAAAAGACCTGAGCATACACTTCAACAAAACCTGCCCCAGGCTAGCTTGTGTTTGGTCCACGCACCAGAGCTTTGGCACCACAGAGACAAATACTGGGGGACATTCCGGGAGGAGGTGCTGGCCTCTCTGGAATTCTGTTTCTAGGAGAGCTTCCAGCAGGACTTGGGGCGTTCTGGGCTCTTTATCTGAACCACAAAACTGTAAAACAGGGATGTTGTAGTGGCTGTAGGATTGTAAAATATACGAGAGCTGAAGGGGCTTTTGAAGCGGTAGAAATGCTCTGAGTAGTGGCTGACCGGCTCTCCTCGTCAGGGTCAAGTACTTTCCAAGGCCCTGGAATAGAAGGCCCTTCCCATGCACACACGAATGCTGTGTTTTAAAAACCTTAGTTCTTCCAAGAAGTTCTACGTAGGTCCTCATGACCTCCCTGCAGTTTATGTATGAGGTTACCTACAAACAAATGTTATCTAATAAAAACATTGCAATGTGTACATAAAGAAATACCTCAATGGATATAAAATCCCTAAATATCTTTTAAAATTAAGACTAAAAGAGAAACTGTTTATCACTTTGATAACTACATCCTGCCCACGCTTCCTGGCAGATAACGCTACACCTCACTTTCAGCCATCGCCTCACTTTTCATTTTTTACTCAAAAAAAATCTGATCGACACATAATAATTGCACATATTTGTGGGGCACATAGTGATGTTTTCATACATACGATGTAAAGTGAGAGTATCAGGATAGTTCGTATATCCATCATCTCAAACCTTTATCATGTATTTGTGTTGAGAATATTCAGTATCCTCCTCCTAGCTATTTGAAACTGTAGAAGATATAGCTGTATTGTTTCAGGTCCTCCTTCTAGCTATTTGAATCTATGTAATATGTACTTATATAGTTAACTATATATGTATAGTTATTATATAACAATAACTATATAATATGTGATTAACTATAGTCATCTGGTATAGACCACTAAAACTTATCTAGCTGTAATTTCATATCTTTCAACAAACCCTTCCTTGTCCTTCCTCTCCCCCTCCCTTCTCAGCTTCTAGCATCCTCTTTTCTTCTTACTTCAATGAGATCAACTTTTATTTAGCTTCCACATATGAATGAGACTGAGGTGTTTAACTTTCTGTTTCTGGTTTATTTCACTTAACATAATGTCCTCTAGTTCCATCCATGTTGCCATGAATGACAGGATTTAATTCTTTGTTATGGCTACATAATATTCCTTTGTGCATATGTACTACATTTTCTTTATCCACTCATCTGTTGTCAGATACCCCGGTTGATTCCATATCTTGGCTGTTATGAATATTGCTGCAATGAACATGGAAGATGCAGGTGTCTCTTGGACATACTGATTTTCTTTCCTTTGGGTAAATGCCCAGTATTGGGTCATATTTCTATGTGTGTTTCTGAAGATCCTTCATGCCGTTCTCCACAGTGGCTGTACTAGTTTACATTCTCATCAACAGTGTACGAGAGTTCTCTTCTCTCTGCATCCTAGTCAGAATTTGTGATTTTTGTCTTTTTGATAATAGCCATCCCAACGAGGGTGAGATGATACCTCACTGTGGTTTTGATTTGCCTTTTCCTGATTATTAGTGATAATGAGCATTTTTTAATATATTTCTTTTTCATATATGTGTTTTCCTTTGAGAAATGTCTGTTCAGGTCATTTGCTCATTTTTTAACTGGATTGCTTATCCTTTTGCTGTCGAGTTGAGTTCCTTGTATATGCTGGATATTATGCCCCTGTCAGATGAATAGTTTGCAATTATTTTCTCACTTTCTTTAGGTTGTCTTTTCACTCTGTTGATTGTGTTCTTTGCTGTGTGGAAGCTTTGTGGTTTGGTGTAATCCCAGTTGTTTATTTTTGCTTTTTTCGTCTGTGCTTTTGAGATTCACAAAAATCTTATGATCATAAAAATTTATAAGATCTTTCCCTAGACCAATGTATTCAAGCATTTCCTCTGTTTTCTTCTATTAGTTTTATAGTTTTGGGTCTTACATTTAGATCTTTGATTCACTTTGAGCTGATTTTTGTACAGGGTGAGAGGTGGGGATATAGTTTCATTCTCCAACACCTCTTCATAATAAAAACTCTCAATAAATTAATTGAAGGAAAGTACCTCAACATAATAAAAGCCATATATGACAGACCCACAGCTAACATCATACTGAATGAGGAAGAGATAAAAGCTTTTCCTCTAAGAGCTGGGAAATGACAAGGATACCCACTCTCACCACTCTTATTGACCATAGTCCTGGAAGTCCTAGCCAGAGCAATCAGGCAAGAGAAATTAATAAGGCACATTCAAATTGGAAAGGAGAAAGTTAAATTGTTTCTGTTTGCAGACGATGTAATCTTACATAGAGAAAAACCTAAAGATGTCACAAAAATAAAACCGTTATAACTGACAAATAATGTTGCAAGATACAAAATTAATACACAAAAATCTGCAGCATTTTTATGTAGGAAAATAGACTAGCTGAGAAAGAAATTAAAAAGGCAGTATCATTTGCAATCGCTACCAAAAAAATACCTATGAATGAATTTAACCAAGGAGGTGAAAGTCCTCTACAAGGAAATTTATAAAACACTACTGAAAGAAACTGAAGAGAATACAAACAAATGGAAAGACATCTCATGCTCATGGGTTAGAAGAATTAATATTGTTAAAATATCCATACTACTCAAGCAATCAGATTCAGTGTGCTCCCTATCAAAAAATATCAATGACATTCTTCACAGAAGTAGGAAAAAAATTCCAAAATCTGTATGAAACCAGAAAGATGCCATATAACCAAAACCATCTTGAGGAACAAAAACAAACAAATGAACAAAAGAACACAAAGCTGGAGGCATCACACTACCAGACTTCAAAATAGACTACAAAGCTATAGTAATCAAATCAGCATGAGACCGCCATAAAAACAGACACACAGACCAATGGAAGAAAATAGAGAATCCAGAAATTAATCCAAGTAGCTACAGCTAACTGAGTTTTTACAAAACTGTCAAGAACACTCATTGGGGAAAGGACAGCCTCTTCAATAAATGGTGCTGAGAAAACTGGATATTCACTCTTCTTTCTAGACAAATGTCACCTCATCAGGGAGGCCCTCCATAACCATCCTGAGTATCGCTAAGTCCCCTTGCCCACCATTTCCCATCCTATCCCCTTCATAGCATTTGTCTTCACCTGAGACACTGTGTTCTTTATTTTTCTGTTCTTTATTTTTCCCTCCACCAGAACATGAGCTGTGTGTGAGGAGGGACTTTGTTTTGATCACTGCTGCTTCCTGAAGACACAGACAATGGCCAACTCATAGCAAGTGCTCAAAACAAAATATGCATTCTTTAAACTCTTTGAAGTCTTTGCAGAAGAAGAGCAGTGTATTGACTGGTGGAAAGGTGCTACCAGATGGCAGATAGAGATTTCTGACTCATCTGGATGTGCTAATGGAAATGAGAAAGTTGCATGGAAGAAGATAAGATCTGAATTGATCTAAGTGGGATATCTCTTTTATTCAGGAGAGGATTTCGGTTTTCAAGAGAAGCACCACAAAAATTGGGCCCATGTACAAATTTGTCAGAATCTCAATGTGGGCCCTCTGGTGAAAGGAATCTCATTTTGGGTTCCTCTTGAAATACTAAGAAAGGTTAGAACTTTGCCTTTTCATTTCATCCTTTCTTTCTCTCATTCTTTCTCTCGCCCCTGTTTTTAAATGTCTCAGGCTTAGCAGGCTTTGTAAAACCCAGTACATTAAAACGGAAATAAAATAGATATCTATCTATTTTATATGCTAAGATAAAAGCTTAGCCATGAACACATGTTTAACTAGATCATTGTGGAGTTCTTGAACTTATTTGTTGATGACATTCAGGGTCTCTGGTTTAAGTTAAAGAACCAGGACTATAATTGTGTCCCCATTCTCTCCAGATCCCACTGAAATAAAAATATAGCATTACAAGAAGAACCATATAACAGGAATTGAATAGGGAGTCACTACCATACACAAGACTTCAATAAGGTTCTAGAAAACAGAAGGTGGGTGGCAGAGGGTTACATAAGGTTAGCAGGCCAAGAGTTTTGCAGTCTGGGGGACACAGAAAGTGGGTTTCAGAAGAGGTGGGCCTCAGTCCACCCAGGAAGCCCTGAGATGTCTGTGCTCAGATCGGCACACAGACTGGAGTATAGGAGTTGGAAAGGGCTGAAGACACAGGAGCAACTGAAGTTCTATCTGTAGGACAACTGTACCAGTCAAAACCTCACCCTCTTTCCCCTTTTCTACCCATCAGCCATGAAGCTCAGGCATTTATGTTCCAGCAAAACACTCCTCCCAAAAACACTCTCCCTCAAAGAAACTAGAGAAAATGTTAGAGACAATAGCTTTCATTGGTTAAATTTGCAGTCCATGGCCAGCTCCTTGCACACGTACTCTAAATGATTTGCCCTTTACAGAGTCCTGGATAGAATTCCTACCATGGAGAGGTCAGTCAGGACAAAGCCTAGGAAACCACAGACACCCAGGTATCGCCAGCATGAAAGAACCAGAAAGGAGAAAAACTAACCAGAAAAGCCAAGTGAAACACAGAACTGAATCTGAAACACAGTGGAATTATCTTCAAAGGCCCAAGAGAAATTTATACCAAGATTTCTATATTCAGTGAAATTATTAATGAAGTGTATGAGAAGATTTTAAAAAATTGAGAGAGTCAAAGACTCAGAAAGGCGACCTTCCACACATTCCTCAGGAAGTTACTACAGGATGTACTCCAGAAAAACTAAATAAACTAAATAAATCTAGAAAATATGAGAATGAAATTCACAAAAAGTGGGCACCCAGGGTCAACCTTAACACATGAGCTAAGCAAGCTTTGACTGGTTATTTGTAGTCTAGAGGTCTCTGTTCAACAGTCCAGTAGATTTTCCTTCAACTTCTTCACATGCAATGAAATACAAAATATTTGACATTTCTGAGTTGGCATATAATTTATCCCATGGATATGTATTTACACAGGACCATATCATACATGCTGAGTTTCCTAAGTGCAGACATCTAGAATGTGAAATTAAATCTGCTGTGACTTATGAAGGATAAAAGAGTCAATGTCTATTTAAATTTTTATATGGGCACAAAAAAGAATGAAAATGAAGCAAAATCATTAAGGGATTAACAAACTTGTGTCCCAATTGACAATAATCAGATAATACTTTGAAGTTTCATCTTTAATCCATGGATAAATTCTGTATTCATGCATATAGTCATTCAAGAATTCATTCACTCAGTAAGTATTTATTGAATAGCTGGGAGAGTCTACACATTTATAAACACTGGTTTTAAAAAGGAATACGTACCTTCTTGTGTTCAGGCTGTCAGAGAAGACACGGACATAAGCAATAACTAAAGCCAGAACTGCGAGAAGAAGGTAGAGACACCATGGAAATACGAGTAAGATTCATTTGTTTATTTAAATAGTGTATTACATACTTGCAGGTGCTTCAAACCTGAAGACCATCCACCAGTTTCCCCTCCTTGTGAAATTTCCTTGGAAAATTTTTAGTGATTGCTAGGTTTGTAGAAGGCATTACTGGTAGCTCATTTTATTTAGAATATAGTCAACCAAAATAAGATTAAATGTATTCAGGAGCAAATATAACCATAACTTATTTAATTTACAGGGGCAAACTGTATTCTTACTTGCAATTGTCAGCTTCAATTCTTTTACTCAGCTGTAATCTTTTTTCATGTTCTCTTTTTTTAACAACTTAATACTTAATGACGGGTTTTAGATTTATAGCAATGTATCAATCACTAATCTTTGGCAATCTTCCCTTTTCTTTTCTCCTTCTTGTAAAGTCGAATAGTTCTGAATCTTAATTTCTAGAGGCTGTTTTATAGACTAATAGATAACACTAGTACTTTAGGAGGGAAGAGAAACATTCACAAACAGCTGTAATACAAGACATACAAGACAATACCCCTATAGACAGGCAAAAACTCAGGGAGTTTACCTCCCAAGCTCCGTTCTGCAGGAAGTTAAATGAGTTGCATTTCTGACTCAAGCTATCAACTCTGTCCACTTCTGCATGCCCCATAGTGGCAACGGGATGTGGAGATGGAAGTCAGTCCCTTCCCTTAGAAGCTCACAGACCTAAGAGGAAGGCACAACAATCCACCAAGACTGCAGGATCCACAGCGCCCAGGGAGACCAGTGTGGAATCCTCAGGATCCACAATGAGAGCACTGGGTGGTTGCTGCAGAAAGTGAGGGAGGACAGCGAGCTGGGGTGCTACTCAGGGCACTGGGGAAGTCCAAGGGACAGGTGCACAGGCTCTCAGCGAATGCAGGGGAGGACATACTCCTGGCTAACTTAGAAGGGCACAGAGGAAGCAGCAGCATTTGGATGAGTGACCATCCCTGTGGGGGTCCCACAGCACTTTCTAGTGCCAAGGGCATCTGGCCCGAGAGCACAGTGAAGCTGTAAAAGGTCCTCTGCAGGCCTCGCAGCCCATGGCAGCCTCCTTAGAGGTGACTATGGCTCACCTCATCTCCCTGGTACCAAGTTCTAATGATAATCATTGGAAACAAGTCTGCAACCTTCTCTTTCAATTCTCTTTGTTACTACTACACAGCGGTGGCTGTGCCTCAGCCTCTGGGCTCAGAGTCCCGGGTTCAGATCCCGGACCGTTACTCTGTTCAAGGCTGCAGAGCTGCCCTGTGAGCAAATGGACTCCCTCTTCCTCTACCGGCCACCTGACAGTCAGTGACCTCAGGCATGTTAGTTCCTCTCCCCCGCCTCAGTTTCCAGGCCTATATAGCAGAGATCATGGTGGCATTTATCTCAGAGGGTTGCACTATGGAGCACCCACTGAGTGTCACCTTTCCTTATGACCTTTCCTTACCAAAGCTGGGTGGCTGAGCAAGCTAAATACTTGCTGTGCCTTGGTTTCCTCGTTACTCACAATGGAGGTGGTGGGGCCATCCTCAGGATTACATTAAATAATGCATGTCGAGTTACTGGGAAATGCTGTGGTCTTCACGCCTGTTTCCATTGAGCCTGGCTCTATGATACCAGCTTAAGATTTACTGTGATTGTCCGCAGCCTTCTTACCTCTTGCCTATAAGATCTTGCAATATTTAATCCATTATCCTACTGCTAAGCACTATTGAATACATGTTAATTTATATGGTTTTGCTGACTGTGGCAGGACAAAGAAATGGCCTCCCCAAAAGATATCCTTGTCAAATCCCTGGAATCTGTGAATGCAGCTTGACGTGGAAAACAGATCTTTCCAGATGTAATTAAATTCAGCATGTTGAGATGGGCATATCTTGCATTATCCAAGTGGCCCTATGTCCAATGACAAATGTTCTTATAAGGGAAGCCAGAGATACACTTGACACCCATGGAAGGGGAGGCAGCAAAATGACCAGAAGAGATACTGCAGTGATGCAGCCACAAGAAGCTGAAAGGGGCAAGGAACAGATTCTCCTCTGCAGCCTCCAGAAACAGCATGGCCCTGCCCATGCCTCAGTGTGGATTCCTGGCCCCCAGACTGAGATAATTCATTTCAGTTGTTTTAAGCCACTAAGTTTGTGGTGTTTGTTACAGCAGCCATACAAGACTAATACATTCTATTCAAGTACTAATTTTCTACTCTGACTCATTAGATGCCTTAAATCTGCATAATATAGCTATAATTAGTTACAAAGACAGGGATTCTAAAGTTAACTCCAAAATAACCTGGCTTTAAGTCTTCCTCTCGGCATCAACATAGGTTTTAACAAAATGGTTCAGTCGAAATTATGAGACCCTGAGCATGGTGAGCAAAAATGTCAAGCCTGGAATAAAAGGAACCCCGACAAATCCTGGCTTCTCTCTACCAAATAAGGGCCTGTAGAGTGCCTGGAGAGGAGGTACAGGCAGCAGGCATAATTATTAGCCCATCTTATAGGCTAGGAAACTGAGGTTTAGATGTGCTGCATAATTTACCCAAATCCCATAGCTATCAGGTTTCAGAATTTGGAGCCAGATCTCACTAACCAAGGTGCCTGCAGCATGGCTCCTCACGTTCCCTGCTCTAGCATATTTCCCCCCAACTTCTTATCAAGAACATTTTCAAATATAAAGAGAAGTTTAAACGATCAGTGAACACCCAAACACCCTCCACCGGGATTCGAAAATTACCACTTTGCTATATTTGCTTTGTGGCATATAAATCCATCCACCCATGCATCAATCACGGATCCATCCTTCAAGCCATCTGCCCCTCCCTCCTCCTCCTCCTCTTCTTCCTTCCCCTTTCTCTCAATTTCTTGAAGTTTCAAAGCATACGGTATGCCTTAGCATGCTTCCCCTCTGAACACTGCAGCTTGCATGTTATTACTGTGAGTTCAATATTTGTCTATGGCTCTCTTCTTTTTGGTGGGGGAGAGGGAAGTAAAATTTGCAGAAAGTTAAATGCACACGTCTTAAGCATACCAGCCAATCAGTTTGGGAAAAATGCAGTCTCCTGTGTAACTCAAACCTCTATCCAGACATTAAACATGCCCACCAGGTGAAGAGAGCCCCCTCATGCCCTTTCAAGTCAATCTCCACCCCTGCTCACCATGGCAACTGACATGCTGGTTCTTTTCACTAAACATCAGTTGTGCTTCTTCTAAAACATAATCAAAATCAATCTTGCCGTAGGCATTCTTGCATGTGAAGCTTCTTTACTCAGCCAAATGTATCTGAGACACACTCGTGTTGCTGCAGGCTCTTCTGCTGCTGAGCAGCCTCACATCATACAATTCACCACATCATCTGGTCATGGACTCCTGGACAGGCTCCAGTTTTTGACTATTATGGATAAACTGCTATGAATGAGGTTGACCAAATCTCTTTGTGGTCATATTCTTTTAATTCTTTTGGTTAAATGCCTGGAAAATGGAAGAACTGAGTCGGAGGATAGGTGAATGTTTAGTTTTATTAAAAACAGCCAGACTTTTTTCCAGAGAGCTGGTGGCATTTTACCCTCCCACCAATAGTTGAGGAAAGTTCTGATGGCTCACATGTCCTTGTCAACGCTTGGTGTTGTCAAAGTTCCTACTTTTAGCCATTCCAGTGGCTTTTCACATGTCCCTGAGGACAATAAATGTTGAACACGGTTTTCAGTGCTTATGAGTCATTTGCATATCTTTTTTGTGACCTGTCTGTTCAAATATTTTGCTTATTTTTAATTTTTTCAAAATATTTTTATTATTGACTTCTATGTGTCATTTATATATCCTGGATACTTGTTCAATACCAGATGGATGTTCTTTTATTATTTTCTCTCAGTCTGTGACTTATTTATTCATGCTCTTAGTGTTGCCTTTTGATAAAGTTTTAAATTTGATGAAATCTAATTAATCATTTTTAAAAAAATTTTTGCTTTGTGTTTCCCATCCAAGAACCCGTCATGATTTTCTCCCATTTTTTTTTTTTTCTGAAAGTTTTGTAGTCCTGCTTTTTTATGTACTCTATCATCTGTCTTTACTTACTTGTATGTGTAATGTGGGGAGGTAGGGCTGAGTTCCTCTCTCTCTTTCCCTCCCTCTCTCCCTCCCTTCTTTCCTTCCCTCCCTCCCTCTTTCCCCCTCTTTTCGCTTTTCTTTTCTTCTTTCCTCTCTCTCTCTCCTTCCTTCCTTTCTGCCCACCCGTATGCCTCCTTTTTTCCCAGGTGCCCCAGCATCATTTGTTGAAGACTTTCCTCTCCCCATTGGATTTCTCCGGAACTCCACTTCTGATGTACAGCAAAAAAGCCATAAGAGAACATTGCTTCCACCTCACTGACAAGAAAACCTCAGCTAATCTCCAAAATCCTATTTTTCTTTAGCCTATTAAACGGCAAGGGCCACAGGCGCCTGAAACATCTGAAGGGAAAT
Source organism: Hylobates moloch (assembly GCF_009828535.3). NCBI lineage: Eukaryota > Metazoa > Chordata > Mammalia > Primates > Hylobatidae > Hylobates > Hylobates moloch. The sequence continues at coordinate 3,625,646 of NW_026652277.1, read as the reverse complement.
GGTGCCACAGATTGTTTTGCCTTTGGAAAAGTAGAAGGAGGAGCTGCCACAGAAGAAAGCAGCTTCCATTGCAATAATCTGTTAATGGGTAAGTGTGGGCTGGACCGCAGTTTGGAATAAATGGGATTCCATTCTCACCTACAAGCTCTTCTCCACTGGCTTCTACTAGGTGCTCACAGGGAAGATCGGTGGGTAAGGCAGTAGGCCCCAGAGCCCCCACCTGCATCCCTAGACCCCTCCTCTAAGGAAGACAAAGTCTCTTAGTGCAGGACAGCAGGATGCTCCCTCAGGCCCAGGTCCTGCATGCCACAAAGCAAGGGTCCTCTCTTCCCAGGAGAGGGGCAGGAAACTCCCTCTCACCTACCACCTGTCCTCTGGCAGATACAGACAGTTTGGCTTGGTGAAGGAGACGAGGCAGGGACACTGAGAAAGCTCTAGCCCGAAAGCCCAAAGGCACAGGGCCACCCTGAGATCAGAACTTAAAACACACCCTGCCCTCTCCAGGGGTCCATCTCCTCACCGGCACACTTCCATCACAACAGGTGTGCAGCAATGGTCAAAGTGGGTGTGCAACAGGAGCACTGAAGGGCACCCACGCACCCTGGTCTCCATGTTAATTGCAAGGTAGCAGCATCAGTGCTGGAGAGTTTTAACAAGTCTCTCATGCATGGAAAGGAACTACAATAATGACAAAATCAAAACCTAGCTCAACTACTGACTGACCAGGCAGACTCAATCCCTAGACCAGGGATTGGCAAATTACAGTTAGCCAGCCACACTTGGCTTGTCACTTGTTTTTGTAAATTTTTAATGGCACACAACCATGGCTATTCACTTACTTGTTGTCTATGACTGGCTTAGGGCTACATTCGCAGAATCAACAAGTTACAACAGAGACCCTGTGAGCCACGAAGCTTAAGGTATTTACTTATGTGGCCTTTGACAGACAAAAGTTTGCCAGTTCTTACCCTATAAAGACAGCTAGAGAGAAGGGATGTGCCCATTTTCAGGAGAAATTTCTACTTACATAAGTCTCTACTATTCTGCTCAACATATGTTCCATTTAATCAAATGTTAAGAGCCACACAAAAAGCAAGGCAAACAACACATCGTTAAGAGACGATCAATAAATTTGGGCCCAGAGATTAACAAGATACTGAAACTATCAAAGAAGGACTTTAAAATGGCTGTGAGTAAAAGATTAAAATAATCTAGTGGGGAAAATGTAGATGATGAAAAGATGGGGAACTGCGGCAAAAAGAAACTATGAGAAAGAATAAAATGGAAATGTAAGCAATATAAAAAAATACTATCACATCTAAGGAATCCCTTCAATGGTCTCATCAGCAGACAGGATTCAGCATAGGAAAGAATCAGTGAATCTGAAGACAGGTCAATAGAAATTATAAAAAAAGAAACATATTCAGGAAAAAGAATGAAAAAATGAAATAGAGCATCTGAAATCTGCTGAACAATATATCCAACTGTTTAGCACATGTGCAACTGGAGTCCCAGAAAGAGAAGAGAAAGAGAATGGGACAGAAGACATATTTAAAGTTACAGTGATCAAGAACTTTCCAAGATTTAATGAAATACAATAAACCACAGATACAAGACCTCAGTAAACCACACAGGGATTGCTTTAGTACCTTTTTGAATTTTTTTTTTTAAATGTATAAGAATGATGGTATTTCTGAGCTCTATATTCTGTTATATTGATTTCACTGTATCGACACCAATGTCACACAATCATGTTCAATTTTGCTTTAAGTCTTGAAACACATAATATAAAACTTTCAACCTTCAGGACTGGTTTAGGTATAGCTCTCTTCAGCATTTCCTAAACATTTTTAAACCAGCAGGACAACTTCAACAAAAAAGCCTGCTGAGATTTTGATGGGAAGTGTGTGGAACACACAGACCAACTTGTAAAGAATGGATATCTTAACCACACACATGGTATAGCTTGTACCTGTGGATATTCCACAGGGAGCTCCTTCTGGAGCCCCTATTGTGAGCTGAGCTTTACAGCTGTCCCATTTTACAATTATATTTTAAAAGAGGGCTACTAAAACAAAGGTCTTAGATAGACAGAAGTTCTTCCCAACCAATGCCCCAGAGGTATCCTGTCATTGTACTTATTACCTTGCCTATGTTGACAGTAAAATTCAACATCTTTTGAAAACTATCAATGGGGCATTTTCCTTCATCATTCTTAGCACAAATGGTTAAAGAGTGAATCTACTACACCTTACATGTTATGTAAAAAACACTACAGAAAGAAAAGGCAACTCACTATTTAAACAGAACTATCTGCAAATGAGATAATTAAGAAATAAACATCATGGGGCCAGGCACAGTGGCTCATGCCTGTAATCAAGCAATTTGAGAGGCAGAGGCAGCCGATCACTTCAAGTCAGGAGATCAAGAACAGCATGGCCAACATGGTAAAACCCCATCTCCACTAAAAACACAAAATTAGCGGGTGTGGTGGGGCATTCCTGGAATCCCAGCTACTTGGGAGGCTGAGGAAGGAGAATTGCTTGAACCCAAGAGGCGAAGGTTGCAGTGAGCCAAGATTGTGCCACTACACTCTAGCCTGGGCAACAGAGTGAGACTACATCTCAAAAAAAAAAAAAAAAGGAACATTTTACACTTACATAGGACCTATCAAGTAAATATTCAGAAGTACTTTCTTAACAATTATATTTTGCACACCCAAAATAAACAGATGAAATAAAAGGTTAGTTTGCTCCAGAATAGGCAATATATTGGTACAGACACCAAAACCAAAACAAAACAGAACAACAAAACTGGCTTCTTGCCCCAAAATTGGAGCATCCTCTGTCAATATAATTAGGGGGCATTATTGGAATTATCCTCAGAACAGATTTGTAAGACTTCCCCTAAGAGCCCGTCTTGAATGATCTAGAACAGGAAGATCAAATGTACTCAATACCAACATGTCATCCCATTAATCTTTACATCAAATTCAAAATTAGGTATCAAATATATACTTTTACTTTTGAGAGGCAACAAAGAGAGCTTCCTGGTATGAAATAAATGAGCGCAGCCTGGAGGTCTAGGAGGAGAAGGAAAAACAGTGGAGGAGGGCATGGAGGTGTAAGTGGGGACTGAGGAAGTAACACGAGGGTGCCAGGGGGGTGAGGTGGCCCCCAGGAATGTGTAAAGGAGCCTACGACTGTCGCCCAGAGGGATCTTAACCTTTTGAAGACAGTAGCAGAGACATGAGCGGCTCAAGGTGAGCGGAGAACGAGAGGGTCACGTCCAACAAACGAAGCTGATTATTTTCTCTCCAAGACTGCGAGAGTGAAAACAGAACAGCGATCTTCAGCGACCGGCAGGAGGAGGAAGCACCTGTGGGGTTATTGAACAAGTCGTGGTCCAACTCTGTCTCTGATTTGCTTTGTGGCCTGCAAAGCTGACTTCATTTTTCTGTCTGCATTCACTCCTATGTTAAAAGAGGGGTGAGGGATTATAAAATAATTATCAAGAGCAAACTTAGAAATGGCTAAATGTTGAATAAGTGAACACTGCCTTCAATTTACTGAATACTACTATTTGCTACCAAGCAGGGATTTTAATCCGTTAACTCTTCTGATTACACCAAACTCATTCTAATAGCCATTTTAATCTCCTGTTTAAGTAACGTGATCAGGGCCATGCGCACAGCATGGACAACTAAAGTTTAAAGTCCATCATCTTTTTATATCCTGCCATACTTCCCCCTTCTGAATTAATCTGTCCCTCTGCGATTCTTTGTTGCTCTTCTTAAAAAAAATCAGGCGCAACTATTAGTGTTCAGATGCGATGCATACTCTTTATCACATCAAAGAAAATGATATTTTTTCACCAACTGGTTACATGCTTTACTAGTAATAAGGACTTTTGTTTTCAAACATAACATCTACATACTCCTGGCAGCCCACCTCTCCCACATCATAATAGGGATTTGTGCCTGTTTTGTAAATTTCTGTGTACCAATACCTGGCCAGTCACAGGGTGCGAATAATGTGTGTTAAATGGTCAATGAGTGCAGCAGGATGCCATAGGATCTATTCTATTTGAAATTTAGTGTTCATATGTACCTTGTTTTTAAATTTTTTTTTTTTCTGAAAATGACAATGGCCATTGTACTGTATCCGCATTATGACTAATCAGGTTCCCTCTTGTAAAAATAAACTATATAATCTTCATAGTGCCGGGCAAAGCATGTTAAGAGACAAGGATGAATTTACGTTCTATAGGAATGTGGATTTATTAAAAAACATTAAGACAATTAATAATTAATTGTCCCAAAGATAAGCTGGGACACCCTCACCAGGACGCCCACACGCCTTGCAAAGACAGCCGTCCTGGCCTCGACAGAGCCTTCCCCCTTCATCTCGGGCTCCCCCTGATCCAGCGTGCCTGGCCCTCAGCGGGGGACTTGCTCCACACTCCTGCTTACTTTGGAACTAGCGGGGCCAAGGTCACAGGCGCTAATTACTGAGAGAACCCTGCCCCCAACACAACGGCTGCCCAAATGCTCTCGGCTGCCAGTCACTGGGCCCCGGTCAACAGGCGCTTGGGCAAATCTGTGGATGGTTCAAAACAAAGCAATTTGCATTCCTGGAAACAGAGTTAAGGTGCAGGTTCCCAAGAATGGCTGGTCCTGGCTCTCATTTGCTGGGGTAACTGTGATGAACACGAACCAAGAACACTGTCAATTCACTCTGCATAACCTTCACAGCCCACATACCACAGTTAAAAAACAAACCACCTTTCTCCACTCCAGACTCACTAAGGTCCCCACCTAGTCTTACAGCCACTTGCTTCTGCCAGACCCGCTAAAACTTAACATACAAAACCCTCTAATTCTTTTTACATAGTCCATTCTTTGAAAATGTTTAATGTTCATTAAACTATTTTGAAACAAAAACTATAATATACTTACAATTCAGTTTTCCATTTTGGATTTTAAAATGCTCTGGTTCGTGTTCTCGACATTTTTCTTAAAAGCGAACATTACAGTATATTTTAGGAGATAATTTATATGGAAACACACACACACACTAAATGTCGGCTTGCACCTAAATTGTTTACACATTCATGGGAAAACCTAGCTGTTAACCTTGGTGAGGCTGAGATCGCCCTCTACAAGATAAACACGTTTCTCCCAATTCCAAGGGGAGCCTGCGTGCTCCCCTCCCCCACTCTGGTGGCCCTGAGGACAGAGGGGAGGACAGAGGGGACCCTAGCACTGGAGGGGGACGGAGAGGGGCTCAGGGATGGAGGGGGACAGAGAGGGACCCGGAGGTGGAGGGGGACAGAGGGGGGAACCCCAAGGTTAGAGAACAGAGGGTGACTAGGGGGATGTAGGGAAACACAGCGGCGCAGAAAGGGACAGTTGGGGACGGGGCGGCCCCGGGCGCAGAAGGCGACAGTTGGGGACGGGGCGGCCCCCGGCGTAGAAGGGGACAGTGGGGGACGGAGCGCCTCCGGACGTAGAAGGGGACAGCTGGGGACGGGACGGCCTCGGGCACAGAAGGGGACGGGGGGAACGGGGCGGCCCCGGGACCGGACGGACGGCCGCCCGCGGGGTGAGCTGCCGGAACCGGGGCTCGCGCGGCGACGGGGCCCGGCTTGGTGACCGGGACGGGCGTGGGGTGGCGGGACCGGGCAGAGGAGAAGAGAGACTGGGACTGGGGACGGGCGACGCGGCCCGGCCCGGCTCTCCCGGTCCTGGATCCCTCAGCTCCGGCCGCGGGCACAGTGCAGCGCTCGGCCGCGCACCTCACAGCGCGGACTCCTCCGGCGCGCGGCCGCCCGCGCCTTATATACCCTGCTAAAAATAGCCTGCGAGGCCACTCTCCAATCAGAACGAGCAGAGTTCGAATTGAGCCAATGGTGCGGGCCGTGATGGAGAGTCTCGGTCACGCCAGGCGGGGCCGCTGTGTGTCGCCGCCTGCGATTGGCCGAAGCTGACATCATCGGCGCGCAGCCCCCGGGCCGGGAGCCACGGGATTGGGCCGCTCGCGGGGCGGGCGCGGGGCGAGTCACGTGGGGGGAGGGGGAGTGGGGGGAGCCAGGCGGGGGCGGAGGGGGAGGCTGGCAGCGGAGCTTTGAATAGGGAAGTTTTGCAGGGGTTACGTTTGCAGTCAGTCCGGTGTTTGCAAATATTGTGTGGGCTCCGCGCGCTGCGGGCTGCGGGAGGGTCCGGCCGGGCGTCTCTGCGAGCCTGGAGTTTGCATGAAACTTTCACCTGCGCTCCGGGGAGACTTTCGGCTCCGGCTCCCACCGCGCGCCTCGCCGCCCTCGCGACCGCCGGCTCCGTCCGACCCGGCCCGACATGGACGTGCTCCCCATGTGCAGCATCTTCCAGGAGCTCCAGATCGTGCACGAGACCGGCTACTTCTCGGCGCTGCCGTCTCTGGAGGAGTACTGGCAACAGGTAAACGCAGCCGGCCGCGGTTCCCTGCGGGCGCCGGGGCGCGGGCCGGGTCGGCTGTTTGGGGTTCAGACCCGGTGCTCTCTGCGGTCCGCTGGGCCTGGGCCCCGCGCTGTCACCGGGGGAGCGGGCGCAGCGCCCCCGCCGATCGATCCTCCAGCCCGCGATCAGCGTCCGCCCAGGGAAGCCCCAACTCCCGGCGCAGCCCGGCCGAGCCCCTGGCACGAGTTCGGAGCCTGTCCCCGCTCCAGACGCCACAGCTGGAGCTTGTCATGGGGACCAACTTGCTCTGCCTGCCAAGGTTGTTTTTTTTTTTTTTTCCTCAAAGGGATTTTGTTTTTGTTTTGCTTCTTCGTGCTTGTACATAACAGTTTTTTTAAAAATATCACATTTTGCCAGCAGAACGTAGACCAGCTCTTTTTTAATTTTTTTATTTTTGTCTTTTTTAAACTCTAGACTATTTCCAATGTGTTTTCCCCTCTTTGGAATGCCTAACATTTCCCCTGTATCGGCCTTATTTGTCTTACCTGCTTCTCTTGTTGACCAAGAAAAATAAAAATAAACAAAACTGTGTACACGCCAGTGACTTGTCAGTCTTGTGACAATGAGCCCGTCCAAACTGCTTCAAGTCTTAGTTTGGGAAGAAGGACCTCGGTTTCCGACATTGTCGTAGAACTGGAATTTGGGGGCATTGGAAATTTAAGAAACTTACCATGTCCCCGTGCTTACTGGTAGCATCGCCCGAGGGGAGAGAGACTGACACTCGTCCCATTGTCTCTCCTGCGATCGCAGGAGGGTTTACTGTTGTCTCCCTGCCCTGCTGTGCTGTTTGTTTTTCGTCACAAAGTGAATTGCCAGATCAAATAGAGGCTGTGGGTTTCCAAGCCTCGAAAGCTTTAAGGAGGATGAAATGCAGGGTGTTGCAACCTTCACACGCCTGCTTAATTGTTCACAACCCTCTCCTGCCTTTTTCCCCCTCCCCCTCCTGTTTTTTTCTCCTCAAAGAAGCTGCTCCCTGGGACGTGATTGAAATTGATCTAAGTAGTTTCCTTCGGGCGTTTGGGATTTGGGCAAATGGCCAGACCTGGCTCCTGGTCGCCTTCGGAGGCTTTTAAACTCTCCGAGAGCTTCGTTCAGGTCCCGGGTGCTCATCAGCGTAATTGAGATTTTAAATTGGCCGGATTATTAAAGTTTAACAAGATCTCCATAAATGTGCTTTTCTTTTTTCTTTGTTAAATCAATAAAATACATCGCTGCTGCCTCTCTTCAGAACGCTGTAGTGTGCATTGTAACTCAGACGCCTAGTTTCGGGGGAAAGGGGAAAGCGTGATTTTCCCGTGTGCTTGCTCACACCGGCTGTGTGCGAGCCTGGGGAGGGGGAGGGATTGCCTGTGGCAGGAGAGAGGCACACTGCTAAGTCAGCCTGAGCCCCTGAGTAGGCTGCGCTCAGGAACGTCCCTGCCCAGGAAAATGATGTGCTCACCAGAGCCGTTTGGTGTAGAAACTGAAATCTGTAGAATTGCCAGTAGTATAGACAACCTTATATGGACATGCAGGCAACTGATCCTCGTGAAAATCAGGGCAGACATAATTTAATCCTAAAATGTTTCCTACCATTTTTCTTTTCCAGTGGCTAGAAAGTTTGAAATGGTGGGGAGAGGGGATGCTGATCTCGGCAGTTGTAGCTTCTTGAAAGGTTGGTTGCGGGGCTGGGGAAGGGGCACTGTCCATGCCACACTGCATGTCCATTTGAGCTGGGTCCTTATTTGGCTGCTGATGAGAATTTCAAAAGGAAGTCTCCTTTGGCATTGCGTGAAAGAAATCAGAGTGATGACTCATGCAGTTGTACTCTTGGCCAGTAGATAAAGTTCTTGTTCATTGTGGGACTCCCAGCAGGGCCGTGGAGTAATTTCCCCTTGCATCCTTCACAATAGCAGATGGCCATGCTGGAATTATTTCTGCACTCCTGTTGTTGAAGTTCCTTGTTTTTCTCTGACCACTGTAGAAGTAATTAAAGTTCTGTGTCATGCAAGGGCCTGCACTTGGGAACGGCATTCTGTGAAAACATAGGCGGTCTGGGCTACACAGGAAATGGGTGGTTTTTCTGCAGCTCCATTCGATGCCCCTGAATACAGACAGCTGCTGTCTCCTCTTCCCCGAGTGTGGCCCTGTGTTGTCAGCCGTGTCCCCAAGGGGGTCCCTCAGAACACGCTGTGTGCCGTGCAGTCTTTCTGTCCTGTTGTGTGGGTGTCTGTGGGGTGTGAAGGGTGGATGGCTAGGGCTTTCCTTAAAACACATGGTTCTTGACAATGTCAGATAATCTGGTTGAACCTGTTGGGGAGGGGTATGTGTGTGGGGCCGCTTCTCTTCCTCTGGTTTCATGAGAAACATCAACACTGGTAACTACAACAACAAAACCGGCTTAGTGATCATCACTCATTGTGGCCCTTGGCCCAACACTGGGAAAGCCAGGAGAGGTTTCACCCTCCGACTTTTCCTCTGAATTCTTACCATTCTAGAAACAGATTTCCTCTAACTTCCGTAAGGACACGGATGCTTAATTACAAAAGGTTTTGCCCCTGTAGTGACCGGGCAGCAATGTATCTGTCCTTCATTCTTGCATGTTTTTTGGAAATTGCTTTTGCTTTTACTTTTGGTCGTCATAGCAATCACGTGCCTTCTCTGGTTCATTTTGCACAGACCTGCCTAGAGCTGGAACGTTACCTCCAGAGCGAGCCCTGCTATGTTTCAGCCTCAGAAATCAAATTTGACAGCCAGGAAGATCTGTGGACCAAAATCATTCTGGCTCGGGAGAAAAAGGAGGAATCCGAACTGAAGATATCTTCCAGTCCTCCAGAGGACACTCTCATCAGCCCGAGCTTTTGTTACAACTTAGAGACCAACAGCCTGAACTCAGATGTCAGCAGCGAATCCTCTGACAGCTCCGAGGAGCTTTCTCCCACGGCCAAGTTTACCTCCGACCCCATTGGCGAAGTTTTGGTCAGCTCGGGAAAATTGAGCTCCTCTGTCACCTCTACGCCTCCATCTTCTCCGGAACTGAGCAGGGAACCTTCTCAACTGTGGGGTTGCGTGCCCGGGGAGCTGCCCTCACCAGGGAAGGTGCGCAGCGGGACTTCGGGGAAGCCAGGTGACAAGGGAAGTGGCGATGCTTCCCCCGACGGCAGGAGGAGGGTGCACCGGTGCCACTTTAACGGCTGCAGGAAAGTTTACACCAAAAGCTCCCACTTGAAAGCACATCAGCGGACGCACACAGGTCAGTGCCCACGCGGGCCCCGGAGGGCGGCCGCTGGTGGGCGCCACTGCATTGCACCAGCCCTGGAGGGAGCCGGGGCTGGCTCCACAGGATGTGGTCAGAGCAGACAAATCCTCACTTCCTCAGATGTTTTCCACCAAAGCATTGGGTCTTTTTGGAGTTCAGAGTAGAATCCTAAAGACTGGACTTTTGAGTTGGATAAATGTGTAACAGTTTTCAGATTAAACAAACAAGAGACTAGATCCTTTTCTCCACGGACACCCAAACCTCCACCCCCGCCCGTAGCAGTGCCCGGGTTCTGAGGCCACTGCCCCTTCACCAGTGCACACGCACGAGGCTACCTCGAGTGGCCCTGGGGTTTCCTAAATGAAACTCAAGGGTCAGCACGGAGGGTTGCTGGGCAGCGTGGAGTGTGTGGGTTTGATGCTGATGGCCCGAGGCCCGAGTGGGACCGGCCTGCTCTGTAAGCGACAGCATTGATCAGCGAGTGTTTTCCTGAGAACTTCTCCGTGTCTCGTGCAGCCTTTGTTTCTGATACCGCTTGAAACGGTTTCTTAATGAAATGTCGCACCTTAGGTGAAAGTGCCATTTAAAAATACCTTGACATGTTCTAGGATAATTGGTGAGGAATCACAGAACATTTAGAGCTGGGAAGGGTCTTAGTGATCACGTGATGCAGGCTCTTCTCTTATCAGTAGGAGAGCAAATTGCTGAGAGTCAGTCCCAGAGAGGCTTGGTGACAGCTGAGATTGAGATCCGGGTGGCCCAAAATCCAGGCCCAGGCCGGTCTCAACATACTCTGGGATTGGCTTTACAACCTTCTCAGGTAGCGCTTGTAGTAAATTCATATTTATGATTTGACCAAGGAATGAAGTGAACCCGGTTGTTCGATTGCCATTTAGAGAATGATTCCGGGGCCCTGCACTGGGGCTTTCCAGAAGCTCATAACTTCAGCTTTGTAGAAAGGTAGAATGTCCCTGAGGAAACTGCAGAGACTCATTCCATAGGGAAGTGAGGACGGAATGGAAGTGTGTTTGGGAGAAACAGTTGCCATGAAGAAAGCAATAGCTCTGCCTTTGCAGGGGCTGTGGGTCCGGCAGGCTGACACCTCATCCCGCAGGCATTTTGCTGGTCTGAGTTGTGGTCGTTCTTCCACGTTAACTTTGATGACAGCACCATGGGCTTTGCCAAAGCTGTGCCCCTTGGACAGTAGTGGGAGGCCTGAGACTGGGTCAGGAGAGAGCTCCTGTTGTCTCTCTGAGGCTGCCAGTTGTTGTGTGTTACCGATGCCAGAAGCCACTGGGTCCCTGACCTTGCATCCCACCACTGTGTGTGTTGTTGAATTTCCCCCTTCCGTCCGCGGGTCAGTGAAGTCATGGGCTGCTTGTCCTGTGCTCTCTTCCCAGGAGAAAAGCCTTACAGATGCTCATGGGAAGGGTGTGAGTGGCGTTTTGCAAGAAGTGATGAGTTAACCAGGCACTTCCGAAAGCACACCGGGGCCAAGCCTTTTAAATGCTCCCACTGTGACAGGTACGTGCCTGAGGACGACGCTGGGCAAGGAGCGTGGGGCCTTGGGAATGTGATCACCAGGGTTGAGGAGGTGTGCGGGGCACGTGCGAAGGAAGGCATGCAGTTTCCTATGTGTGGACGTTGCTTTTCAAGCCTGGGACTTTTTAGAAAGCTTCTGGTGTGCTCATTGTCCATGGTTAGGAAGAACTGTACACCCGACATTGGAGTCAGTTTATTGATATGTTTGGAGATTGGCCTTTCAACAGTTTTCATATTTGAAGAATTAGAAATGAAGTCCGTTCAGATTCTCCAAAGAACCTCCAGCCACTGGTGGGAGACATTCTTAATTCACATTCCTATCAGTTGGTGTCTCCTGTCCGTGAAGACACTGATGAGGCTTGGGAGGAGAATCCCACCTTTCCCTGCAGGGGGTTAGGCTGGGCAGGGCAGGGAGGTGAGGGCGCTGGTCCAGAACACGGGCAAGGGATGGGAACCTAACTTATGTGCTTCTGATTTGCCCTTGCAGGTGTTTTTCCAGGTCTGACCACCTGGCCCTGCACATGAAGAGGCACCTCTGAGGGAGCAGAGAGGTGGATCCTGTATGCTAAAAGGCTTCCAGGCTGAGAGCCGGCCGTGGAAGGAGGGATGCGTGTTCCAGCCAAAGCATGCCGTTCTGCACCCTACCCAGTTGCCTCCAGGGCCTCTCCTTGGAAGGTCTTTTGAGGGCTAAAAAAGTCCTGTAAGAAGCGGCATAGCACCCGTGGTGCATGGTATGTGGGTGACCCTGGACTCGCCACTGGTACCCGACCTTCCGAGTGGCGCCTAAGCCTTTGCCGTGAGCATGCACACTGAGAATGTTAATGGTTGGGTTGATTGTATGTTGAGGATCTATTACTGACTGTATGGTGAGGCCAACTTTTTTTCCTTGTGGTTAGCAAGACTGCAAGAGATGGAAAAAAAGTAGTTTGAATGTTTTGTGTGTAAGGAGTATACCATGAGATGAGATGACCACCAATCATTTCCTGGGGGGGGAGGGGGTGTCTGCACCTTAGAAAAACACAAAAATCAAAAAAACAAAAAAACAAAAACAAAAAAAAGAAGGAAAATCTTGGAGGGTGGGCGTGGGAACTCAGGACCCCAGAGTGGCGAGTGGTGTGGGGAGGGAGAGCCTCTCTCCCCCCTTTCTGTGTGAGAGGAGCTCTTAGTGTCTGGTGCAGCTATTAAATGTGCAATGTGTCAAGTAGCTTGTTTTACACGCTACAACATAGCTCATTTGTAACCCATTGTATAAGCTGTGTATTTACAAATATAACACAACAATTTAACTTTTCCTTAGAATACAAAAAGTCATGCATGGTCTGGGGAACTATATGCTTTTCCATTTTTAAGTCAGGACTGCAATACTGATTTCAGTTAATGAGCAGCTAAGATCCAATCTGTCTAATACAGTGACCCCTAGCCATCCGGGCCTGGCAATATACAATTTTTTTTCCCCTCCGAGTTTGTAACACTCCCCTTCCAGAAAGGCATTGTGCAACACAGGATTATTTTTCAATGATTCTGAATTTGAATTAACTTTTTGGAGAATTTTGTGATGCCCTTAGAAGAAATTGGACACGTATTGAGTGTCACAAAGCTGGGGCCGGGAATTGCTGGTCTAATGTTTCATTAGACTTAAGAACCTAAAATTTTTCTCAGTTGGGTGGATAAAACCACTAATGCTTAGAAACTGTTTTCTCATGCAGCTATGTTTCTCTTATTTATGCCTTGAGGACTAATTTCTGGTTTTCTAGCTGTTAATGCACTGTTGACCTTCATAATGGTGCCTTACGCAAGCGATCCCTTATGTGGGGGTCTCATACAGGGGTGTGGGCGATGCATGCTTTATTAAGGCTCTTTTTTCACCTGGCAGCGTACTGTATCAACGTATAATACAGAAAAAAAAAATCTCTTTAAGGTCCTCCTTCACAAAGACATAGAGTAAAACTCCCTTTACATGTCAGTATTTGTTCAACACTTTAGGCAACTTGACTGTCAGTGTTAAAATGGAAAACATGAAAATGGAAAAATCTGACCAATTCTGCCACCTTGAGACTTTCATATAGACCTTGCACAACAATTGTATAGATCACACACCGGCTGTATTTAATATGTAACATTTTCACACATATTAAAGATACAGAAGTATAAAAAAAAAAACCCAATGTTAATGTATTTGCTTAAAAGGCACAAGTTTCACATTATCTGTCTAGCTATCTGTTGGTAATACAGAAAGTATACTACTTTTTTTAAAAAGTGGGCAGAATTCTTGTGTATGTATGTTTGTGTGTATAGTACGTGTATGTGTGTGTATATATATATAATATATATAGATAATATATAAATATTTTTTTTAAGGAGAAACTAGAATGTTTAGCTAGAAAATTCCACAGCCTGTGAAGAAATATTTCAAAATGGCCATAAAGGAGGTAAAAATGAAAACCATAACCTAACTTTTATAGAGGCTTTATCTTTAATTTAACGACGTGCGGAGGACTTTCTTGCTTGAATCTGTTCCAGGCTGTCTGCTCTGTCCATCAAATGGGCAGGTCTGGAATGGGGCACCTTCGGCCGTTCAGAAGTGGCCTGAACAGAGTGCTGGAACCCAGGCTGGACTCGGACACGCTAAGGTGTTTTGATTTTGAATTTCAGCCTTATTAGAAGATCTAACCTAAGAGTAAGCTAACCACAGGGATTCTTTTGTAGAACACTTTTTATGCAGATGAAGCTATTTTTTCCAGCATGTAGATTCTTCCAGTTTTTCCGAGGAGTAATTTCCCCGAATTGGCATACCACAGCGTGGACAGCTGATATTTCACCCAGCTGCTGGCTTGTGGGTGTGGCTCTTTGCTTTATATATATATATACACACATGTGAGTCTGGCTGGGCTGGTATTTTGTTTGATCTTCCTGGAAATGAGCAGTGACTAACGCTCACATAACTGGTTTTTTTAAATCTGGGCTGATGAATACATTTACCTAAGGAACTCATTTCATTTTGCTTAGAGGGGAAGTGCAGTTTTCTTTCGGCAGTTCAGAATCCAAGCACTTGATTTGCTGGGTTTGGAAAACTCCTGTTTTGGCCTTCTATGTGCTTAGCCATAACAATTCCATTAAGCAAGAAGGTAAACAAAAGACAAAAAAAAAAAAAAGGAAAAAAAAACTTGCACTGGCTTGTCTCACTTATGAAACACGTCGGAGCTGTTTGCCTGGGTGGGGCTGGGTACCGTACCTGTCAATGCCTGTGATTTTCATAATTAGCACGTACATAAAGAAGTACATTCTGTTCAGGTGATAACTGAGCCTCAATCAAGCAGAAACTTTTTGCTTGAAATTAAAAAAAAATTTCTATTAGTGAAATTTCTTTTTTTTTTTTTTTGGAAGCACCCTGTTATCTAAAGAATCTTTGTAAGATTTTTGTAAAATTTTGTTTTACAAGATTTTATTTGAAATTGTTTTTTGCAAGATTGTTATATTTCTGTATGAATGTATTTTTTATTGGAATAACATAAAAGAATTCTTATCAGCATCTTGAGTCTGGTTGTTTTTTTGGGGGAAGGGGGTTGTTGGAACAGATTTCTGCTGCATTCATCACCCTGGCTTCCTCCTGGGGGAAATCTCCATTGAGCAACCCTGAGAACAATTCACCTACCTCAGCCCATTCCTCTTTCCACAGCCTGTCCTGGGAGCTGGAGAGGATGTCAGCGAGCCTGACATTACCCTCCCTGATTGCATCAAATACTCTTCTCCAAAGACTGACAAAAACAACCCCCGGCTGTGGGCACAGTAGGGAACCATGCCGGGTTTTATCTTCCACTGCTCAAGCCAGGGAATGCATTGCAGAGGCATCTGCACAACCACAAACTTGAGTGGTTCCCTGCCACTTCTGTGCCCCCACAGCCTGCTCCAGTTCCGCAGCTAGAGCTGGGCCTACCTTCCCCAGCCAGACCTGCCACACACCTGGCTGAGGTGTGTCTGCGAGGGGTGGAGGAGGCAAAGGGACTCCAGGCCAGAGGGCTGTTCTCACAACCTCAGCCCACTCGCAGTCAAGAAGGGCAGAAAATAAAAGATGACATCGTTTGTATCTCTTTTTTTTTTTAAGGCCAATGAGATACATTAAATGTAGAGTTTGTTTGAAAATAGGCAGCCTTTTGTTTTTCAGAGCAATGTTTAGCAAGTAGCCTCAGCTTTGCATTACTGTGTGGATCAGGACAATTTGATCCTCGTAGGAGTCCATTTTCAGATTACTCTAAGCCAATCAGTAGCAATGGGGTAAATCAATGTGTTTCCGTGGGAACCAGCTTCTTAGTGTGACAACAAGGATATTCTACTTGAGGTGGCTTAAGCGCTCCTCTCCATAGCTCTTCATTTTGCTAAACTTGGGGAATTTACAGTGGTTGCTTTTAATTGTATAATTGGAGAGGGGATGGATGTTAAGATGTGTGCCCAGACTAGGAATGTTAATTAATTTTCTATGTGATAAAAATGTCAGCAGTTTGGAGGGCGTTGTGGTAGGGCAGGACGTGGGGAGCAGACGACATTACTGCTGGGATTCGTGGGTGTGTTCTATCCCCAAGCACATGTGAACATGACTCATGGTTGGATTGCCCCGACTGTACAGTCTAAATGAGTCTTGATAGTCATTCGCGGCCACTATTAAGACTTGACCACTCTGTCATGGAAAGACTATGCGGGACAGCTAAGTTATGTTCAAATAAGGCTGTTAGTGCTGCCGTGCGAGGAATCGGCTGCAACCCTAGGGTATTTATAGAAGTATAAAAAATGTCAGTCTGCTTAACAAATTTTTTGAAACCTAGCTAAAAGAAAGGAAATGGTCTAGCTGGAACGAGCTGTGTGCTTTGGACGATTTGCTGAGCTACACCGACCCTCAGTTTGCTTATTGCTAAAATAGTTAGGGCTAGGTCACATGTATGCAGCATTCTCAATAGCACTACAATTCTGTGGTCTGTAAGTATAGGGTGCACTTCAAATTACACGTTCGCCATCTTCAGAGTGCTGGCCTCAGCTCGAGAAAGCTTTCCCTTGTACTGCATGAAAGAATTGTTGAGGAAAACTGCTCAAAGGGAAAATAGGACTTTCTCAAATTGCCCTTTGCCCCTCTAATGACAGTTAAGTTATTTAGACATTTGTTGCGTTACAGCATACCATTTTTTTAAATTAAAATCACCATTTTTGAAAAGTGCTATTGTAGCCATAAATGGACCCAAAGTCTCCCAAGTGTCCCCACTTTACCGGCCCCATTCCCTATCCAAGTTGACCTGAGTACTCAAAGGACAGCAGAGGCAATCAGAGCAAAGGGTCTTCCTTTTCTGCTGTAATTGCTATGGAGAAAGAACACAGCTTTCACACCTAACTCCCCTCTTTTCTGTTAATATTATGCCACCAGGAGCTACTTTCAAACAACCATCCTTGCCAAACGGAATTACTTTCCTAGCACAATTTCGTGATGATGCAGATAATGGTATCTGCTTCCTACTTCTTGTGCTGTAGATTACAGGGCCCCAGCCCCCAGGCCACGGATCAATACTGTTCCAGATCGGTGGTGGCATTAGCTTCTCAAAGGAGCATGAACCACCCTGCTGTGAACTGTGCATGCGAGGCATCTAGGTGGCATGCTCCTTATGGGAATATAATGGCCTAATGGCTGATGATCTAAGGTGAAACAGTTTTGTCCCCAAACCGTCTCCCACCCCCACCTATCCCTACCCTTCTCCACCCCCAAGTCCCACCATCCCTGGTCCGTGGAAAACCTGTCTTCCGTGAAGCCAATCCCTGGTGCCAAAAAGGCTGGAGACTGCTGCGGTGGATGTTATATCCATTTCACGGATGAGGAAAACTGAGGTCCTAAGAGACGACACAACTTTCCTGAGGTCACAGCTAGGAAGCAGCAGGCTCGGCATACTGGTCCAGATTTCTTAGATGCCAAAGACCATGCTTTTTGTCACCATCCCACACTGCCGTCTCCCCCAACCTTTGCTGTTCGATCTGCAGGAGCCACCATAATACGACGTTACATGTATGAAATGCAGACAGGGCTTTCTCACAATTCAGAAGCACTCCAGCTATAAATTGTGCTGTAATCCTGAGAAAACAAAAGTAACCATTTTGAATTGCTTTCAAGATATGAGACAGATGGCACATATTTATTTTTAATGTTTAAGAAGATAGAGAAAGCAATTGGAGATGTGACATCCTGCATTAATTGGCATGAATCACCTAATGCACACAGTTAAGATACAGAGAGACGAAAATGAGGCCCATGCATCACGCAAATGAGGCAACACAACAAAGTGTGTTTAACTAGATTTATTTTATAACAAGGTCTTTCTGTTTCTAAGTAATTTTAACGAGAATTCTCTAAACGTCTGTGGATGAAAAGAGACAAAGAGGAGAGCAAATATGGGTTCCACATGTCCTGAGAGAAGCCACGCTGGGCGGCACGATCACCACAGAATCTTAAAAGACAGATTTAACCCAAATGCCCATTGTCCTACGAGTCCCCTTCAGGGCTGCAGTTGCTAAATTGCATTTACTTTCCTTTACATGGCCTGTACAAAAAACTGTAAGTGTGTGTGTATTTGTATTTAACTATTTGTGTATATGTATACATAAAATGTACATACATACAGACAAATACAAATACACATGTATGTATGTACATTTTATATATACGTATACAAATGTACACACACACACACACACCACACACACGTATATATACGTCAATCATCACATGATCTCTGGAATTATTTTTTAAACTAAGAGCCCCTGATTCAGATGTGCCATGAACAAACAATGAGCTTCTTTCGAAGCTCCAGGGCTTGGCTAATGGGTAACTGAACACAGGGTTGCACGCCATTTTTCCAAGATTTGCCCTTTGTTGATGACAAGCACATTTATGGGTGACTTGCATGTATTAACCAAGCGCAGCTCCGTTCCCCTCGATTTCTTAAGTTGCGCATTACCACGTTTCATTTGGTTGTGCAAGATCTGCTTCCAGATGTGCAAGATAGTTAATGACATGCACTGACATTATCAGTTAACTCACTCTAGAGCCAGGCGGCATGACCCAGGTGGCATTTTTTTGTTGGTGAGGAGACAAGAAAGTGGGGCAGGTCGGGCTGCAGTAGGATGCAGCCTTCCGAATCCTCTGTCAGATGGGAATGGAAAATCCTTCACTATCATCCCCGCCTTCCTTGTGCAATGTGCCACCCTCCCCAAATAGGTGATTTATTCACAAGTTCAGAAGCTAGATCAAGTGGGCTCACCATGACACATACATGTGTTTGCTGGGTTTTATTTTTATTTTTTTTAAATCTAACTCCTCATGGTAAATTGCCTTTGAGCAACATTCAAATATATAAATAATTGAGTTCATGTAAATTAAAGGGAACTTAAGTGTTAGCTACTGATTTAAAACAGTCAGCTTAGGATCCAAACTTCAAAGCCATGCATTCAAAGGTCATCGTGCCCTGCCATAAGGTGGAGACAGGAAACAGGAGCTGCTCCAGGATGGGTAGGGCGAGAGACCACTAGAAAGTCCCCCATTTCTGAAGCAGCTCCCAGCACATTCCCCTAGATCTGAGGGGAGGTACAGTAAGATCAATGAACGCTGAATGGAGCCTCGGCTGCATGGAACAGTAATGTCCACAGATGGTACCAAAGAATGTGGCACAGGCCTTCCGGCCTTCTTCGCTGTGTAAGCAGCTCCTTCTCAAGGCTCAAGGATGGCAAGGGGAGGGAGCTGTGGGAACAGGGCCAGTCCCACTCTCCACCCTACGAGAAAGCTTTATAGGATTTAAGAGGGGAAGGCATGCCTGCAGCTCCTGGGTCACCATCAATCAATTGTGCCCCCCGCCCCGCGCTGAGCTCCCTGCACTTAGGGAATCAGAAACGTTGCCTTTTAAGGATGCGTAGGTTTAGTAACTGGATCATGAAATAATCCATACAACAAACCCCCATGACAGGAGTGTACCTATATAACAAACCTGCACGTGTACCCCTGAACCTAAAATAAAAGTTTTAAAACCAAGACAAGGCACAAACAAACAAAACAAATCAAAAACTTTAAAGATGGCATTCAAATAACTT
Organism: Hylobates moloch; assembly: GCF_009828535.3. Taxonomy (NCBI): domain Eukaryota; kingdom Metazoa; phylum Chordata; class Mammalia; order Primates; family Hylobatidae; genus Hylobates; species Hylobates moloch. The sequence goes on along the minus strand of NW_026652277.1, from coordinate 3,606,261 downwards.
GGGTTTATCAATTTAAAATATTAAAAATATTTGCAACTCTGTAACTTAAAAAAAAAGAGTGGTTGTATCTTCATGACCAGCTTAGGGTAACACCTGGAAGCCAGTCTCCTGGATAAGAAAGTGGGGAAGCTATTACCCAAGTACCCCACGGCCATTTCTTTAAGCTTGTGAGTTTCCTTAAAACTTTCAACAGTACTACAATCTAGGAGTTACTGTTTTTAAGGGATTGCTAAGAATGACATTTGCAAAGAGTAGACATTTACCCTGAGCAAGCAATGAGGAGTCTTCCTTTATGGAACCTACAAGTAAAGATTGCACCAATTTCTGGCTTTGGGATTGTTACTTAGACCCTTAGAGCTGTGTTTTTCTTACCTCTAAAATGGGGATAATGGGAAATGTTCAGGATTATTGCAGGATGAGAGGTAAGGTATGCAGAGGACTGAGTCCATGGCCTGAGACACGACAAATAAGCCATAGCGGATCACAATTATTACGGAGTGGTGGATATTGACTTTTCAGGAAAATAATTCTTGTTTTTCCCATTGAATTCAGTTGAAAATGGATTTTGTTTTTAATTTGCAATAAGAAAGGTTCACTTGCATTTAGGTTTCACAACATGATTTTCCAGTAAATTCAGGGAAGGACAAGCAAAGAACACCATGCTGGGTTTGTGTGATTTATAAGGTAGTTTCCTCTTGCAATGCTTGCTGTGCTTCTGAAATCTTGCGGGAAGGAAGTTCTGCAAGTCTTTGAGTAAAACTCTCTGTCAAAAGCCCAGTCATACTGACCAATGGTGTAATTGAACTGACGAATAGATTCAGTGAGTTGAATTCCCTGTGATTTTGACAAAAGACAAGGAACCCAGATGTCTCAAGAGTTACTGCAGTTTTCTTTTCTTTTTTTTTTTTTTTTTTTTTTTGAGATGGAGTCTCTCTCGGTCACCCAGATTGGAGTGCAGTGGCGTGATCTTGGCTCACCGCAACCTCCACCTCCTGGGTTCAAGTGATTCTCCTGCCTCAGCCTCCCAAGTAGCTGGGACTACAGTTGCCCACCACTGTAGCCTCCCAGCTAATTTCTTTTTGTATTTTTGGTAGAGACGGGGTTTCACCATGTTAGCCAGGATGGTCTCAATCTCCTGACCTCGTGATCCACCTACCTTGGCCTCCCAAAGTGATGGGATTACAGGTGTGAGCCACCGCACTCAGCCTGCAGTTTCCATGAGTGGCTGTGAATCCAGAGATTGGTCTAATTCTTCTGAATCAGGGCACTCTGCTTAAGGCACCACCAAATAGATGTCTTACCGTGATCCTCTGGAATAATTGCATTATTTGTTACATTCTTTGCAACTAAATGAATTATGTGGGTAGAACACCACTTGAATCACAAGGTATCAGTCCGTGTGCTAGAAGCCAATTTGATTTGACAAAGGTTTGTCCAACGACAATTATGCTTACATTCAGATATGCTGGTTGGCTCATTTTATTTTGTTCTGTTTTGATTAATTGAATTTTGTTATTTGTTGGTTTATTATTTTCACCACCTTTTTCCCTGTGTGCATAACTCCCACAAACATGCCTTCTATGCCATCATTATCCTTAGTGGAAATGAAATCCCAAATATTTGTGGAGGGATTTATGTTGTAGTTATTGTTGCTTTCAGTTGCTGTTCTTTACTTGTTTGTAAAATAGTCTCACTGGCTGTTTTCTGGGTTTTTGTTTTTTTTCTTCTACTAATAAGTGCTTCCTCGGGGCCTGATGCAGGCAGCCCGTCTGAGTAACAAGAGTGCTTGCTGTGAACCTGGGAATGGTTCTCCCCTGAGATGACCCAGGGTTGCACAGGGCAGTCGTCATTATTCTCCTTGTGCAGGGGTGAACCTGAGACACAGCCAATTAACCCACACAGCCCTGCAAGAAAGAGCCAGAGTTATAACCAACTCATCTCTTCGACTACCATAATATACACTGTTTAGCCATTTTACCAATTTCTCAAATTAGATGCTGCAGAAGTCACAGGTGCACCTTGATAAAATATGTGGCCAAACCACATCTATGCCCTATTGTCTTCCAGTGGAGCCCATACTCACCCTCTCACCTCTAAGCAACGGAACCCCATGCCAGCTAGCGATGGACGATTCTGGAGCCAAGTACGTGTTTCCTTCATTCATCCACGCAGTTAAGTAGTGAGTGTCTCCAGGTGTCAGGCACCATGCTGGGAGCCCCTCTGTCTCTTCTTGCATGTTGGCTACCTGCGGAGCGTGAGCCCGGGTGTGAGGCGCCTTTCCGCTTTTATGTATTGTTGACAATGCATGATAAGGGACCTGGTCCTTTCGAAGCAAAGGCCGTGTGTGTGTGGCCTCAGCCCAATATCACAGTCTTCATAAAGAACCGGGCTCAGTACCTGCTTTCTCGTGGTCGTGACCATGACGGTCAGTGTGCCCATTCTATGTCCATCTGTGGCTCCTTCGCCGCTGCCTTCACAGCCCTTTCTGACTGGTGTGGGATCAATCAGTTACGAAGTCACCAGGGCCATTCATTCTGGCCCCAGATCACACCTTCCCCGCTCAGAAATGACAACTGTGAGAGAAAGAGTCAGCGGAATGTCCTCATTTATGGGCAACGGTTGAAGTTTCTACCATAGAATACTCAGGGTGGAGCTGAACAAGGTACAGAGAGCATTTGTTTTCGTTTCTACTGCGTGGCTGCTGAGTAGTAGTGAGTGTCCGGCACAATCTCCCTGAAGCATAATGACATTCCAGAAACGGACGGAATGTCCTGGGAGAGCCAGTGGCCACCTCTACTCTGAGCATCTTCACCCTTCTCCCTTCCTCCCTGGAGGATGAGTCTTTTGGACAAAGAATTGTGCATGCAGTTGTCCCCCTTATCCCAGGGGGACACTTTTCAAGACTCCCCGTGGATGCCTGAAAGCATGGAAGCACCAAATCCTATATATATGTATATATACTATGATTTTTCCTATACATACAAACCTGTGGTAAAGTGTAATTTATAAATTAGGCACAGTAAGAGATCACCTATAACATAATAAAATAAAACAATTACAACAATATGCTCTAATAAAAGTTATGTGAATGTGGTCTCTATCTTTCTCTCTCTTTTCCTCTCTCTCGCTCTCTAAATTTCTTCTTGTACTCACCTATTTTGAGATCTCACCTATTTTGGGACATCAGTTGACCACAGGCAACTGGAACTGCCAAAGGCGAACCCACAGATAAGGGAGGATTACTGGATAAAACTTAATGCCTCTTGACTCCTCAGCCCCTAGGAATGCTCAATGAATGAATGAATGAATGAACAATGAGCCTGATGTTGTCACTACTTTGCTCTCTTCTCCAACAGCATGGATGCATTAATTCCAAGCAGGACCTCTAAATAAAACCAGCAACTCATTTGATCCAAAATATGAGACCTCCTTTGGTTCCTGTTTTGCCTAGAAGGGTTTACATAAGACCAGTCACTCGTTTTCCATTTCATTCTCTTCCTTCTCCCCTTTCCCGGTAGATGGAAAGCCTGTGGGACAGATGACGTGGTTAGACATCAGAAGACAATGACCAGGGACGTCCACACGCCTGTCAATTCGGTTCTCAACAGTACAACACCAGGAAGAACCCCCACCCAGGAAAGAAAGGACCTGTGAGTGTCCTTTATTTTGACTTCATATTAATTGAAAGGATACCCCCCAAATTGACAAATGCATTTAATGCTCCAAGAAGATTCACAGGCCCCTGAACACAGCTACTCAAGGAAATGAAGGTGAAATCTTATTAAAGCAGGTTTTTTGTTCGTCATTAAAATTTAAACAATCGGGTGTTTCGACGCATCACTTCTACGCTAAATGCAAAGGCTTTGTAATTCTGGATGTGAGTCTTTTGCACACGAGACACACGTCGGTTTTCCCAGATGACTCGTTAAAACGTCTACAAATCCCAAACCTCCTTTTTCACAAAGTGCTGCCTTTTCCTGCCTTTTACTTGCAAGCCACTTGATGTTTATTTGACTACATTAAAACAGAATGGTTGTCTTTTTTTCTTCAAGGTCAACCAGACAGTTAAGCTGTCACTATTCATCATGTATTTGTCTTAACGCAGAACATTGCAAAGTGTATGTTATCTTTTTCCAGTTAAAGGTAACGTATGATGCAGTCAGTGTTTGAGATGGAAAAATGGACTTTGAATCCCTTTCGGGTGATCTGCGTCCCATCTGAGGGCAGACTGGGTCTGCCCCTCCTCCACCATTGCAGTCCCGTGGGAGGGGTAGTGAGTGAGGAGGCCAGGGCTGTGCCCAATACCGTCCTGACGAGCCTCTGACCTCATTCCACTTTTACCCCAATGGCTAACTTAGAGGCATGTTGTTTTGCTTCCAGTCCCATGTCCACCATTCCGTTTAGTAACTCTTTTCCATTTCATCACATTTTCGTGATCAGTCACAAGGAAATACTCATTCAGATCTCAGCAACAAATTAAATGCACTGAAGCTCAAAGGCCTGGCTTCCAGACCCCAGCTCCCTACCAGCTCTGTGATGTGGGCCAACACACTACGTATCTGAAGGAGAAATTCTCATCTTCCTAAATTCCCGAGTTGGTGTGGAGCTCTCAAGAGCAAATGCATGGAAACGCACCTTTAACTGGGAGAATCGTGTTCAAATATGATGCAGCTGCTTCATCACCTCCCTCTGCTTCAGTTTTGTCATTTGTAAAACTGGGGTTGAGGATAGCAAATGTGCTGGATGGCTGTCAGGATTAAAAATTGTATCTGCAAGGAGCTTAGCCCCAGTCCTGGCACAAAGGTGGGTGATGTATGTCACAGCCCCATGGGATCCAGATTGTAATTGTAATTTCTTCTTTGTAAAACAGGGAAAACGATTTAAAAAACGACCCTCCTGCCCTTGTTGCAGGTGTACAGGACTCAGAAACAGAAAGATTTGGGGTGGGTTAAAAGCAGACACATGCACCTAGTCGGCATTCTCAGGATGTCTTGAGCCCTTCACTGTTTCTAGAAGGCGCCTGTGTTTTGCTGTCCCTGCCACCTGCTCCCTCTCTTCCATCAAGTTACCCTAAAATATGACAGACAGAAATGGGACTGCTGCCTTTGGCCATGAAAACATCCGCCCGCTTCCGGCTTGCAGGGAATAACTTGTGGTTTCCTCTGCTGTACATGCAAGTCATGAAGACGATTTTCATCTTTGCTTCATCATCAGTCATAGCTCTTACGATCTGCCCACTTCTGAGAGTCCTTTTCTTAGAGAGGGACAGGTACTGCTGGCAGAGGAGGAGCGCTCAGCGAAGAAAATGGCATTACTAAGCATTAATTGAATTTTGCAGTGACCTCCTTGTTTTGAAACAATCAAATCAATCCTTATTTGTGTAACTCAGGAGTGCAGAGTGCATTGCCCACACTCTGTCACTGTGAGGGTCAGTGCTTGCTGTGGTTGCGGGATGAAGAAAACTTTGGATATCAAGTGGCCTCAGGGCAACAGAACAGTTTTTCCAGGCACTATCGCCTTTCCCTAGCAAACAACAACAGTGGCAGCTACAAGGCAAATACGGAAATGATCTTTGGTGTGCACAGATCACAGTTTGCACCTGCACAGTCAGCTGGTTACGAACTTGGAGAAATTTCTCTCTTGCATCCTGTTATTTCTTAGCCCATTGCCTGTGTGGTGGCCCACGCCAGCAGCCTCTTCTGTCCTGTTTCTACAAGTGCAGGGATGTTACTGACGAGCCCAGTCTCACACCCTAGGGCACGTGCCTAGAACAGGGCTTAAATGAGGAGACAGGCATGTTTCAGAGTCCAACAGATCTCTCAAATGCCAGCTCCAGAAGTTTCTAACCATGAGAACTGATTAACACATGGGAGCTTTAACCTCCCTCTTTCTAAAGTGGGCATGGGGATGTCTACTGCTCAGGTTTACTGAGAGGACGGATGCAATTCTGTACTTGTCGTTCAAATCCAGGACAGCCCGAGGCTGCTGCCCCAGATCCCAGGAGCTCAGGAGAAAAATTTACCTCTTGGCAGAACTCAGCACTCAGCGAACAGAGTACTCTGCTTCGATTTGCAGTTCAATCCTGAGTTCTAGTATCTTAAAGATAGAGACCTGAGGCTGTTCAGATATTGTGTCTGACTCCTGTAGAACTTAGAATCATAAAAGACCCTATGCAACAGGTTCTGTCCAGTCCCTTGGCCAGTTTCAGCATGGTGACTTTTTCTCTGCCTATGCATCTGAAATACGATTTTTATTTAATCTTATGTAATAAGATCACAGTGTCAGCATCAGAGCTGAGAGGAGAACTCAGGATTCTGGCTCCTAGTCCTGCTTGCTTCCTACTGAATCACGTTCATCATAGCTTCTGTGACCTCAGAAACCTCAGGCAACTCATGTATGGGGAATGAAGAACGGATTGCAAAAGCGTCAGCTCTCACCTGATCTACCTGAATTTTTGACTTCCATTGTTACTTCATGTTTATACCTTTATTTCCCCTCCCATCATCCCTCCCCAAATCAAAGAGCCTTTACCTTGTATTGTATATATATATCCCAAACATAAGCTACCCTGGCTTCTAGAAAAATAGTGGCTGTGTACAAACCATCCTTCTGTGTGGCTGTCAAACTAGCTAGGGAATCCTCTGTTTGGCTACTAGATTTTTGCCTTGGTCATTGAACATTTGAGATCTTCTCTAAATGAATGGGTGTTATTTGAATTTTCTATGTTTAAATTTCTTTTTCCACCCAGAAGCTGATCTCAAGCAAGACGTTCACATGCTAACTATTCGATGCGGTGGCAGGCACCATTAAGAGAAGCAGCAATTCTCCTTCAGGTACTGGGGCATGAACAGAAAAAACAGTCATTTGCTAAGTTGTTTTTCTACATTAGGGTTTGGGTATCTACTGCTAAACCTCTTTGTCCAAACAACAATTTCCACTTATCTTTATAATCTCTGATTTCTCTTTATAATCTATAATCAGAGGCAGATTTTAAGCTTTTGGTGGCCAGGAACAGTGCTGGAAGCTTCCGTCTGCCTGTGCCTACCGCACCATTGAAGATGGTCATCAGTTTCAGCTCCTGAAGGTGAAGAACTTGGCCCAGAAGCTGCCCAGACAATGGCTTGAGGTAGTGCTTTCTGCCTCACACTCCAGAGGCACCAAGCCGTGAGATTTCTCTTTCTGGATAGGACTACAGGCTCTATTTTTTTGGGCCACCATATTGTTGGGCTTGCCATATTCACGTTAGCCAAAAGAAATACCACCGTGATGGTACAATGGCAAGGTCCCCAGAGACGCACCCACTAGATACCTGAGTGAATTTCGAAAAGCCAGCAAAAGAGAAGCGAGTGGTCACGGGGTAGGTTTAGCAAATATTCTTGTCTGGTGAAACAAAAACCTTGAAGATGTCAGTGACGTCTGTGCCTTTTTGTCCCCAGTGGGGAAATCCAAGGATCCCCCTATCGGGTTAACGTGTTTTTATGAAGCACGCCAAGGTGCACGGAGCCCACGCTCCTCGGCTCCTAACAGAGGCTTTGAAGAGGAGATGGGGCATTGTTAGGAGGATCCTGGGTGGTTAATGGTTTAAAACAAAATAAATCAACTCTGAATAACATCAGATAAACAAACAACAGCAGCAAAAGCTAACCTCGTTGTTCCACAGGCTGCCACGATAGTTCAATCCTGATGTTTCTGGTTCTTGGTCATGCTACCGCATTGACCACCCCTACATATCAAATATGGTCTTGCTTTCCCCTCCCCAAATCCTGTGAGGGCAGGAATTATTGGCCGCATGTTAACATAGAGTTCCCTAGGGCTCAAACATCCTAATATCACCAAACTAGAAGCAGACCATCGTCCAGATCTTTATTTGGGTTACATGCCCATGACTCTGCAGACCGCAAATGACCAGGATTTTAGTCTCACTGAGAGCAGGCTTTCATCCTGGAGCAGCTTTTGGGGCCCAGGAACTGACCTCTGCAGGGGGATTGAGCAAGGCTGCAGTGACTCACCTCCCTACACTCGCACCCACAGATGGTCCTGAGTCAGAAGCCTGGCACCTGGGTCGGGCTGCCGGGTAACAGTGTGCACTTTCATCGCCTATTCATACCCGTCCTGGGAAAATCTTTCCAGCCTGGGAAATGGCAACCTGACACGTTTCACCAGGACTCAACTTCCTGAGTGTATGCACAGAAAACCCCACACCCTTCACCTTTATTGAACAAGGAGGGAGCCGGATGAGACTCGCTGAAGAAACGCGGGGAGTGTCCCGCACAACCGGATGGGTGTGGGAGGCAGCTCGGGGGAGTAGAGTGACCTGGGGCGGAGGAGGAGGTGTCTGAATTTGCGTGGCTCCAGCGGCTCAACCCCTCCGAGTCCTCAGTGCGGTATCTGTGAAAAAGAGAAAAACTTCATAGACATTCTCTGAAATCGGCACTGAGCAGATACCCATTTCCTTTCGCATTTGCAGAATTTAATTTTTCTAGGGGAGAAGAAAGAATTGGTTAGGAAAAGGCTGCTAAGGAAGGAGGTAAGTAGACAGAGATGGGGTTTGCTGGAAATAATGAGGAAAAAGCTCGGGGCCACTCACGCACCTGCTGTCACGATTCAGCTGGGACCTTCCAAATCATATGAACCCAGAAAGGACAGTGCCGTGTGCGTCGTGCGAATGACCATTTGCTAGAATAACATATGCCCAGAATAATTTGTTTAGGAGTAATTTTATATGTGTGTACAATAGTATTCACAAATGTTTTAGCCCCACAGTTAATTCAATGAAGGGACAGTTAACCCTTTTTTTCCCAGGGAATTTGGGACTGACCTAAGGACTCTCCAGCCTCCACTCTTATTGCCACACAAGCTTCTGCTGAGGCAGGAACCACCATGCCTTCCAGTGACCTCCAGTCAAAATCAACGAAGTCGGCAAACAATTTCAACTGTAGCATTGTAGGCCCAATAAATAAAGAGCACTTATTAAAACATGTCGACTCGAGAAATATTTGACATGGTGTGTGTGTAACAGGAGAACGTGAGCTCAGGCCTTTCTTCTCATTGAAGATACCTCCACTCACCTTGTTCTCTATGGGGAGAAAAACAAATGAACAACAAACAGATTTTGAAGCCAGTGTCCTTTCTAACAGGCAGGTGGGTGTATGCAAACTGCAGGTACAAACCCCACCCCTACTTCCCAGGACTAACCTCAGGGCCCAGTGTCATTCTTCAGGAATTCCAGCTCAATTATTAGCAGGAAAGAGAGCACTGAAGGCTGGAAATGGTCAGCGCCTTCTTTTCCAAAGTGCAGAAAAGCAGTTACACCTTTGACCTCCTAATGCTTTACAGAATGGATGTGAATCAAAAATTCCACATCCAAGGAATTTCAACGTTGTTTGTGTGTGTGTCCTGCCTTTTCTAACCATGCTGGCTCAGCAAGTCAGGGGTAAGAACCGAAGGATAAAAAGCTTAGCCAGCTGGGCAGGGATCTCTCACAGATTACCTCGGCTTCCAATCTTTTGTTCAATCCATTTAGCCTTGAATTTTTAATACATTTGTCAAATTTATTTATTTATTTATTTTTGCCTACCATTTCTTTCAACAGAGTCAATGGTGACTTTATCTTGGTGTACTTTTTTTAAAAGCCCCAAAGTGTTTGGCCTAGAAATGACACAAAATGTTAAGGTTTAAGGTGCTTTTTGCTTTCTAAAATATGCCAGAATACCAAGCTAAGTAACTTCAAACTAAGGTGATGTCAGGTGAAGAGCCCCGGAAGTGGGACATTTTATCTTTCTGGTTAGTCCATTACATGCAAAGCAGGGGAATGAGGTGTTTTTACTATTTTATTGCTTTCAGAGTCAATTCTACATCAAGAGATAGAAACCAAGATGACTCAAGAGCTCTTGAAAAAAAAAAATTCTGTTAGAGAACTGCATGGTTTTCTTACGGCCTGTGTGGAGGGAAAGCTGTGATGAAGGACCTGTAATTTTTATCTGCAGACTTTCAGTTCTGCTCTCATTTGGTTGAAACCATTGGTTCCGTCTTTCATTTCCTATACCAAGCGCATCATTGAGACCAGCTTCTGGGTATTTATTTGTAGTCCTGGTTGGCTGGGGTTCTGAGGCACGAGGCCCTGCCATCTTCTGTGTGAGAAGTGTTGGTTGGTTTCTGGATGGAGGACTCAAGCTCGTTTTAGGGGCTCTCCTAGAGGTAGGGGTGAGTGCTCCAAGGGTGGAACTGCGTGAAGAATCGGTTTGCTCTCCCTCAGCTCTGTACATAACCAAAGGTTTGATACTAAATGCAGAAGTTGCCAATGGAAGAAAATGCCACTTCAACTGCATGTGTAACTGTGGTTTTGAACCCAAGTGAAAATCAGATTCTGGGGAACTGGAAAGTTACCCGATGTGTTTGGCTCAGGGATTAAAAATTCAACTTATCTTCATTCTAAATGCAATACAGAGTCTGACTCCTGCACAGGCTAAAGAAAGCAAGAAAGAGAGAGAAAGAGAGAGAGAAGAAGGAAGGAAGGAAGGAAGGAAGGAAGGAAGGAAGGAAGGAAGGAAGGAAGGAAGGAAGGAAGGAGGGAAGGAAGGAAGGAAGGAAGGAAGGAAGGAAGGAAGGAAGGCAGGCAGGCAGGAAGGAAGGAAGGAAATGCATGTTTTTCTGCACCTTGAAGAATAAAACGCTGGCCACTATTAGCCTTCACTATTCTCCTTAATGCTAATAATTAAGCACAGATTCCTTAGTTAAGTATAAAACGGTTTTTGGAAAAAAAAGTGCTGGGAACTCAGAGGTGGGAATGATGATCTCAAAAGTTCTCTGGACTCTGCATCGCATTCTCACAGCCTTTCATTAACCGTCTCCCTCTCACCCTCAACAGGTCTGAAAGGCAGAGAAGACGTGCTGTTACTCAGGTGTATCTGAGAATTATCTAGGCATATTTGTAAAAGAAAACAAAAAGCCCCTTTTATGCTTACAGTGATCCACTATCAGCAGTGTCTAATTTGGGAGCGGGACCAGGAGTAAAGTTCATGAAATGTTAGCTGGGTCAGAGGCCACTGAGACAAGCTCTGCCTGACACGGGCATCCTGAAACTGCCTCGTGGCCACACGCTGCATCCAGGGTCTTGTCCCGGGAAAAGAAACAAAAAGGGTCGTGAGAACAGGTGGCAGTGTCAGCCGATGACACTGGCCCCGGGCACCCAGAGGCCTCCAGAGCAGCTCAGTCTCGGGACCTCCTCTTATCCAGATGGTGGGACTGTGGTGCGCAGAAAACGCTCTGCTCCAGAAAGACCTGGGAGCACTGGGAGCCGGGCGGACACAACGCGGTGTTTGCACAGATTCGCCCCTTCTCAGTCACATCTGGGGTTAAAAACTCATGTCAAAAAGAACCAACCTGGGGACTATCGCAAGGAGGCGCCTTTTCATCCTTGACTCTGTTGTCGCTGAACCACAGATCTCCCACTTTCCCTTTTGGCCCTCCAAGTCACTTGGTCCTGCCTCCATCCCTTCGGATTCTGCTAAGGATCTTTTCCTACAGAGCCTGAAAATCGCACAGGACAGACACCCCTGGACTCACCTCTCAGAGCCTCCTTCTTAAGAGATGGGCCGCGTCCCTGAGCCGCTCTTGTGGACATTTCCTTTTATCCCACAGTTAGAGGAGACAGAGAAGTTTCTCTGGGCACAACTGGTCCTTCTAGGTGGAGACCAAAAATCTGTTTTGCTAAATCACCTTTCTCAGCACTCTTCCCTCCCTCTTCTTCCCTGTCCTTCCTTTTTCTTCCTTTCCTGCCTTCCTTCCGCTCTCCATGCTTTGCTTTGCTCTCTTACTTCATTTCTCTCCCTCCTACCCTCCCTGTCTTCCCTCCTTTGCTGTTCCCCTTCCTTTTCCTTTCTTTCTTGCCTTCCTTCCTTCCCCTCTCTTTCCTTCCTTTCTTCACTTTTTGCCTTCCTTCCTTTTGCTTCCTTTCTCTCCCTCCCTCTTTCTTCCTTTCCTGTTTCCCTTCCTTTTCCTCTGTCTTCCTCCCTCCCCTTCTGCCTCCCTCCCTAGTAGCATGTGTGTGGTTGACAGATTGCCTGGACTTGAATCTCAGTACCGTCACTTACTACATGCGTGAGCTTGGGCAATTTGCTGAAGAGCGTACATCTCTCTTTCTTCATCTGTAAAACGGGTTAATAATTGTAATTACCTCATGCAAGAGAAGGACTTAGCAGAATGCGTAGTCCATGAGAAGCTCTCCATAGGTGGTGGCTATTACTATTAGCTTTTTATTCAGCCCTATCCTGGGCGTATCTCTCTGCAAGGTGTGAGATGAACACAGTGGTTTCAAACTTTTGTTTGTTTGTTTGTTTGTTTGTTTTTGACATAGAGTCTCACGCTGTCGCCCAGGCTGGAGTGCAGTGGCACGATCTTGACTCACTGGAGTCTCCGCCTCCCAGATTCAAGTGATTCTCCTGCCTCAGCGTCCTGAGTAGCTGGGATTACAGGCACGCACCACCACATTCAGCTAATTTTTGTATTTTTAGCAGAGAGGGGGTTTCACCATGTTGGCCAGAGTGGTCTCAAACTCCTGACCTCAAGTGATTAGCCTGCCTTGGCCTCCCAAAGTGCTGGGATTGCAGGTGTGAGCCATCGCACCTGGCCAAGATGCACACAGTGGGATGATGGCCTGGCCTTGCCCCCTGGTGAATGATCTGGGAGGTGTGAGCAGGCATCCTCCATCCCACCCCTAACCCCAGCATCACTCCATCAGGAGGCAGGGCACTCTGTCATCAGAGGACAATCTCAAAGTCTCTGTGAAGGAGGAGGCAGAGGAAAGGGAGCCTTGCCAGGCTGCAGGAGTGTTCTGTTCCTTTGAAGGTGTGTTGATTTGGGTGGGAGAGGGCAGGGAGAGTTTGCCCGATAGGCTGTGCCTGAGTGTCGGCACAGGTGTTCCTCAGACAGTGAGACCAGTTTTGACTGGAGAAGAAAGTTTGCTGGGACAGAGTGGGACAGGATGCAGTGAGACCTGACCCATCAAGGTCCCTGGGCCCATACTTGGGAAGATTTTCAGTCACCCAGGGGTTTCCTTTCTTTATCTGCAAAATGATGTCTGGTGACACTGAGCTCTTTGCTGCCAGGGGCAAGTTAGCTTTTTCCTGATGGAAATGGTGGGATTGGGGAGGGCTCTCGGTGTTTCTGACTTGGAGGAAAACACTGACAAAATAGGTATTTTAGACACATGTGTCCATCTGTGGTATATAAGGTACACACAGGGAAAGATAGAAAATAGGCACTTACTTCACTTATGAAACCTGTGAAAATCCCCTGAAGGGAGATGTGATTAGTCACAGCTTGCACATAGAGAAAACAAGTTGCAGAGAAGTAAGGAGATGGAGCTGAGGCCACTGGCTTGCAAGGGACCCTGCCTGCAGCTTCCAGAGCCCAGTGGCTGAGCCATGCGGGGAGAAACAGACTGGCTGGGACCTGGCATGGGTCCAGTCCTGCCTCCACTTTGCTCCTGGGCAGGGCCATCTGTGCCTCTTTTCATCCGGTGATTATTGCGCTTATCTAATAAATAAAAATGAGATGAGACACTATAAATAGAAGTTCTGGACACGGTAGGCCCCCATAGGCATCAGCTATGATTTAAACCACACGGCAACGGCATGGCCTCTAGGAAGAGGGAGGCAGTGGGGAGGCAGTTCTGGCGCGAGATGAGCTCTGAGCAAGGCCCGGACAGGTCGCTGGTTAAGGCAGGAAAGGTGAGTCATCTTGTTCGCTAAGATTCCGAGAAGAGGTCCTTAGGGTGATTTGTACAATGTTTCTTTGAATCACCTTTTTTCTGCTAATGATGACAAACTACACTTTTAGAGATAATTTGAGTGTATTCCCTTCACTTAGTAATCTAATTTGTTGTTTTCAGGGTGAATAAGATTGGACGATGCAGGAATTTCTAGGACTTTGCTCCTAGGACTGCCCGGGAATCTTGACCCATCGCTAAGTAAGATGATATTTATAAACACAGGTGAATTTCCTCTTTGTAGGGTTGTCTCGGCAAGATGTGGTTCCATGAGGACCAGTTTGCCCAGGTGCAGATTTGTGGTTCACACACATAAGTGACATCTGTAGGACCATGATGTCGCTCAGAAGCACTGTGGTGATGGCTGAAATTAAGCAGCCACAGGGAGACCTTTAGCTACTTAAAGAAGTCCAAATAACAGAAGAGAGACTGGTGTTGACCTTAGGTGACAAGGCTGAGAGAACTAAGCCAGTATCTCCCCAGCACAAGCCAGCAAGACCACAGAGAAGAGGAGTCTCTGTTGATGCCACTGCTGCTATTTTTCTTTTGCCTGAAAAACACAGTGTTCTCTGTTCTTCATCTCCCTTTACTTATTTATTGGATTTTCTACATTATTCCATTTGCTTAAAGTTCCAGAGAGTACACACAATAACACCATTGATTGAAATAATTAAAACAGATAGCTTCAATAACAGCAAAACTGAACAGCAATGCAGCAGCTGATTTCTCTTTTGCCATTCTCTTGGGGTGTGGGTTTTGAAAAGCCAACTTGACTCCAGAGTTTTTCAATATGCTTTGCTGTTGGAAATGGCTATGCCTTAAAGAAGTCAAGACCAGCCTTGTTCTCCTTAGACCAAGAGACCTGAGACAGCACCTCACTGGCCCTCACCTGTGGAGGGGACTCGGCTTCTCCTGGGACTGTTATGAGAGTTTGCACCCTAGAAGTGAGGTGCATAGCACCATGCTGGATGTGGTGTTTGCGTTTTAGTAAATACGTGTTCTTTTGTTCATGCAAGATGTTAGAGAATTCTGTTTTCATTTTTTAGGGGAACCTCTCAAAGGAACAAAAAGCCCTTATTCACTCAACCTGGGACTTCCACTTTATGGAAGAAGTAGAAGAAGAAGAAGAGGAAGAAGGGAAGAAAGAAGAAGAAGAAGAAGAAGAAGAAGAAGAAGAAGAAGAAGAAGAAGAAGAAGAAGAAGAAGAAGAAGAAGAAGAAGAAGAAGAAGAAGAAGAGGAAGAAGAATTAGTAGTGGCGGCGGAGGAGGAGGAAGAGGAAGAGGAGGAGAAGAGGAAGAAGAAGGAGGAGGAGGAGCAGGAGGAGAAGAAGAAGAAGAGGAGGAGGAGGAATGCATTTGTATTCTGTATGGAAAAGAACTTTCCCTAGGCAAAGCTAACACACACAGCTGCAGCCCTGACTGATGACAGCTGTCCATTTCAGGTCCCATTCATAGAAATAATGACCCCGGCACAGGCAGCAATTGTAGCAGATGTTATTCCTTTTTTCCGTGTGTGCATCATTTTCGTTTGGTTTGTTTCTTACTCTTTGGTAGAAATTTCTGCTCGATGATCCCACAGGACCTCGGTTCAGCTGGATTGGTGGAAAACCTGTACTTGTCCCTTTATAAAAACTCCCGGTTACAGTTTTTCTTTGATATTTACTTTGGAATACCTAGAGACTCTTCCCACCCACATCCCCCTTTCCAAAGACAACATGCTCGTGTTGGAAACAAAATTCGGGAGACCAGAGGACTTTGACTATGGGAAGAAATATGGTCATTTAGGAACCTGGGACTCCTTCTTCCCAGCCCTCCAGACCCTCCAAAGAGCTGTCGACAAGAGCCTTAGATGAAGGCCCTGAGCTGTAGCCTACAGCCATTCTCCTTTGCCTATTTAAAGGGCAGGACAGGCAAGATTAGCGAGGTAAACAAAACTTGAAGGACTTCTTAATAGCCAGACATCTGAGGCCCTTCAGAGCCACTCTGAAGATTGGGGGTGATACTGGCTGAGGCTCCAAGTTTATCATTTCATTTGTGACTTTCAGCTCAGGCAGGAGACAGAGAGGAGAGTTCACCAGAGACAGGTCCCTTCTGTTGAATGAATCACCATCACCACACAGCTGCTTGTTCCAGAGCAGCTACGGTGGCGACATTGTCTAGGATCCCAGGAAAAGTGAAAACATTGGCCAGAATGTTTCCAGCACAATGAATGTGATAACGGAGAATGAGCAAGTGGAACAGCTCCAACACAGCCATGAAGATGTTGCTTTATGAGAGCTGACTTTCCCCACAGCAGCGCTCTCCCATCACAAGGAGGATTAATTCATACATTTCAAGGCCTAAATTATAGATGATAAATGTGTGTAATTACGTAAGTGAGCCCACTGTGTTGGTATGCATAGGCGCCCACTTTTCCCGCATCAGATATCGACCCTCTTCCATGTCAAAATTCAGAGAGTGACAGCTGCCAATCTCACCCCAGCATCCTCACCAGCTAACCAGGTATCTGTACTCACTCAGCGTGCCTGCTTGGCGAATCTCAGCTGAGTCAGTTACAACAGGTCCCCTTTCAGACAGGTGACGATTAGAAGGTTTGTGACTCAAAGAGCATGACGTGTTTCCTTTCCTCTGCAGCAGGAAGATACTCCCTGATATCGTAGCTAGTGACTCAGCCTGCCAAGACAATCCGTTTCATTCTTGTATCATTCTTGCATAAATCACAGTGCAGAAAGCTTGGCAAGATAATTTTTAAATTTGCAACTCGACCAGGAGAACTGTTGAGAAATAAGACTTCACATTTAAGTACGTTTCCTCTCCTTGGAAGCTTTCAAGAGGCAATGCTGGGTGAAGGGTTACTCCAAGGTGAATAAATGATACTGTACTTGGTAGTAAACAGGAGCTCAGTGCCGATTCAGCCAGTCACAGGCCGTTCCTTCCTGAAGAACTCAAAAGCTGTTAGTATGTAAAGTGGGCTCTTCCACAAGGTGACAGATCAATCAAACTCTGTCATCTCCCAAACCTCTTTGAAGCAGGGTTCTATCAACAGATACCATCTTTGTTCACTTTACAGTTTGGGGGCTGAGGAGAAGGGCAAGAAAAAGAACTCTCATTGGAAATATGATTTAATGTTTTAAATTAACTCAAGAGATCTTATGTTAATATATTATTTTTGTGAGTTGTTCTGAATTTAGATTCGTTTCCGTGTAATAATTCAGATACAAAGCTAAACATTGCAAAAATGATAGCAAAGACTCATTGAAGGTTTATTATGCACAAAACACCAAGATATGTGTTTTGTATTATTTAATCCTCTTGGGAACTGAAGCAGATACTGTTATTATCACACTAAGACAGATGAGCAAACTGAGGCCAGGAGAGGTATCCGAGGTTATGCAGAACCCAACCCACGGACACGCAGCTGCACTCTTTCCCTGCAAATCACAAAATTTAGCTTTATAAGCCAGGATTGCCTTTCTTTTCACTCTGACTAGAGAAAAATAGTTCAAACACAGCCAGGAAAATGTTGTTTTACGAGACCCGACTGACCCCAGAGCAGCGGGCTCCCATTACGGGGAGGACATATATAAAAGCCTAAAATTAAAGCTCTATAAATTTATGTCATTTTATTATATATTTATCTGAACTTTTATTTTATTATTATTTATTTATTTTTGAGATGGAGTCTCACTCTGTCACCCAGGCTCAAGTGCAGTGGTGCGATCTCAGCTCATTGCAACCTCCACCTCCTGGTTCAAGCGATTATCTTGCCTCAGCCTCCCAGGTAGCTGGGATTACAGGCAACCACCACCACGCCTGGTTAAATTTTGTATTTTTAGTAGAGACAGGGTTTCACTATGTTGGCCAGGCTGGTGTCGATCTGACTTTAGGTGATCTGCCCACCTTGGTGAACATTTTCTATATATGTAAAATATTGTTACATAACTTACATTTTAGTTCAATATCTCAGAGCCATTTCCTTGCTTTGTGTCTTTGCCATTCGAGCTGCTATAACAACAATACACGTGGCTTAAACAAGCATTCATTTCTCACAGTTCTGGAGGCTGAAAGTCCAAGATCACGATGCTGGCAGAATCGGCGTCTGGTGGGAGTCTGTTTCCTGGCTCGTTGAGGGTGCCTTCTTCTTGGGTCCTCACCCGGTGAAAGGGGTGAGGGAGCTCTCTCTGGCCATTTTTTCTAAAGGCCCTAATCCCATCCTTAAGGACACCATCCTCATGACCTCATCACCTCCCGAAGATGACATCTCCTAATACTTAGCCTAAGAGGTCAGGATTTCGACATGAATTTGGAAGGAACACAACATTCAGTCCATAGCACTTTCCAAAGAGTTTCGAGTGTGTGTTCCCAGCCTCAGCCACATTGACACTATGACAGAAACAGTTGTTTGTGGTAGGAGACTGTCCTGTACACGGTGTGTTCAACAGCACCCCTGGCCCTCACCCACTAGATGGCAGGGGCATATCTGCCACTTGTGACAAGCAAACTTACCTCCAGACATTGCCATGTGTCCCCTGCTCAGGGTGGGATGTGGGAAGCCAAGTCAACCCAGGAGAGAGCCACTGATGGAGACATTTCAGGGCACTCTTATTCCTGAAGTCCTGTGTCTTAGTTAGAAACATAAAATATGTGAGTGGCAAACACCCCAAGACTTCCTTGCTGAACAGCAGGAAACCGGCCTCCTGTACCCCCACTCCTCACCTCCACTCAGTATGACCAACCTTCTCAGTCCTCAGTGGGTTCTCTTCCCTCTTCCCTGGGACTGTGTAAGGATTCCTGACGTCTCCACCAGGCCCCAGCCTGACACCTGCTCCTCACAGCTCAGGACACTGCCCCTCAAAGGCCTGGCCCGAAACAGGAGCTGATAACTTAGCATGACTTCTTATACTAAGCCTTCCAATTTCTCTCTGATTAGATTTCTTTTCTTCTTCTCCTTGGGATGGGAAACATTGACTCTTGATTTGCCCACCACCCCAGGGCTGTGTCCCACATGGCTTCTTTGGGATATTTAAAAGAAAAATCCTCATAAGAAATCGACTGTGAGGGCCGGGCGCAGTGGCTCACACCTGTAAATCTCAGAACTTTGCAGGCCGAGGAACGCAGATCACTTAAGCTCAGGAGTTCGAGACCAGCCTGGCCAACATGGTGAAACCTGTCCGTACTAAAAATACAAATATTGGCTGGGCATGGTGGCACACACCTGTAATCTCAGCTACTTGGGAGGCTGAGGCAGGAGAATCGCTTGAACCTGGGAGGCAGAGGTTGTGGTAAGCCAACATTGGGACACTTCACTCCAGCCTGGGTGACAGAGCGAGATTCTGTCTCAAAAAAAAAAAAAAAAAAAAAAAAAAAGACTGTGATAGAG
This sequence comes from Hylobates moloch, assembly GCF_009828535.3. NCBI lineage: Eukaryota > Metazoa > Chordata > Mammalia > Primates > Hylobatidae > Hylobates > Hylobates moloch. The sequence continues at coordinate 3,587,113 of NW_026652277.1, read as the reverse complement.
TATGGTTTTCTCTAGTCCTCAAAAGGTTTTTTCTGAAATAGACCCCATCACGATGAGACCTGCTGCATTCATGATGTCAGAATCATCATACAAAGGTGCACACTGGTGTATTTAAACTTGGGATATGGCACGCTTGCCTCTGTGCAAAGTGTACATGCCGATTTCCACTCTCTAGGGGGTCACTCCGAGGCCACCAGGGGCTACTCTGACAACACACAGCCCTGCAGGAAGCAGAGCTCCTCCTGGCCTCTCCAACACCCTTGGGGTAGACCGGGAACTTCTCCAAGCACCTGTCCTCCTACTGCAATTTCTCCTTCACCTCCAGTGATTGTCTATATAATGTAGAGCCCTAGTTCAAGGGCTTTTCTCCAGGATGATGCCTTATGACATACAATGTTCTGGGCAAATTTCTACCTCTTTCCTATTAAAACCATGTCTGCGTCCACAGTGACACGCTCCTGAGAACGCTGCGGACAGAAGGCGCAAATGTCTCATACCTCAACTTAGCCATGTGTGCCTCTGTGTTTATTATGTTTTTGTTAGCATTGGGCTGTGTTCATACTAAGTGTAAAAAGAACTCAAATTAAATAGGATACAAGATATATGACTAAGACCTTTTAAAACTAATATTTATCTGAAATATGACATTCTGTGTTATTTTTAGGTGAAGTGAGAAAAATGTCCTATTATAAGAAACTATAATGGAAAGAAACATACATATTTCCCATTAAATAACCTCTAACATTATTTTAACATTTTCCACCAAATTTATTACTGATAAATAGAAGTCAAGAAATAATGCCACTGAGAAGATCCTATATTAAAGAATCTTGTTTTATAAAGCATCTTCCCATACAATGATAATCGGTTACTGTAATATCTTTTCAAGCCATACCACTTAGAAATATTTTAAATATTATACAACTTTGTATATATATATATATATGCATATTTTCTTTAGTCAATGACATGATGCTTTACACAAATCAAATATGATATGCATAATCTTAGAAAAGATCTCATCAAGAACTTGGTAACTAACTTTGAGTGTATGTGAGACTCTTTCAGGACACCCTTAAGAAATCAAACATTTGGTATTGTATTCTTTGCTTGAGTACAACTTGATCATACGAGTCTAATCTGTGTTTCCATCTTTCTGCATTTGAATGAAACTAAACTGAAATGCTTGGAACCAGTGCGTTTCCCCTCTGAAGGCTCTGCAGTATGAGCCACGTGACTGATCCCAGATGTTGAAAGAAACCCAACTCCAGGAACTGGACCTCGCTTGACCAAGGAAAACACGCAACACCAGCCTATGTCTCCACTCATCCTTGAAAGAATGGAGGGAAAAGCTTCTCCTGCTGGGCTGTGTCCTGCAGCCGGGAATCCTGGCAGGAGGCAGAGGCCTCTGATACACTTCTGATGGGGGGGTGGGAGGTCTGTGTGTGTGTGTGTGTGCGTGCATGTGTGTGTGAGAGAGATAGGAATGTGTCTTCATTATCAGAAGCCATTTCCTATGTTCAAATGTGATTTCTCTATTTATCTACAATCTCAACCAGAAGCATAGAAAGCATTCTCACTCATGTTTGGGAGGAAAGAAGTCCAGCTGTGTCTATGAAAGCATTCATATTATCTCTCCCCCACCCCTTCAATATCTTGCCCAAAGCATTAGACATTCACTATATGTTTAGGCTAAATACTTTATTTAGCTGAGTGTTTTCAATACGTAAATAGGAATATGAGAGAAGCGATATGCTTGAAAACACCACAGTTAATTCCTCCATTGCAAGATAGAGTGATTGATTGATAGATGATGGATAGCTAGACATAGGCAGACAGACGGATACAGAAGCATAATAACGTAAGTGGAAAATGGTCAGAAGTAGCAAAAGTTAAGGGGAAAATTGCCTTGAATTTCCCCACTGAGCTACCTCTGGCAGTGTCTAGGAGCCCCAGGAAGCGCTCAGCACACAGGTATTAATCAAGTATGCCTTAAACATTCAAGCCTGGACACACAAAGCAATTGCAGTTTTTTTGTGAAATAAATATCAGCTATTAAAAACAAACTTGGACACAGAATTGTTTTCAGTCCTTGGACAAAGGCCAAATAATCTGAGATGTGCACTGGGGAAAAAAGAAAGGCAGGCTTTCAGTTTCCTTCGGCATGAATCCGATTTCTGCAAAGTGCTGAGCCTCCACATCCTGGGAGACGCCTCAGACTAAAGCCCTCCTGGGGACACGTTGGTTCCCTTCCCTGGTGGCTGGATCCGGGTCCTCTCAGGGGCTCCCGAGCTGGGCTGCAGGGTCAGCTGTCAGCCCTAACTGGGCCCTTCTCTTCAACAGTCTCTGATGTCACTAAGCTGCTGCAGAACCGGAGATAGATATAATGTCAGACTCCGTCTTAAACCCCAAGGACTGTGTCGGAGCCACTGTCATTTCATTCCTGTCTTTCCAATATCTTTACAAATGTAATTAATGGGGAATCAGCTGTCAAATCCATCTTTTAACAATCAAATCTTAGGTGGCAAGATTCGATTTTGCTTTGGGTTTCCTGATGGTTCAGAATGTATTCCACGCAGCTCCCCGCCTTCTCAGCCAGTTCCCCGACCAGCTCGGGAACAACTATTTTTAGATCTGGGCAAGCCCCGGAGTGTCAGACGGTGAATTATTAGCTGTGACTTTAAAAATAGTCATGGAGATACTTTCAAAACCTCTGATTTCTCCATAGCATGTGGACTTGAATTTATATCCCACCTTTACAGCCCAGATTCCTGTGGTGTAGAGCGAGGCAGGCCGTCAATGCAGCCCACATCTGATGTTCCTGGGCTTATTATTATTATTATTATTATTATTATTATTTATTTATTTATTTGAGATGGAGTCTCACTCTGTCTCCCAGGCTGGAGGGTAGTGGTGTGATCTTGGCTCACTGCAACCTCCACCTCCTGGGTTCAAACAATTCTCCTGCCTCAGCCTCCCAAGTAGCTGGGATTACAGGGGTTTGCCACCACACCCAACTCACTTTTGTATTTTTAGTAGAGACAGGGTTTCACCACATTGGTCAGGCTGGTCTTGAACTCCTGACCTCAGGTGATCCACCCACCTTGGCCTCCCAAAGTGCTGGGATGACAGGCGTGAGCCACTGAGCCTGGCCTAGGTCTTATCAAAGCTCTGAAACTATTCATGGGGTCACACTGGTGATGCACAGTGTCCTTAGATCACGGCCTGCATTCAGAAGCAGCCCCTGGCTGGGCGCGGTGGCTCACGCTTGTAATCCCAGCACTTTGGGAGGCCGAGGCGGGCGGATCACGAGGTCAGGAGATCGAGACCATGGTGAAACCCCGTTTCTACTAAAAAGACAAAAAATTAGCCGGGCGTGGTGGCGGGCGCCTGTAGTCCCAGCTACTCGGAGAGGCTGAGGCAGGCGAATGGCGTGAACCCGGGAGGCGGAGCTTGCAGTGAGCCGAGATTGCGCCACTGCACTCCAGCCTGGGTGACAGAGCAAGACTCCGTCTCAAAAAAAAAAAAAAGAAGCAGCCCCTGTGCTCTGCACACCCCACTGGGGACCTTCACAGATGCTTCACCTGGCACACACCGCCAAGGACAGGGCAGCGCTCAGAGCTACTCCACCAAGCCAGAAACGTACTTGCTCTACCTTTTGCTCTCTCCTTTATATATTTTTTCATCATGTGGAGGTCAGATGGAGGCAGCATATTAACTCTTAGCACTAACATGAATGTTCTACTTGAGCAGGTCTAGGAAAGCAAGGTCTTCTGTGAAATGCCTGCGCGTGATTGTTGAGTATGATGTTTCATAAAACTGGAGAATATCCACACAGTGCCGCTCCAAACTCCTTATTTTATAGAAAATAAATGGAGGCCTGGAGATGGTAAAGGACTTTCAGCAGGGTCATGACAAAACCATAAACCTGATAATGCCTGAAGTGTCCAGACTCCCAAATTCATGCGGTTTGGAGAACATTCTGCCTGACAGCAGCAGGGAGTGGTAAGCAGGTTCAGCAACATCCAGAAATGCTTGTGTGTCAGACCACCGCTTCCACAGAGGGTTCTGCAGAGATAAAAGTAGACAAGATGGCGAGGAAAAGGTTAAACACTCCCATTCTCTAGGACTGCCTGGCATGATGCTTTGTGCTCATGGATGTCATCGTCAAGATTCGCGACTGTGGGCAGGAATGTGCAGGTGGGGGAGTCAGCACCAAAGAATCCTATTAATTCATGCCAGCCAGTCACTTCTGCTTTCAGGAAAAGACTCACATTTCCCCAGTCTTAGGAACATTTAAAAAAAAAAAAAAGAAAGAAAGAAAAGAGAAAAAGAAACAGCTTTTGGTTTTTTTTTTTCCTTTTCTTTTCTTTTTTTTTTTTTGGAGGAAACTGTCTTTCATACTAGATTTAAAAAGGAAGGTGTTTTAGAAGTGACAGATGCAAATATCCCCCACCAGTGTTTGTACAGCTTTGAGCAAGTGAGAGGTCAACCTCCAGTTGTTGACAGGGAGAAGTTTTGTGAGCCAAACACCTTTATCATGAAATATTATCTTGTAAAAATATTTACTAGGGTGTAAGTGCAGAACATTGTGCTTCTAATGAGGCACATGAATTTTGAAACCGTGATGCAGTCCCACAAAACAATACCCAGGAAAAGGCCTTATTTTTCTCGCCCTTGCTGTGCACGTTGTTTGTATGGAAGCGTTCCCTGATTGGCTCTGCCTCTTGTTTTGAAGTTCTGTTTTCACGGTTGGCCATGCTTCCCGGTCACATAGAATATCTTTTTATTACTACCCCTGATTTTAGTGTAGAAGAAATTTGAGTTTATGTCATAAAGTGAGTGTCACTCCTAAGAACGAAGCTTGATGAAAATTGTGCTCCTATCTGGCAAGCATTCTCATTCCCGTCCATCTCTGGCATGGCCATCTTCTTCTGTGGTGTTCAGAGTGAAACGGAGTCAACCATCCAACCGGAGGCGTTAGGACGCATTGGAGCTTCCCGGTAGTGATAAAGACACGTGCAGCATGGATGAGTTGCCTTCAGGGGAAGAACAGAGCCACCCTCTGTGTCTTCGGGAAGTTCCAGAATCTGTGTATTTGGGCTTCGCACATGCGCAGTGTGCTCAGGGACTGTGGCTGCAGGTGGTCAGATACCTAGTACCACGGGAGGAGGAAACGGAGCTTCAGGAGCAGTGCCCTCCCCCACTTTTCCTGTAATTCAGAGCCATAAATAGAGCTGGAAATGAAGTCAGGCTCCACATTGCCCAGCACATCATCTGTGGGGATTACAGCCTCATTCACGCCCGGATTACTGCAGCAGCCTCTGAGCTGCGTCCTGGACCAACACTGTCCACATTCCGTTCAGCTCGCACACTCGCGCCAGGCTGAGCCTTCCTGGGTGCCGCTTTCATCCCGCCGTTCCCCAGTTTGAGAAACAGAGAACATTCCCTGTGCCTGCTTCATCCTGCCTCAGCCCCAGCAGCTTTATGGCGCTCCAGGGTCCCTGGCCGAAGTCCTCCACGACCTGCATCCCTGTGTCAGGGACTCTGTTCTCCAGGCCCCCTGCTCACCGCACCTAGGTGCACCCATGTCTGACCACATGCTCCTGCGGACGCCCCCTGATCCTCCACCTCTGTAGACAGGGGCTGGATTCATATCAGTGGTTCCCAGGGAGACTCCATAGACCAGAAGGGAGAGAATCAGCTGTGAATTTTTACTGCAAATATTGTCATGGGTTGGCAGAGCCACCAAAAGTCCCTTCCCAAATTAAACAAAATGGGGATATGCACCCCCCCCCCGACCAACACACACAAGTCTCCATTTATTTTAAGTCAAACTCAACGAAGTCTGAAAGGCTCCAAATTAGTGGTGTTGCACAGCTGCTAATTCAGCCTCCCTTGGATTGTGGGATGTGTAGGCTTGTGCGGTGTTCTGTCCACAGAGGACACACGGGAATGTGCGGGGCTACCAGAAGCCTCCAGCAGGGCTGTCACCTGGCAGAAAGCTTTGAGGTCTTTGGCTTTGCTGTGTGACAATGAGCCGGAGAGTTTGGCAATGTGTATAACAACAGTGTGTTTAGGGTGGGTAGATATATAGGTTTAAAAAATCGATTAATCCAGATTTCATAGCCATAAGTGGACTTAGCGTCTTCATGTTCAAGGTGGAGAAATGAGCTCTAATGGTTAAATGACTTTCTTAAATGTCTTGGCAGCAGAACTAGAGGTGAAACCCGGGCATGTGGCCCCCATGTGGAGTTCCTACCACATTGTAGTGCTTCTCTGCATTGCACAGCGGTGTGAAATTTATACATTTAAAAGTGGTTTAGTCTATACCAAAATCAGCCAAGTGTGGTGGCACGTACCAGGAATCCCAGCAACTCAGGAGGCTGAGGCAGGAGAATCTCTTGAACCCCGGAGGCAGAGCTTGCAGTGAGCCGAGATCATGCCAACTGCACTCCAGCCTGGGCGACAGAGCGAGACTCCATCTCAAAAAAAAAAAAAAAGTTTTTGTCTAGTTGTAAAATATATACTTACTATAAATATTAGACTGTAGGAACAAAGAATAAAGAGGAAGAAAGAAAACAGTTCACCATCCAGCATTACACGTAGTTACAGATCCTGTCAATTTCTCGTTCGCTCTCTCCTTTTCCTTATGTCTTTACATCAGAACCCTATCTTACATATTGTTTGAAACCTGACTCTTTCTCATAAAATAGATGAATATCGTTTCAAATTAATAAACATCGCTGTACACAACAACTTTTAAGATTGACCTGGCATGCTACTCCACGGCTGTAATCTCATTTACTTTATCATTTCCACATTGACTCCATCTGGAATACTTCCAATTGCCATTATCATTTTAAGGCAGGTATTTTCCTCATCAATTTTACATTTGTGTTTCCTTCACTTGTGACAATTTCCTGAGACCCTTTTGTGCTGTGGCACCCTGCTGAGAGCAGCTGTGGTGTTGCCAAGCGTCATAGGCTCGTCTCTAATTCTAATGCTCTTTCAAGTAAGAGACTGTTTTTCAGGAGGGTGCAGCACACTTTGATGAGTTGGATATCAAGGTCTGCCTCCATGCTGATATTTATTTACTCTTTGGTTCCTTCAGTGCTTGTTTTCAGCGCAGTGTTCCTGCTGTTTCATGGTGATTGGCAGAAGCTGCACTTCTGAGAGATGGGAGGAAGGATTCTTCTTCCTCTCTCATCCCATCACCTGCTCCAGAAGGCAGCTGGAGCAAGATGCATATGGTGACAAGACTGTTAGGAGGAAGGAGGAATTCTAGAAAACAATGTGACATCTTCAAAGGTGAAAAACTTTGCAGCTCATGGAATTACAGTTAACTGAGAACCTTGGTTCGAATGAGTGGATGGATGACTATTGGAAATAGAATAGTGACTTTATATAAATCGAACAATGGGTGGAGATAGCTTTTGGGCATGTGAATACTGAATGCACGTGTGTTTTTGTGGATGAGTGTGGATTGGAGAGCGTGAGAATGTTCTGACTGGCTGGTATGGTCCAATGGAAAATAAAGAGTCATAGTGATTGTAAGATTTTTAGGAGTAAAATGTAATATTTTTATATCATAATATAATGAGAAGCTTTATTCAAAGCCTGAGATTATTTTATTTCTAAATTTTTATTTATGTATTTGTTTACTTTTTTTTTTTATTTTTTGAGGTGGAGTCTCGCTCTGTTGCCTAGGCTGGAATGCAATGGTACCATCTTGGTTCACCGCAACCTCCACCTCCTGGGTTCAGCCAATTCTCCTGCCTCAGCCTTCTGAGTAGCTGGGACCACAGGTGTGTGCCTCCACTCCTGGCTAATTTTTGAATTTTTAGTGGAGATGGGGTTTCACCATGTTGGCCAGAGTGGTCTCGAACTCCTGACCTCAGGTGATCCACTTGCCTTGGCCTCCCAAAGTGCTGGGATTACAGGCGTGAGCCACCTCATGGGTCCTTGTTTACTTTAGATATAGAGTTTGCTCTGTGGCCCTGGCCTGAGTGCAGTGGTACCACTGGAGCTCATTGCAGTCTTGAACTCCTGCGCTCAAGGGATTCTCCCACCTCAGCCTTCCGAGTAGTTGGGATTACAGGTATGCACCACCGAAACCAGTTTGGAATTGTTTTAATATGGCAAAGGAAGGCAGGAAAAGGAAATATTAAGTTTTCAGTCCTCAAGGTCAAGGACAAAGCCATGTTGGTCACCTATCAGCAGCGTGGGGCACAGAGCTGGTGAGGGCCAGATAAAGGTTTCCTGATGCTCGTTGAATGGGATGCTTGTCCTTCCTCGCTATTCATCGCAGCTACTTTATTGCTCTACTTAGTACGTAGTTAATCCAACCAGCACTATTGATAAAGAGATTATGCTAGGCGCTGTCTTTGTTTTAACCTTCTTTCTTTCCCCATAAATTGTGACTCTGATATCGATGGTAAGATTTCAAAATGTCAAATACTAACTTACATTATTCTAGTAGTTAATTGAAAAAAATACAAAGATACAGAAAAAATAGGGAAAAGTAAAATATATAGATAATGATTCCAAGAAAGCTTAATTTAAAAAAAAAAACACCACAATAGGAGTTACAGCAAAAGAAACTTGGAAAAACAGAAATTATAAAAGAAATAAATCGAGAATATTGTTCAAAGCTAAAGAATATGAGACTTTAAACTAAATGGCTCATAAAGTACCAAACAATTCAAATTAAAAAAGAATTGCAGCCGGGCATGGTGGCTCACACCTGTAATCCCAGCATTTTGGGAGGCCAAGGCGGGCAGATCATGAGGTCAGGAGATCAAGACCATCCTGGCTAACACAGTGAAACCCTGTCTCTAGTAAAAAAAAAAAAAAAAAAAAAAAAAAAAAAAAAAAAAAAAATGCAAAAAATTAGCCAGGCGTGGTGGTGGGCACCTGTAGTCCCAGCTCCTCGGGAGGCTGAGGCAGGAGAATGGCGTGAACCCAGGAGGCGGAGCTTGCAGTGAGCCGAGATCGTGCCACTGCACTCCAGCCTGGGTGACACAGCAAAACTCCGTCTTAAAAAAAAAAAAAAAAAAGAATTGCATTTAAACACTTGATTGGGAATGTTACATAATGAAGGTTAAATTAGAGTAACAAAAGTGTTCAAAATTGAGAAAGAATCACTGAAAAAATGATACAAATTGCTTTAGCAGTATTGAACAAAAAATGCAATAAAGCAAAACCTTCAAATTAGTGACAAAAATTATTTTGAAACACTACTTCTTTCATTTAGTAAATCTATTTTTTTATGGGCCTACCCCAAGGAAGATATTTGTTATTTTATACATTTTTGATTTGTTAACCAACAGATTTAGATGCAATATTGCTACTCAATCTGTTTCCGATATTTAGAGCTCTTAGAAGAGAAATCCTAAGCAAATGATCCTGTTTATTTTCTCTCCAAGTTTCACATCTACAGGAGTTAGTTTGGATAAAGAGAACATAATATTCTCATTCTGGGCTTTTTCTTTTTTCTCTAACAAATTTTCATTTTTCTGTTGATATATATATGACAGTCTTGCTTTAAAAAATTATAAATTTTATGGTTTCTTTTAGGCAGGTTAAAATATTTTTGCTAACCCATTCGTTCATGTATTTGTTCAGCAAGCTTTATTGAAAGCATATCATACCCCATACATTGTGATAGGCACAGGAGATGTAAACAACAACTGAATTGCTTGTCTTCAAGGACACACACACACAGACATATAAACACACACATATATACACACACACATATATATACATATACATATATATGCTGTCTATGCAATGTATAGATGCAAATACATAAAATGTGCATGCATGTGTGCGTGTGTGTGTGCATGTGTGTGTGTGTGTGTGTGTGTAGTCCTTGTCTTCAAGGTCCATATATATATTTCTTGTCTTCAAGGACACACACACACACATGCATATATATGACAAAAAATGTATATATGAAACTTGAAGGCAAAAAAAATAGCAGGAGTTACAGCAAAATAAACTTGGAAAAATAGAAATTATAAAATAAATGAAACGAGAATATTGTTTAAAGCTAAATAATATGAGCCTTTAAACCAAAAGGCCCACAAAATACCAAACAATTCAAATTAAAAAAGAACTGTATTTAAACACTTGCTTGTAAAGGTTACATAATCAAGGTTAAATGGAGTAACAAAAGTGTTCCTATACACACACACACATACATGGACTACACACACACACATACATGGACTACACACACACACATACATGGACTACACACACACACATACATGGACTACACACACACACATACATGAACACACACATGTATATGTATATATATAGAGAGAGAGATTGACAGGACTGGCTGATGAGATTACGAGGACCTAGAAGTCTCACAATCTGCTGTGTGCAAGCTGCAGAGCCAGGAACGCTGGTGGTGTGGCTCAGTCCCAAGTCCCAAGTAAGAATTTGAAGACCTAAGAACCAGAAGCTCCCAACGTGAGGGCAGGAGAAGATGGATGTCCTGGCTACAACACGGAGAGAAAATTCACTCTTCCGCTACATTTTTTGTACTATTTGGGCTCTGAAAGTGAAACTGCTTTTGCAAAATTATGACTGAGACAGTGAAAAAGACCCAACGTAACCAATTTCATCTTGCCTCTAACCTCCAAGCTGTCCTTGTTCATTCTTGGCATAGGCTGAACTAACTTTGGGAGAAATTTAGCTCATGGTTTACATTTTAAAACAAAGACGATAACAGCCGTTTCCCAAAACAAACCTCCTTCTTGCCTGGGGACTAGGCTACTAACATCAGCCACAAGATTAGAAATTATGGTTTAGGAGTCATGCAGCTGGAGGCTACAAGATTCTGACCCTCTTTAAACTGCTTCTAAAAGCCGCGCTTGAGATGTTTTGTAGACCCTGCACTTGATGAATCAGCTGGCACCACACAGATGGATAAACTGGCCCATCTGATCTTGTGACCCCCATCCGGGAGCTAACTCAGCTCAAGAAGACAGTGACACTCCGTGATTTCATCTCCAACCCAACCAATCAGCACTCCCCAACTCACTGCCCCTCCCCACCCGCCAAATTATCTTCAAAAACTCTGATCTCCAAATGTTCAGGGAGACTGATTTGAGTAATAATAAAACTCCAGTCTCTACCCAGCTGGCTCTGTGTGAACCACTCTCTCTCCATTGCAATTCCCTTGTCTTGACAAATCGGTTCTGTCTAAGCAGCGAGCAAGGTGAACCCGCTGGGAGATTACAAAAGGACTGGATTATGCCCACCCACATTGGCGAGGGTGGATCTTCTTTACCTCCATTCACCAATTCAAAAATCAATCCCATCAAGTCAATTAAAATGCAAATCTCTTGCAAAAACACACCTGGGAATGGACTTTTACCAGCTATCTGGGCATCCCTTTGCCCAGTCGAGTTGACATAAAATTAACTATCAAAAAAGTCTTTCTGAAAAGTGGATTAGCTGGGCACAGTGGCTCACGCCTGTAATCCCAGCACTTTGGGAGGCCGAGGCAGGCGGATCACGAGGTCAGGAGATCAAGACCATCCTGGCTAACACGGTGAAACCCCGTCTCTACTAAAAATACAAAAAATTAGCCGGGCGTGTTGGCAGGCGCCTATAGTCCCAGCTACTCGGGAGGCTGAGGCAGGAGAATGACCTGAACCCAGGAGGTGGAGCTTGCAGTGAGCCAAGGTTGTGCCACTGCACTCCAGCCTGGGGCGACAGAGTGAGACTCCGTCTCAAAAAAAAAAAATGGATTAAAGATCTTAGTTTTACCAATCAAGTAAAAATATACATTGCAATATAAAATATTCTTTTGTAAATCTTTTTCTGAAGATTTAAAAATTACTCAGTAAATATGTTTAATCTAGATTTTATTATAACAAAAACCACTATGTCTGCTGATTGGTAAAAAAGCAAGACCTGTACAACAAGAATCACTAAAATATGAGCTGGTGGAGGACAGGGTTTTGGCTGCGTTCTTACAGCTGTGTCTGTGGCACCAGGGACATGTTTGATTTCAGTGGGTGACTTGGCACTTAGTAAATGCATTCGCTGAGTTGAATACTTAACTATGTGTCAGCCTCTGGATTTAACACACACTCTCTTGCCCAAATTTCACAACTGCCCTATGTAATAGACATTACTCTGCATTCATAACACTGAGAAAACAGAGGTATTAAGGGCTTGAGTAACTTGCCTGCAATTCTCCAATTAGTGAGTGATAAAGTCAGAATGCGAATCTTTACCTAAATGCCTCATTTGATGACCCACCTGTGAAACAGCTACTGATATCTCATGTGTACTGAAGATGAGGTTTCCTGGTTCAGCTGATAAGTCAGTCTTTTCTGTAGGGACCTACACATTGGGATGATTCAGCTTTTATGGACTCTGCTCCTTTAGCCTATTCTGAAGGGTTATATAATGGATTTTTCTCTTTTACTAATGTGTATCATTTTATTAGTGTTTGAAATCTTGTGAAAGGTAATATCCGAAGGACGTAAGACAGCAAATGAGAAAGAAACAGCTCAGAAGAGCCTGAGTAATGCTGAGTAATGTTACCTGAACTTCCTGCTACGCTGGGGTCCCTCTGGTACCATATGAGTCGGTAAAGGGTGAAACGAAAATCTTATCTCAACATCCTGCCCCTGTGGATGACAAATAAACTTTGATATTTATTTTATTGTCGATACTAGTGAGTCCATATTTATACAGGGAGGAGCTCTTACAGGAAAGCATTTGTCAAATACCTAATTACAAAATATATTGACCCTCCTATTCTAAGTCAAGTGATATATTTTGTATCATTTTCTGCAGAATTATGATAAAGCACAGTGTGTATAAAGTCAAGTTACCCATTATTCTAGCACTGCTTAGTGTTTATATGAAACATGCCAAACATGAGAATAACCCCCGTTTGAAAATGTATTTTTTTGGTTACTTAGAGCTACATTATTTTTTTCTTCTTCTTCTTTCTTTTTTTTTGAGATGGAGTCTCACTCTGTCACCCAGGCTGGAGTGCAGTGGCTCGATCTAGGCTCACTGCAAGCTCCGCCTGCCGGGTTCACCCCATTCTCCTGCCTCAGCCTCCCGAGTAGCTGGGACTACAGGCGCTCGTCACTACGCCCAGCTAATTTTTTGTATTTTCAGTAGAGACGGGGTTTCACCATGTTAGCCAGGATGGTCTCCATCTCCTGACCTCGTGATCTGCCCACCTCGGCCTCCCAAAGTGCTGGGATTACAGGCGTGAGCCACCGTGCCCGGTCTATTTTTTTCTTCTTAGAATACATGTGCATTGTAGTACATTTGAGAAACACAGAAAGGAACAAAATTTAAAAAAAAAATTATTTGAAAACTTGCCATGCCCAGATTGTGTCTATGAATATTTTGCTGTATTTCTTCCTATGCCTATATGTCTATTTTAATAGGATACAATTTAGGTGACGACTTTTTTTCCTCTTAGCATTAAATCACTGGTAGTGTCTGATTTTACTTTATCATTTCCAGATAGTAGTAGGAAAATCTATAGGGGCTGGATTCAAATAGTACTCTGTTTAGACATTTTGTCACCTAAGAGTCTCATAGTTTTCTCTCATCCTCAGTTTCCTCATGTGAATAATAATGGTCACAACATTAATTCACAGGTTTGTTGAGAGAATCAAATGAACTCATGCATGGTGAAACGTTTGATATAACGTATGGCTCAAACTAAATGTTCAATAACAAGTTGCTATTTAAAAAACACTTAGAAATCATTCTAATGATTGCACAATAGTTCATTATATTGATATACTTTTATTTATTTAGATATTCTTTTCTTTATAAATTTTTTTTTCAATTTGAAAGAATTCTGGAAAAACAACAGTCTTGAGTCAATACTCTGATTATATGCTTAAGATAGATCAACAGGAATGGAAGCACTATGTAAAACACTGTCATCTTTTAAGGATAGTGAAAGGAATTTGAAAATTGTTTTTAAGAAAGGTTGTAGCCAATTATACTGGCATCAGGATGCCTGTTTCACCACAACCCCAAGGTGCCAATTAAACTATGTTTTCTTAGAAAGTAATCAACATTCTTACAGAGAAATTAGACAGTGTGGATGAGAACAAGAAGAAAATAAACATCTCACAATTCATAATCACACATGAAGACTATTGCTTTTTTGTTTATACGCATTCTGATTCTTCCTTGCATATGTAAGAATTTTTATTCTTTAACAGCACCATTTTATGAAAAATCCATACCAAATAATTATATTACTTTTACTTATTTATTCTAGAAGCATTTATTTTTAGTAATAAAGGAATAACTGTCTTTTTTCACATAATAAATAAATCTAAGGGCATAGCACATCATTATTAAAGGAAAAATAGTCCACATAGATTAACAGAGAAAAAATTAAAATAATGTAAAATTCCACCACTCCAGAATAACCTCTTTGCTGTGTATACTTTTATGTATTTTTTTAACTATATATTATATACAGTTGTCCCTTGAACAATGCAAGGGTTATAGGCACTGACCACTTGCACAGTTAAATATTCATGATATGGTTTGGCTGTGTCCCCACCGAAATCTCATTTTGAATTGTATTCCCACAATTCCCATGTGTTGTGGGAGGGACCTGGTGGGAGATAATTTAAATCATTGGGGTGGTTTCCCCCATACTGTCCTCATGATAGTGAATAAGTCTCGTGAGATCTGATGGGTTTATCAGGGGTTTCTGCTTTTGCTTCTCTCTCATTTTCTCTTGCCACCACCGTGTAAGAAGTGCCTTTCACCTCCCACTGTGATTCTGAGGCCTCCCCAGCCACGTGAAACTGTAAGTCCAATTAAACCTCTTTTTCTTCCCAGTCTCAAGTATGTCTATATCAGCAGGGTGAAAACGGACGAATACAATTCACATATGACTTTCGACTCCCCTAAAATTTAACTACTGATAGCTGACTCCTGACGGGAAGCCTTATTGATAACACAAACAGCTGATTAACATATAAATAAGACTAGTATCTACATATAGTTTATGTATTCATGGCATACCTCTTTCTTAATTTTTTCAGGATTTCTGGGCTAAGCAGTTCATCTGCAAGGTTTTTCAAATTGTTACAATCTCCAAAAAATTTTTCAATATATTCATTGGAAAATCCACACGTAAGTGGACTAGAGTAGTTCAAACCCATGTTGTTCAAGGGTCAACTGTACATACAAATATTTGTTTCCACAAAAATGGGGTTATACTATGTATTATTCTGGTCACCAGATTGTACAAATATTTGATCAGATATAAACAATGAACATATTTAAGTTAAATCTTTGAGTATAGCTATAATTACTTTATTATAATAAATCTTTCCAAGTAAACTTATTGGACCAAAGGATGTACTTATTTTAAAGGTTTTTAATGGGAATAAGCAAATTAGTTTACACAAAGGTTGTATCAATTTGTTTCCCACCCATAGTGTAGGAGGCTGTTTACTTCCTCATATGTGGGACAACACTGGATACTATAACTTATTTTTAATATTTGACTTTTGATGGGTGAAAATAGTATCTGGTATGTTATAGTTCTTTGAATGCTATTGAGGCTAAATAATTTCATATATATATATATTTTTTTCTTTTTTTATGGCCATATGGTTTTTTTTTTCTAAATTACTTGTTTATATTCTTTGCCCATTATGCTATTGAAGTGTGTGCCTTTCAAATAATGTCAGTCATTTATAGCCTAAGAATATTAACTTTTTCCTATCATATATGTTGGAAACTTTCCTCAAATTTTCTGTTTGCCTTTTAGATTGTTTACGGAATTTCTAGGTAAAGGAAATTGTAAATTTTAAGCCTCTTATTATTTCTGTTAAGTCAACTTTCAAAATAAGCTTGGGAAAGTAAGTTGGTGTTGATCTTTAAAATAAAAAGAAAATCTCATTGGCAAATAGCATGTTCTGGGCTGAGAGTTTTGTATTCTTATTTTTAATCCTCTTTCAACATTTTTAAATGAATAAAATCAGTGTAATAGACAATGTTTGTGCCCCATTCCCCTCCAAATTCACGTGCTGAAATCTTAATCCCCATTTAAGAGGTGATTCGATCATGGGGACGGAACCCCCGACTGGGATTAGTGCCGATATCATCAGGCGCCAGATGGCTGCCTCACCCCTTCCGTCTTGTGGGGACACAGTGAGCGGGCACCGTCTATGAACTGGGGGGCCAAACTCTCACCAGACGCCAAGTTTGCCAGTGCCCCGTGTTTGGACTTAGCAGCGGTTTGGTTCACCCAGAACCGTGAGAAATAACTGTGTTGTTTATAGTCCAGCCAGACCATGGTAACGAACTAAAATAATCAGGTGAAATAAGCACCACTGATGGAGGGATGGCAGAGGTATTTTCTGGGTTGATTGTATAAATAGTACCCTCCCTTCTTTTGGTTTTAGCTAATGAAGCAGGCTTCTTCTCTCATTGGTTCACCCCTAAATCAGTCAAAAGCATGAGTCCCATTGTTCTCTTGGGACAACTTGAAAAAGGCGCAGACTCTAGCAAGGCGTGTGTGTGTGTGTGTGTGTGTGTGTGTGTGTGTGTGTGTGTGTGAGAGAGAGAGAGAGAGAGAGATGTTTGTAAAAGGCTGGTGACATAACTCCAAGGTAATAGACATCTACATGTCTGTGTGTGATTGCTTGGTGACTGATTGGTTCTTTGAATGATTTTAATCATAATTTCCACATTAGTATGCCGGCATTATTAGGAATTAAGACATTTATTTTAAAGATGCTTCTGCCATCAGGTAGGTCAAGGTGTGGAAGGTTCCTCTGGTTTGTGCCCACATGGAGTGGGTGATTTTGTAGGTTAGAGCCCCATCTTTCCTCATCGTAATAACTTCAAAACTGGGGTGCCACTCTCATTAGTCCCAGGGATGGATTTAAGCCAAAGTTTCAGGAACTATGAATGGGTCAAAATGAGGCTCTTTGCCCCAAATCAGTTTCTCCAGACTTGCTTTATTAGGATGTTATAATAAACTTGAATAGTTCTGATTATAAACAAACTACCAAAGCCTTACCACTCCCCACTCTCTGATACCGAGTTCTTTCTCCTACAGATGCTCCCCAGCTGCCTCCTCACAGCATTTGAGTTTGGTCTTGTAGTTTGGTCTTATGGTCTTATAGATGTGGTGCCCAAAGAGACGTTAAAGCCAAAAACATGATTAGAAGAGTGTCAGAGCAGGTCATCAGACAAGTGGGGCACGGCATCGGGGGGGGGCCTTGACAGGACAGACAGCCTGGGGAGACTCACATACCTCGGAATGAAGACTGCAGAGAGGGACACCTTTGAAAGGCCAAAATGGGAACAGGTGTTCAAAGAGGCAGGGCGAGCAGGGGGCAGGCAGGCGCGCGGAGCAACAACCGGCGCAGCTGCTGGATGGGCAGGCTGTGTCCACCGTCCCTCCTACCAAGGCACTTTGGGGCGTCGCTGGCATCACCAGCCTGGGACAGACTGTTGCGTCCTGCGGGGCGGGGGGGGGGGGCAGGCTGTTCACAGGGGCCGTGGGCCCAGGGTCAGTGTGTGTCTCCTCCCAGTGTCACCTCCGTGCCACTGCGGCAAAGCTCCTGCTGTCTCATTGGGATTGTGCTCTTCTGTTGTGAATTCCGGGCACCCCTTTGCGTCCCGTCCGTGGCTGCATCAGAAACATCCCAGGAACAGCAAGGCAACATCCCCAAGACATGAAACCCGCACCATCCTAGTTTAGAGAGAGAGCTTTACGTGCACATTGGCCTGAGTTCCCACAAGAGATGTCCTGACAAGGGGAGAGGCACTGAGTTCTGTGGCTTCTTATTAATGACGTTTTCAGAAGAAAAAAAAAGAATAAAAAATAAGATGGCCTAGTGACATTGGTTCTAAAACAGGGGTGTGTCAACAGTTATTTCTATAGCGCTACCAGCTTAAAGTTTTGTTTTAAACACAGCTTTAGGAGACAGTCTAACGGTTGTGTATCAGTTAACTGTTACGGTAACTTAGTGGCTGGAAGTCACCACTCATTTGATTTCCTCGGGAATCTGCCATTGGGTCAGGGCTAGAAATGGCAGCTTGCGTGTGCTCTATGGCACAAGCAAGGGTGCTGGGTTTGAAGGGGTTCACTTCCAAGATGGCTCAGACACAGGCAGGCAGCCCAAGCTGGCTCCCAGAATGGAGGCTGGATCTCAACAGCAAATGACTCTAGAAGTAGGAGGTGAAAACCCCCATTTCCCAAAGCAATAGGCCCCGAGTCACTTCTGCTGCACCCCATGTGTCTGGCCATCAACGTGAGGGGACAAAGCTTCACCACATGATGGACTGAGTGGCAAAGGATTTTGGAGGTGCTTTTAAAACTTACGACTATGGGCTGGAGTGTGGCTGAGTCTTGTAGCCAGGTACAGATGCTGGCTCTGCAATGACAGCCCCGTAACCTGCTCTGCTTCCCAGCCATCCTCTGCAAGACCTGTGTTCTCATCTGAAAAATACTTACACTAAATGTTTCTTAAAGATGATTTGCTATTGTGGTTGCCCCATTCTTATTTGCTCTCTCTCTCTGGTCCACAGTCAAGCTCTGTGAGTAGGGAATAGGTGAGGCTGGCTGATATGTGCAATTTCTCTTTCCTAAGCTAGACGTAAAAAAATGTAGTGATGTAAAAGCTTCTTTGACAAATACGTATTAGAGTGAAATGAATTATCTTTAGAATCTGTATCATCCAATTCTTAACATTCTTAACTGGGCCATAAAATTCTCTCACTGTTGGCTGGGATACTTTGTGTATGAAACGAAACAATGATGAATAATTTTGCACCTCATAGAACATAAAATTGGCTGGGTGTGGTGGCTCACGCCTGTAATCCCAGCACTCTGGGAGGCCAAGGCTGGTGGATTACCCAAGATCAGGAGTTCGAGACCAGCCTGGCCAACATGGTGAAACCTTGTCTCTACTAAAAATACAAAACTTAGTTGAGTGTGGTGGTACATGCCTGTAATCCTAGCTACTTTGGAGGCTGAGGCAGGAGAATCGCTTGAACCTGGGAGGCGGAGGTTGCAGTGAGCTGATATCGCACCACTGCACTCCAGTCTAGGCTACAGAGCAAGACCCCATCTCAAAAAAAAAAAACAAAAAATACCATAAAATCGCTGTATGTTTTACAGATTATCTGAACTTTTTAGTAACACAGTCTAGGAAAAAAAATGACTTTTCTAATATAAAAAGTAGTGAAAAAAAAAAAGCCAGGAACCACAAATACAAACCTGTGATTCTAAGTGTGCATTTCCGTGAAGGCAGGGAGGGTCAGATTTAGTGAAGCAGTTGGCGTGTCATTGGCTGGTGTTAGTAGATCTGGTGATGACTGTGAGGCTGGAGCTTCTAAAATGTTGACAATTAAAATTCCCTGTAATTTAAAATATTAAAAAAATAAAACCACATATTTCTACTGGAAATATCAAGTTCATTTCTAGATGGTCATTTTTCCTAAAAGGTTTATCTCCACGTTTAATTTGGGTGCATAATGAGGGAAGAAAGGCAATGATTCTTTAATTCATGAAAAGTTGAAGGAATGAAGACATTTTTGGCAAGGGCAGCATTTTTATTCTCTGCATTTTTATTTTCTAAAAAGCGTGACTCTCTACTGCCACTTTTCTCTATTTATTCATTCTTAAGAATGATAAGATATGAAATGGCCCTAGAAAATCTTTGTTCTTTATATTATTGAATCTTAGTTTCAAATAACATTTTTACTATGTAGTCATCTCATCTGGTAATTACCATGCTGTTTTTATTGATTGTATTGTGATAATACCTAGTCTTTGAAATTTAAAAAGACTTTCTGCTACAACGTCTGCTGGATAATGAGGTGGCACCACATACATAGAATACTTCTTTATAAATCATCATTCTGACATTTGGGAAAATAATCTATATTGAGCAATCATGTTGCCTAAAGTAGTGATGATACAGAACACAAAACACTTGCTTTTCCCTCTGGGCTGATAGCTTTCGTATCAGCATGCATAATTCAACGAGAGAGAAGAGAACTAGGTAAAGGACATTCAAAATTGACAGAGGATTTTTAATTGAGTAAATGAGAGATAAATTTCTGGATGGAAATTGAATATTATAAATGTATTAGTCTGTTTTCACACTGCTGATAAAGACATACCCGAGACTGGGCAATTTACAAAAGAAAGAGGTTTAATGGACTTACAGTTCCACGTGGATGGGAAAGCCTCACAATCATGGAGGAAGGCAAGGAGGAGCAAGTCATGTCTTACATGGATGGCAGCAGACAAAGAGAGAGAGAGATTGTACAGGGAAACTCCTCTTTATAAAACCGTCAGATCTCGTGAGACATAATCAGTATCATGAGAACAGCATGGGAAAGATTTGCCCCCATGATTCAGTTACCTCCCAGCAGGTCCCTCCCACAACAACACGTGGGAATTTAAGATGAGATTTGGGTGGGAACACAGCCAAACCATATCAATAAAGGTATAATTTTCGTCTATATTAGGTCATATGTAATTTTAAACAAGATCTAAATGAATTTCCTTTGGAATCTTTATAAATTCACTTAAAAATATACCTTGAAAATAAGTGAGTGAGAATAGCCAAGTGCATCTGTGAATTTTAAAAAAAGAAGAGCAAGAAAGGGGAATTTAACCTACCAGGACACATAGACATGTGAAACATATTCTCATAAGACTGTCTAGACAAAAATGTAATGTAATGCATGTAATTATTGTAAGGTATGTTAATGTAACACATAACCCTAGTGCACAGAAAAATCTAATATCTTTTTCCTTTTATTTATTTATTTACTTATTTATTTATTTATTTATTTGAGACTGAGTCTCACTCTGTCACCCAGGCTGGAGTGCGGTGGCACAATCTTGGATCACTGCAACCTCTGCCTCCTGGGTTCAAGCAATTCTCCTGCCTCAGACTCCTGAGTAGCTGGGATTACAAGTGCCTGCCACCATACCTGGCTAATTTTTGTATTTTTAGTAGAGCCGGGGTTTCACCATGTTGGCCAGGCTGGTCTCAGGTGATCCACCCACCTCTGCCTCCCAAAGTGCTAGGATTACAGGCGTGAGCCACCATACCGGCTCTTCTTCCTTTTAAAGGTTTTTAAAATAACAAGTCCAAGTCTCTTTTTTCTATGAATAGGCCTAATCATTGATTAAATCTACACTGATGCTGATGCATGTGAATCCAATCATGAGGGTATTTGGTGTAAAAGTGGAGACAGTTTTCAGTTGTGTGAGTGATGAGCACTGTGTACATATACATTTAAGACCCTGAGCTTGAATTCTTCAAATTTTCACTAAATCTTCCCCCAAATAACATGCATCAGTGGGTAGTGAACTGTCCTGTCCTACCGAGCCTGGTAAACTGGGTTGCTAAGTTTGGAAAGCCCAGCAAGTCCTACGGAGTGGGAGTGCTCTGTGTTCTGGACGAGCCCTTGTCATCACTATGGCGTTCTCCTGG